>NC_135298.1:1223750-1524062 GCF_051311805.1 Agelaius phoeniceus
TGGACACGTAGCAGTCGGAGCACGTGAGGGTCAGGAATGAAAGCTCTGCTGTGATAAAGAACAAAAAGAAAAAGGCCTGTGCAGCACATCCAGTGTAGGAGATGGTGCTGGTGTCCCAGAGGGAATTGTGCATGGCTCTGGGCACAGTGGTGCAGATGGAGCCCAGGTCAGTGAGGGCCAGGCTGAGCAGGAAGAAGAACATGGGCGTGTGCAGGTGGTGGCCGCAGGCTACGGCGCTGATGATGAGGCCGTTGCCAAGGAGGGCAGCCAGGGAGATGCCCAGCAAGAGGCAGAAGTGCAGGAGCTGCAGCTGCCCCGGCTCTGCCAATGCCAGCAGGAGGAAGTGCCTGATGCAGCTGCTGTTGGACATTTGCTGTGGCTGCACGTGGGCACCTGTTCATGGAGAAAAGGACAGTGAAGGGTTAGAGGAGATACCTGTAACCAAAATCAAAGCCATTTCCCACACACCCTCCTTTGTAACACACACGGACATGCTCTTGTGTTTCAGAGTCCTGATGTTTTCTTTTTAAGCTCCTTTCATGGACTTCCTGGTACTCTTGGATATCAGAAACCCTGAGCATTTCTGCTGCCCTCTGGTAGAACAGAGTGATTTCCCTGAGGCAAGATAATGAGTGCAGACTGGGGGCAGATGATCTGTCACTTCATTCTGTTTGCAGTTCCTCTGGGCTTTCACTTTTCTCAGCTGGAGGATGTTCACACTCCCACGTTCCTCTTACAAACGCCCAGGTACTGTGAGAGCAGATGGATCCAGCAGAGCCCAGCTCCACTTCTGTAGCCAAGGACTCACGTTGCTCATTCCACCAACCCAGCAGCATTTTCAGGGTCACAACACCTCTGCCTTTGCCCATGGATCTTATCACTCAGAGATGCTCCAGGACAGGTTTGCATGCGGGGGTGAAGCTCCCAGCCTGGACTGAAATGTCAGAGGGACTTGCAAGTGTCCTTCTGCTGGCATTGGCTGAAGGGAGATGCAGCTCCTTCCCTGGCTGCCCTGACAGCATTGCCCAGAGCCGGGCCCTGGGGACAGCGTCACCCTGAGCCAGCTGTGCCCCTCCAGAGCCCCCAGGGCCGGGCAGCTGCTCCCAGCCCTGTGCTCTGCAGAGGGAACTGGGCCCGGGGCTGCAGAGCTGCCCCACGGCTCTGCTGCAGCTCTGCCTGCACAGGAGGGGCTGCACACCTTGGAGCCCCGGGCCTGAGGGCAGAGGCTTGGCTGGGGCACAGGAGGGAGGGGGCTTCTTCAGAGGCAGGGGCTGCACTGCAGGGGATCCTGTGCACATCTCTCAACTCTCCCTGCCACAGCATTGCTGGGTTCTGTTTTCTCTCCTTCCCTGATCTTCTCTCTGCTTCCTGGAGATTTTCCTCCTGCAGGGGTTTCCCTGTGCCTGATCTCTCTGTGCCAGCACTCACAGAGCCCAAAGCTCTGTGCACTCTCCTTGGCCTGACAGAACCCTGCCTGTTTGCAGGGCACTGCCTGGGGGCAGCTTCTCTTTGCAGCTTGGAGAAAGGACAGCTCAGACTGAGCCTGATGGCTCCAGCAAAGCTGCTGCTGCTGCTGTCCATGGGCACAGTGGCTGAAGGCACATTAGGGATCTCCTGTGAACCTGCTGGTCACTAGAAGGAACAGTTTGGTGGTCTCAGGCACCACTTGCCAAAATTCATAACTAATAATTCATAATCATCCTTTAATAATTATCCTCCCTCCCTGCCACTCTCCAGTAGTAGGAATCTGAAGACAAAGTCTTAGGAAATTGCCTAATTTCAATCAAAATCCTTGCCTTGCAAATATTCTGTGAGTGATCAGCATGTGAGAGCTTCATGAGCATTTCAGCTCCCCTGCAGCAGAAATCCTCAGAGATGCACTCGCAGAGTCTGCAGGCATTGGGATGTTGCAGCTTTAGGAGATCAGTGCAGGAGCTGCAGCTGCATTGTCCTGCAGCCAGAGGTTGCTGTGCCAAGGGCTGGCAGTGATTGTGCCCCAGGCACTTCCCAGCCCCTTCCCAGCCCTGCCTGCTTGAAGCTCTCTGTGCCTCTGTGCTGTGCCCGGGCTGGCTGCAGGCAGTGCCCCAGCCCTGCTGGGCTGTGCACAGGAGCTGCTCCTGCCCAGAGCTGTCTCTCTGCAGCTCTGCTGCCCTTGCCAGGAGCTGCCTCTGGGCCAGGAGCCCGGCCCAGCTCAGCAGCACAGACACAGCACAAGGACTTTAGGAGCCTCTGGGCCTTTGTGCTCAGGCCCTGAACATCAGGCCCTGAGAGGGAGCTGAAGAAGCCTCTGCAGAACTCCAAGTCACAATCCAACTCCAAAGTTTCTGAGACTTGTAGTGGCTCCCACTGAGGGACACGACAGAGAAAGTGTCCCCAGGCCCCAGGCAGAGCAGAGAACTGGAGGCACTGATGGCAGCTGGGGACAAAGAGAAGCCAAGGCTTGGTGCCCTGGGGCACAGCAGGGTCTGTGCCACAAGGGCTGGGAGGAGACACCTTGTGCTGAGGCCCTGGGGCCTCCTGGCCCAGCCCCAGCCAGGCTGGGCACTGCCAGCCCCTTGTGCTGCCCTCTGCATCCCCCCCTGGCCCACATCCCAGGGGCCTCAAGGATCTGCTGCAAGGAGTCCCTGGGGAGCCTTGCTCAGCAATGTCCCTGGCGACTCCTGAATGCTCCCTGCAGGGGCTGCAGCTTTTTCAAAGGACTTGGGGTTTGGCTTTGGCCTTGCAGTCTCTGAGAGCTTTGTGCAATCATGGCCTCCAATTACCTGCTGTAATTAGTCCCTGCAGAGGCTCTGTCAGTAACACCACTCAGTGGGGCTCATGAATGCTTCAAGGTACTTCAGTTCTTTTAAGGTACTTGGTGTTTCCCTTTGGATCCAGACTCTGGGAGAGCTTTGTGCAATCATGGCCCCAATTATCTGCGTTAATGAGTCCCTGGAGAGCTTTGTACTGACACTCAGTGGGGCTCATTCATGCTCTGAGACACTCAAGGTGTTGAAGGTACTTTGGATTTTCCTTTCCACACTGAGTGTCTGAGAGGTTTTTGTGCCATCCTGGCCACCGATTCTCTCCTCCAAGGAGTCCATGAGGAGCCTGTGTTGGACAGGGACCTCAGTGGGAGCCATGAATGCCTGGAGACACTTTGGGTGTTTCCTCTGACTCTGACTCCTGGCAAGGTTTGTGCAATCTCCTCCCAGGCCCTGAGGTTCAAGGGCTCAGCTCCAAATGCACAGTGAGGCTCATGAGGATCAAGCAAGTCCTGACAAACCATGGCTCTGCCTTGATTTCCCTCTGCTCCTGTGCAGTTCATTAGGAGGGTTATGGAGAAATAGTTATGGAGAAATAGCTCAAAGACCTTCTAGGAAATATGTATTCCTATTTGAAAGGGTGTCTTTTATTGCTTTTCTTATTACACAAGAGGTGACTGCAGCATTTGGTGACTGATATTGATGCAGGGACTGTCCTAAGGAGGTCTGGCCTGCTCAGAGAAGCTGTGCCTTGAGCTCTGAGCCAGTGTGGACAACCTTGCTCCACATTCCCCAAGCCCATGGTGTCTCTCCTCACTCAGCTGGGAGCTGCTTTGCTTGGAGAAGTGGCTGCACTCAGGCAAAGAGGGATTTTCCTTCTTTGAGTTTTGAAGCCATCTAAAACTCCTGAGTTTCCCCATTGCAAACAGACATCCTCCTCAAGTGTGTGCCAAGCCCAAGGTGGCACCAAGAGCACTCCAGCCCTGCCCTGGGCCAGCTGTGAGGGTGGATCATCATCCCAACAGGCAGTGGGCCATTGCAAGGGGCTGTTGCCATGGACACTGCAGGGACCCCAGTGCTGGGTTTGGGTGCCATGGCAACCGCCATCAGTTCAGGTTTCCTTGGAAAGCAGCCCCAGGAGCCATTTCTGCAGCCAGGTTCCATGGCCCCTTGCCTGCAGAGCTGCTGCTGCCCTGGGCTGCCATAGCAACCCTGAGGACAAAGCGGTGCCAGGGCTGTTCCAGGTACAATTGCAGTGACACTGGTTGGTGCCAGCAGGTGCCATGGCAACGGCCACGGGGACCCGTTCCTTGGTTTGGTGCCATGGCAAGCAATGCCCGGAGCCGTTGTGATGGTTGGTGGGCATGGAAAGCTGCCCTGGGCCCCTTGCTCAGGGCTGGTGTCAGTGCCCAGAGCCAGAGGGGATCCCTTGCTGGGGGCTGTGCCATGGCCACCTGCCCTGTGCCGCGCTGGCCGCTCGGGCACCAGGAACCAGCAGCCAAGGGCACTGCCAGGGCCAAAGGCCAGGTCAGCCAGACAGAAAGGGGCAGGGCTGGGCACTGTTTCCATGGCAAGTGGCACTGGGGGGGACACCTGGGGCACCTGGCCTGGCAGTTGCCATGGAAAGCCCTGGCAGGCACTGAGGGCACAGCCCCTGGCACTGAGACACTGCTGGGCCGGGTGCTGAGCACAGCGCTGAGCACGCAGAGATGGTTTTGTTCTTGCTGAGCTGCAGCACAGCCAAGGCCTGTCCTGCCCCTCGTCCAGCCACGCTGGGGAGGGGCTGGGGCTGCGGGGGAGCTTGGCAGGGGACACAGCCAGGACAGGTGACCCCAACTGACCCCGGGCACAGCCCAGACCAGAGCACATCATGCTCAGGCTATGAAGGGGGGAACAAGGAGCAAGGGGGCAATTTTGGAGGGAGGCTTTTTGCCTTCCCAGGGAACACTTAGGCAAGAGGGGGCCCTGTTTCACCAGTGGGCAGGGTCACTACCAAAGACACAGACACCAACTGAAGGAATTGTGGCATTTATATCATGCACAGCTGCAAAGCATTACAAAAGGATGAGCTCAGCAAAGCACATCATCTTTAGCAAAGAATTACAAAAGGATAAGCTCAGCAATCCATCAGAATTAATCATTACATTTTGATGACTAACCCCTTGGTCAAACACTAGAGGTGTTTGTGGCAGACAAAGATTCTGGCTGACTATCAAGGTACACCTTACAGACATCAGTAGTACTTCAGTGACACCGTTCTTCATTCTTTTTTCTCAATCTCCTTGGAGTTAGGAACAAGAATTCTGTTGTCCATGGAGCTGGCACCTTTTTAATTCCAGAATAATGCCCCCAGGCCCTTTGCTGTTCAGCTTTACCATGTTGTCTGGGGCTAACAAGGCTTGGGGGGCCCTTTCCCCTCTGACTGGAAGGGGCCGGGTCCCAGTCCCTGAGGGGCACCCGGGCTCCTGGATGCAATTCCTGTGCAAGTCCCTCAGTGTCACAGCAGCCTTCCCATGGAGCCCCGTGGATCAGAGCATTTGCCAAAGGGGCCCTTGGGGCAACCAGGGAGATTTGGTCTGGCAGCATGTGTAAAACAATATCCTGTCAGATCTACTTGTTCTCACACACAATCCTTGGCTGCAGGGACACATTCCCATTGCTCCTGCCCAGCTTTCAGGACTCAGAGTTGTCTTTCCCAGGAGCTGCTCCTTCAGCTGCCTCGGGAGGGCCATTTGGCCTCCGGACCCACACTCTGGCTCAATTATTAGGACTGCTGCATCCAAACCCTTTATCTCCACAAACGGTGGTGATTGGAGCTGGAGCTCCTTTTTTCACAATCGTTCCTAAAATTGCAATATCAATAATTGTGCTACCCTGTCATGGGGTTGAATAATCCAATCCTGGTCACTATTGTTTAACAGAATTACTGTAATTTCTCCTGGATATTCTGCATCAATTCCTCCTGCCATGACATGAACACTTTGCAAGGCCAAGCTCCAAGGGAGCAGTTACCAAAGCAAAGTGTCCTGGAGGAATCTGAATTCCTGTTTCAGTATTGATGGCTCTCATTTGCTTTGAATTCATCCTCATTAATTCCAATGCATGAGGGCCCAGCCCTGCAGCCTCTGGGCTGGCCCTGCCAGGGGCCATCACAGCCAGAACAATTTCCCAGGCAGTCCAAGTCTCACTGCCCATGGTTGGATTTGCAAACTGGGGGCAGCCGTGCACAGCCAGGGGGTTTCCATTTCCCCCGTGGGCCATTGTTCAGGGCATGGAGCACATCTGGGAGATGGGTTCTCCATGGGCAAAGGTTCCCATCTCCTCATTTTTTCAACTGCTCTTTTAACAACCCCTTCACCCGTTCAACCAATCCTGCATCTTGTGCATAGTCTGGGACATGAAAAACCCTGCAGGCTTCATCCCTGTATTTTTCACAGCAACAGACAAAGTACTCTGCATCACAGTATCACCAAACCCTGGGGAAATAGCCAATTTCCTCCCTTCCTCCTTTTTACATTGTATACAATCTCACAAAGTTGACCACTGACAGTAGGGCCGTGGCCAATCCTGTTCTGTAGAGTATTTAGAATTACATCCCTGAGCAGCCAAAGCTACCAAATTAGTATTGTCAGCACTATTTCACATTACTATTATTTCATACGTAGATATACATATTGATATACATATAGACAGATAGATACAGACATATATATATAATATATATATAAATATACAGATATATATATATATTAAGGTCTTAATATACAAAAAATACATATAGTTAGTTATTATATTGATATTTCACTGGTACAAATGCAGCTGAGCTCAAGATTAAAACCTTCTGCTCTTGCTCCATGTGGGAGCATTCCAACAATAATTGTTCCTTCTGAAGGTGCTGTTTCCAATGGACTCTTAACAAATTCATCTTTGTCTGCCCAAACCCACAAGTCCTTTTCCTTTTCCATGTGCAATTTTTGGATGCATTTGAAGACATCCAGGGCTGCAGCTTCTTTTACCCGACTGCCCCACTGCTCCCACGGGGCTCCCACCTCAGCCCACTCCAGAGCCAGGGAACTCCAGGGAAGGGCTTCCCATCTGGGAATTTCTGATGGCACTGATTCCTCACATTGACACTGAACAAGTGACATTTGGTTGGGATCTGGCCAGACTGGGCCAGTTCCGTTTGACCAGTGGCCAAAGTCAGCACCAAAGACACAGACTCCAGCTGAAGGAATCAGTGTCATTTCCTGCAGTTCAGAGCAGCAAAGAATCACAAAAGGAGCAGCTCAGCAATGCACCCAATCATCCCCACCAAAGATTGCCTGCAGTGATTAGGGAAGATGCAGCAGCATTTCCCCTCAGCCTTTGCCATCCCCCAGATGCACACAGCAGCTGGGGAAGCTGTCACAGCCAAGGGCTGCAGAGCCACTCCTGGGCACTGGCAATTCCTGCAGGTGCCTCCAGCCCCAGCTGAGGCTCCAAGCCCGCTGGGAGAGGGCCCAGCTCTGGCAGTGCTGCATGAACAAACTGACAGCACTGCTAGTGTGCCAACATCTGCTTTCATCCTCCTCTTGGCTCCCTCCCAAAGCCTGGCCAGGCCTCAAGGAGGAGCCAAGGCAGCTGACTTTGATCCTTCAGCCCCACACAAGGCCAGATGTCAGATTTCATGGCCTTGTCTGGCTTCTAAATACACAAAGGTCCATCCATGTTTCACTAAGGAGTGGCTACATCTATCACAGTGCTAATGACCATGCATATCTCAGCAGGGAGCAGATACAAAGATAACCTTTGCTTGGAAGGTTCCTCCAGAGGCCACCTTTGGCTCGGGGCCTGCTGTCCAGGCCTCACTCAGGGCTGCTGTCCAGGCCTTGGCACTTCAGGGACGTGCTTTAGTGCTGGGCTTGGCACTGCTGGCTGAGCAGCTGCACTGGGTGAGCTCAGAGGGCTTTTCCAACAGAAAGGATTCTGTGATTCCATGATGAGATCCGCTGCATTCAGCTGGGGCTATTTCAGCAGCATTACTTTGCTCCAGAAGTTCCCTCTTGCCCAGCTCCTGTGGCCTGAGGCTTCAGCTCCTTCAGCTCCTGGTGCTGAGCTGCTCATGCTGAACGAGAGCACTCGGAGAGACGAATCCAGTCCATGCAATTCCTTCTGGGACACGCAGAGGGGAGGCTGTGCAAACAGGAGCATTGTTTGCTGTGGCCTCCTCTCTGCCCTTCACGCCTTTCAGCGCTTTGAAGCAGCCAAGAGCTTTCTCCAAGAGTGCAATGGAGCAGCTGTTCCTGCTCGCGGGCCGGGCTCTTCCCAGTCTCTGCCCTTGCCTGCTTCTGTCCCTCTTGCTGTGCCCTCTGTTCCCCCAGGGCTGCCTGGCTGCTGCCCAGGACTGTGGCACTGGCACAGATCCAGTGCTCCAGAGCCTCCTTTCTGTGCCCTTGGAGCTGCCTGGGTACAGCAGCCTTTTCCATCTGCAAGCTCCCCATGGACAGGGAGTGCCCAGCTCCGTTCCTTGCACAGCCTCCAGGAGCCCAGGGCTGCCATCTCAAGTCCCTGCTGGCACTGGGGGCTCCCAGGTGCCTCAGGCTGCTGTGACACCGCTGCACACGGGAGGGAACAGGGCCAGGGGCTGTGCTGAAAGTCAGCTCCATCTGCTGCTGCTGCTGCTGCTGCTGTGGGGTCATTTGTGCAGCCCTGGCCCAGAGTCAGGGATCAGATGCTGCCAGTCTCTTCCAGCCCTGGCTGCTCAGAGGTTGGGCCTTGGAGCCTCAGGTGGCCAAAGGCAGCTGCTGCTGGGCCCTCTGTGTGTGCCCGTGTTCAGCAGTGCTGCTCCATCAGTCTGTGCCCAGCAACGGGGAAAAGCCTCAGCCCTGCAGGGCCAGGAGCTGCCGGGCTCTGCCTGAGCAGCTCAGCCAGCAGCAAGGGAGCTGCTCCACACAGGAACCAGGAGCAAAGGACATTCCTTCTGTAGGACATGTTTTCTATTTAAAGGAAAAAAAGGAAAAAGAAAAAAAACTACATAAAATGTGAAAGATGAAAACAAAACCCAAGTGTTAGTGAAAAACTTCTGAAACGTTGCATTAAGAGGTAAATGATCTTTTTTAAAGGGGAACTCAGTTATTTACATTGTAAATGTGCTGATGGCATGGATCCATCTTACTGACCCCAGCAGCCTTTGAAAAGATTTTGGGCTTTGTTTCCAACATTGCCATTTGAAATTGTGCTCAAAGCAAGAGGAAATTGCTTTGTGCCCTTCCCGCTCCAAGCAGGACTGGGAATGGAAACTCTGTCAAAGCCCAAATCCTTTAGAAGATGCCCTTCCTTCTCAGCCTGGCAAGGAGCTGCACATTCCCTTTGAAACTGTCAGGGATTTCTTAGAGACACCAAGTGCCACTTAGGGCTTTTTGCTCTGGTTTGGCAGTGCAGAAGGGCAATTCTCCATCCATCAGCTCCAGACTGCACTGCCTCAGGAACACGGCCCACTCGCCAGCTTTGGCCCACTCAGGCACTTCTAGAGGAGGAAGAAAGTGCAATTGAACAATTCCAGCCAATCAAGAAGGAAGAATGGGACAGACAAACACCCTGTGCAGATCCAGGCGTTCAGCTGGGACTGTGGAGGGTTTGGGTTCTTGCCAATTGGATGTGTGTCCCCAGCTGCAATCTCTGGGCCTGCAGCAGGGTCTCACTCAGCTGCCAAAGCAGAAAGCTCAGGCGCTGTGCTCGCAAGGGGCTCGTCTGATGCAAAGCTGTCAGAGCAATGTGAGGGCAGAGCCAGCCCAGCTGGGCCCAGGGCTGAGCCCAGCAGAGCCCTGGCAGAGCCCAGAGCAGCCTCAGCAGCCGCAGAGCCCGGCTGCAAGGAGAGAAAGCAGAAAGTGCCCATCAGCTGAGGGCTCCTGTGCCCTTGTGCCAAGGCCTGCGGTGCCCAGGCCATGCTGGCTGTGCCCAGAGCTGTGCCCAGAGCTGCCCATCCCTGCTGCCTTTGGCAGCAGAGCAGGAGGGCAGGACATGTGCCCAGCCTGCAGCCAGCCACGGCACATCCAGCCCTCAGCAGCTGCCCAGAGCAGGATGCTCCTGTGCTCGCTGCCATCTCCCAAAAGCTCTGATCCCACCCTGCCAAGCACACACGGACCCACCTCACGCCAGCCACGGCTGCAAGAAAAGCTGCTCCCAAACCACGGCCTCAGCTTTCTCCAAGGCCACCGCCCATCCACGCCACAGCTGCTCCCAAGCACTTCCCCATCCGCACTGGACCACCTGGAACGCTTCCTCTGGAAAAACAAACAACACATTCTTGAAAAGAGATTACAGACAAAAAAGGAAAACAAGAAAAACGGGAAAAACTCTTATCTCTGTCAGGGCCTTGAGGAAGGCCAACTCCTACATGGTAGGGAAAAACCCAGCCATGGCTGAGGGAAGCCCACACTTTCTCACTTCCACCCAGCACTGCCCCCCAAAATCACAGTGATCCCAAAGCAAACAAGGGCAGTGCAGCAGCCCAGCCCTTCCTTGCCTGCAGAGCAAAGCAGCCCCTGCACAGCTTCTGGAGTCCCACCTCTGCTCCCACCATGGGGCTTTGCTTGTGTCGGGCTGGCTGCCCCAGCCCCAGCCCCAGCCCAGGCCACGGTGGCTGCTGGGGGCTGTTGGCAGGGCCAGGAGCCCACTCCCATTTGTACCCAGCCCAGTCCATGCCCCAGCCCTGCCAAAAGCAGCTGGGCAGCGACTGAAGAATGAGTTGCATCTGCCCCAGCACAGGGGGAACCTTTGCTTCCCAGCCAGGCTGGGCCATGCCCAAATCTGGCAGCATTTCCCCAGGTGGGGACTCACCTGCAAATTCCCTGTGGAGTCTGGCTTTGAAGAAGGTGCCAGAATCAAAGTCCATCACCTTCAGCCTCCAGTGGCCAGGCTGAGGAAGAGCTTCTCATCCTTGGTGCCATCCTGGCTGTCTCCAGCAGCAGCAGCAGCAGCAGCAGCACCAGCAGCAGCACCAGCAGCAGCAGCAGCAGCATCCCCACCTGGTACAGCTTCTCCAGGGGCTCCTTCTCCTTCCCTGGGGGGAGACCAGGCTCTCAGGGCTCTGCCCAGGGCCCCAGCTGTCAGGGAACCAGCACAAGCAAAACCAGCTTGGATGGCGGCCACCAGTGCTGGGCAGAGCAGCTCAGCTGCAGCACAAGGGCTGCGTGTGCCCATCCCATGACCCCCGTGCAGTGACACAGGCAGCACAAAAAGGTCTGGGTTCCTTTGCTTCTGATTGCCAAGGCATGTGTGGAGCTGCAACTTACCAGGGCCCTGGATCAAAGTGTGCCTGTGGCTCTCTCCCTTCTTCTACGGCCGAGGAATATCCTGCACCCAAGGATCACAGAACAGGTCTTCTAATGTGGGTCTTTCCAAGGAGTTCACGGATAAACACCACCTGATCAGATCTTTGCACTCTGGGCAGAGAAAGCAGAAACTGCCAGTCAGCCAGAGAAGGCTCCTGTCTGCTTTGCCCCACTATTGCCATGCCCAGGCCTTGGTGGATGCGCTCAGGGCTGGGCCTAAACTTTCCCATCAATTCCCTGTTTTGGAGGAGAGCAGGACATGTGCCACCTCCTCAGCAGCTGCCAGAGCGGGATGCTCACGAGCCCGCTGCTGGCTCCCAGCACTGGGATTCCCCCCGTGCCCAGAGAAGAGGATCCACCTTGAGAGAGCCCTTGTGGCAGCGGGAGCTGGCCCCAGCTGAGGTTCCGGCCCCTCCTGAAAGGGTGCTCCCCGCAGACCATCTGGTGCAGCAGGATGCCCAGGGACCAGATCGTTGCTGCCTCACCATGGTACCAGCCAAAGTGGGTCCATTCCGGGGGGCTGTAGGACGGTGTTCCTATGGAATACAGATGGAGTTCAGCAGGGGGATGCTGCTGCTCCCAGAGCCTGGCCCCAGCATCCCTGGGCCTGCGGGGACTGCATCAGTGGCACACAGGGTGACCACTGCCCTCTCGCCAGCACCTGGGACTTGTGCACAAACTTGGGCTTGGAAAAGAAGCCACTGGTGTCAGAAGAGGGCAGAGGAAGCCCTGGCTAAGCCTGACCATGACATGCAAAGGAAGAACCCACTCACTGCTGGTGAAAACATGCCCCTATCCTCCATGTCTGCATTGCCCCAAAAATATTAGGAAGCCAAGGCAAACAGGGCGAGTGGAGCAGTGCAAGCCCTTCCTCTCGCCTGCACACCAAACTGGCTGGGGCACAGGTTCCACCCCCCTCTCTGCTACCCCCACCCAGGGGGGTTTTGGTCGGGCTGGCTGCCCCAGCCCAGCCCCAGTCCTGGGCAGAGTGGCTGGCAAAGGCTGCCAGCAGGGCTGGAAGATGGCTCCCCACCCAGCCCCGCTCTAAAGCAACTCAGCTGAAGACTCAGTCCCCTGACTGGCAGCAAAAGGGAGAATCCCCGCTGCCACAGCCAGCTTGGGCTGGGAGATGTTGGGCCATGAGATCCCGGGACCAGGAGTACACCCTTACGTGGGCTCACCTGCAAAGTGGGTGTAGGCTGTCTCTTGCAGGTAGGTGCCACAGCCAAAGTCAATCAGTTTGGCCTGCCCGGTGGCCAGGTCAAGCACGATGTTCTCTGGCTTGATGTCGCGGTGCAGGACCCCGCAGCTGGTGCAGTGCCACACGGCCTCCAGCACCTGGCGGAACAGCTCCCGCGCCACCTCCTCGGGCACGAACCGCCGTGCCCGAATGACACGATGCAGGTCCTGACACCGCTCTGGCCGCTCCAGCACCATCACGATGTGGTTGGGCAGCTCGAACCACTCCAGGAGCTGCACCACGCCGGGGAAGCCAGTGGACACCTTGGCCTGCAGCACGATCTCCAGCGGGGCCCTGCTGCCGTCGGGCTGCGGGAGGAGCACGATGCCCTCAGTGGGGCCGATGCCGTGCCAGGCCTGGGGAAGCCCTGAGCCAGCCCGGGATGCTCTGCGCCCTGCGCTGCGCCCACGCCCGCTCCCCCTCGAGGCGTCCTGGCGGCTTCCACCGTGCCGGGCCTCGGCTCATCCCCGTCCGGCAGCCCCGGCTGCTGCCGCTGGCCCCGCTCACTCACCAGCTCGCCCCAGTGCCGGACGCGCTTCCGTGGCACCCTCTTGATGGCCACCTGCAAGCCAAGGACAGCAGCGGGCTCAGCTCGCCGCCCGCCCTGCCCAGCCCCATCCTCCTCCTCCTCCGCCCCCTCGTCCTGCGCCCGCCGCCGGCCCCGCCGCTCACCGGGGCGCCGTCCGAGAGCCGCGTGGCCGCGAAGACGCTGCCGAATCCTCCGCGCCCCAGCAGCGAACCCAGGCGGTAGCGCTCCTGCAGGGCCTCGGGCGCCGTCCCTGCGGGCGGGACGCGGCTGTCAGCGCTCGGCCCGGGGCCAGCAACGGCCCCCGAGCGCCCCTCAGCCGCCCCGGGCCGGCCATGCCCAGGCCTTCGCTCCTCGCAACGCGGCACGGGAGGCTCGGGGCCGGCGGCCGCGCTGCCGAGCGGCGGAGCTCGGGCCGGGGAAGCCGCAGCGGAGGCGGCGGCAGCGGCCGCACCGCCTGTGTCCTCCGCGGGCCCCGGCAGGGGCCGGGGCCGGGGCCGGGCTCGGGGCTGGAGCCTGCCTCAGGGCCGGGGCCGGGCTCGGGCCAGGCGGAGGCGAAGGGCGGCAATGCCGCCCCCGCACACGGCACTGATGCCCGCCCAGCAGCGCCACCGCCAGTAGGGCCAGAGCCGGGCGGAGGCGAGACCGCGGCGGGACGGGCGGGGCCGGGCACGGGGCAGCCCCGCCCGGGGCCGGGGGCGGGCCGGGGGCATGGCCCGGCCCGGCAGGGGGAGAGGGAGGCGGGGACACGAGAGGGAGGCGGGGAGAGGAGAGGGACGCCGGGCAAGGGACCCCGGGAGAAGGGTGCCCGACGGCGGGAAAGGGAGACTCAGAGACAGAAAGAGAGAAAGACCAAGAAAGAGAGACAGAGAAAGAAAGAGAGAAGGAGAAAGAGTTATAGAGTTATCTGGTTATGCTTCTTCTGCCGCTGCTGCCGCCGCTGCTGCTGCCGCCTCTGCCGCCGCTGCAACTGAAGCACCGGGGCCGTTCGTCCCCGTGTCCGTTCCCCGCTCGCCCCACGAGCCCCACGTTCGAGCCCCGCGCGCCCCGGGCACAGCCCCTGAGTCCGTCCAAACACGGGAACTTTGCAGCCTTGAGCCCAGGTGCAGAGCCCTGACTCCTGCACACTGGCACAGCAATCCCCTCGCTTGCTGCTCTGCATTGGCCTGGCTGAGGGGCAAACACTGGCGGGACACCTTCCCTTGGGCTAGGATTCCTACCTGAGCCCAGCACTGCACTTACATCTCCAGTGTTGCCTTCCAGTAAAAACAGGGGAAGCAAAACTGTGTGTGGCTCATGGTATTTTAGAGTGTCTAAAAATCACTAAGCCACTGATCTTAGAGGTGCAGTGCATCTGGAATTACTGGGATGGAGAAGTAGTGCCCCATGGAAAAGGGGAGTATAGAAATAAATAAAGGAAAACATCTTGGATTGTTTCTTTCATTTTCATTTCCCTTCTGGAAAGCTGTTCCTGTTTTCCAGGAATCTTCTCCTGTCTGCTCTTGCCAAGAATCTCTCCTGGAGAACAAGGTCAAGCTCCTGTCCCAAGATTTGCCACCAGCTGCAGCTTCTCTTGGCTTTCCACACTGCACAGTGTCTGCAGCAGGACTTTTGCAGCAAAGCAGGACAAATGTTTGGAGAACTTTACGTGTCCTTTCTTTTCCTGGTGGGCTGGGGTGTTGTGCCACTGGTGAAGTTTCCATTGTGACTGTTTGTGCTGGTTTAGGGCAAATTTTGGGAGGAAACCTCCAAAAGGGGTCCGTCTAGAAAGCAACTTCAACCGGCCTCTCCTCCTATTAGTTCCGGAAAAAACTTCCCTGGAGAAAAGTTGAGAAAACCAGGTTATTTAACAAGTAAAGTATTCCAGAGCATGAAAAATGAATAATATTAAATAAAACCTCTGACAGTGCTGAAGAGATGGCAAATTCAGAAAGTCCTTTTTGTGGGGTGTAGTTGGCTCACTCGGTCTCTTCTAAGTCCCTCTGGTGCTGGAATGCAGCGTCCCAGACCTCAGTGGGCCACAGGTGTGAGCTGCAGGTGTTTTTCTGGGTTTTCAGTCCAGAGCAGGTTTCAACAGTTCCAAGAAAAAGGAAAGTCCCAGTCCCAGGAACTTCTCTGCCTAAGCTAGCTAAAACCAAATTGCTGGACCTGGGCTGTGAAGGCACTGGGAAATTTCCAAATCTGGGCACTGGTGGTCCCAGCAAACACCAGATCTGGATGGTGCTGGAGCCAGAACCTGGAAATTTCCAACTTTTGGCTTTCTGTGTTAGCAAATCACTGGACTTGGGCTGTGCTGGCACCAGGAAGTTTTCAGATCTGGGTGCTGGCGCTGCCAGCAAACACCAGATCTGGGTGGTGTCGTTGGCAGTGACAGAAATCTGCTGGATTTGGGCTCTGCTGGCACCGGGAAATTTCCAAATCTGGGTACTGGCATAGCAAACACAAGATGTGGGCAGTGCCAGAGCCAGTAGCAGAAAGTGGCCGGGTTTTAGTTTTCTTTGCCAGAAAATTGCTGCATTTGGGTCGTGCTCGCACCAGGAAATTGCCAGATGTGGGCACTGGCAGTGCCAGCGCACACCAGATCTTGGTGGGGTATTTGCCACCACCAGGAAATTGCCAAATGTGACCTTTCTGTGCCAGCAAACTGCTGGAATTGTGCTGTGCAGGCATCTGAAAAATTCCGGATCTGGGCACTGGCGGTGTCAGCACACACGAGATCGGAGTAGTGTAGGCACCAGGTATTTGCCTGGTTTTGGCTTTCTGTGCCAGCCAATTGCTGGACTTGGGCTGTGTGGCACAGGGAAATGTTCAGATCTGGGCATGGGCGGTGCCATCAAACACCAGGTCTGGGTGGTGACAGTCTTGGCACCAGGAAATTGCTGCGTTTTGTCTTCTTTTTCCAAAAAAACTGCTGCACTTGGGCTGTGTTAGAACCGATAAATGTCCAGACTGGGGTACAGGCGGTGGCAGCAAACACCAGATCTTGGCATTGCCAGTGCCAGCAGTGGGAAATTGCCAGATTTTGACTTTCTTTACCAGAAAATTACTGGACTTGGCTCTGCCAGAACAATGGAATTTCCAGGTCTGGGCACTTGAGGTGGCAGCAAACACCAGATCTGGGCGGTGCCAGACCCAGTAATGTTGGAAATGAATTTGTAGAGAATTTTTAAGGTTTGATAGAAGGTTTCTATAGTATGTATGCAAGTGTCACAATCCATCCTTACGAACGGGTTTTGTGATGGTTTGTGGGTTGATCTCAGAGTGCAAAAAACACCGACACGGTAAAGGGGGCTGCAGTGATAATCAAAACAAATGTACCTTTATTGAATAACCACAAGAAAATGCATTGGGGAGGAATTGGGGAAAAGGGAAAAAGAGGGAGGAAGAGAAAGGAAGGTATAGAGCTACCAAACATAGAAAAGGCGCAGTCCTTTGATGTCCAGCCAATGGAGTTCACCAGGTCACCTCTGGGGAGATCTCAGGGTTGCAGTTCATCTGAACTCTTATTATACTCTTTTTGTTGATGGGGGAAGGGGTAAAACTTGAAACCGAATCAAAGGTAGCCTATTGTGTTTTTGGGGAAAAAATGGTATTTAGAGAAGGGTACACACAGTCCATGTTCTCTGCAGTGGGCGAGAGCCATTGTCTTCTTGGTCCACTGCTCGCACCTGCAACATCCATCTTGCTTTGGTTAGCTTGCCTCCCCCACACACCTCCCCCAGGTTAGGGGTCTCAGTCCCAGTCCTTGGAAAGAGTGTGGGGGGGCCTTTTCACATAGGGATTTCATGTCTCGGTCTTTGATGGAGAGGCCTTGTACATCTCAGTCTGTCTGTCACGGCCGTTGTAAGACAAGTGAGGGGTCTTCTGTGGGGGACCACCCAAAACTCAGGAGAAGTCCAGCCAGGCCGAGAGGTGGGACAACTTCCAAGGCTATTGTTGCAAAAAGGCAAGGGGCCCCCTTCTTCCTTTCACTGGGTTCAGTGTAGCATACAGCAAACACACCTGTGAACAATAGCTTAGCAATGCCAGCAGCTGTGCTCGGGTCTCGGGGCCCTTGGCATGTAACTTTCTCCACCAGGGCCAGAAACTTCAGACAAGGGGCTTTTCTTCAGTGGTCCCCAATGACGATCGTGAGGCAGATGAGAGAAACTTTGGACAGAGTCTCACACCTACATTACATGGACGATGTACTAATCTGTGCTTCCACCAAGTCTTACTCAGACGCAGCACTTTCCAAGAGAGTCGCAGCTGTCGAAAGTGCGGGGTTTCAGATAGCTCAGGAAAAAATCCAGCTATGGAGCCCATGGAAGTACCTCGGGTTTTTAATCACAGGAAGGACCGTCGTGCCTCAAACTCTGTCCATCAACGAGCACCCCCAGACATTAAGAGACACGCAACAGCTGTGCGGCGTCATCACGTGGATCCGACCTCTCCTGGGCCTCACCACAGAAGAACTGGCACCGCTCTTCGACCTTCTACGAGGAGACGGCGACCTGGCTTCCCCACGCTCGCTAACGCCAGAAGCCTGGGAGGCTTTGGAGAGAGTCGCCAGCGCCATCAAACACTGCCAGGCACATCGGACAGACCGGTCCCTTCCCCTCAGCCTCGGTATTTTTGGTAAGTGCCCAAACTTCCATGTGCTGCTCTTTCAGTGGGATGATACTTCAAAAACCCCACTCATCATCATCATCGAGTGGCTTTTTCTGCCGCACCAACCACATCAAACAGTTACCACCCCACCAGAACTTGTAGCCAAACTTATTATTAAAGGCCGACATCGCCTCCGGACCCTCGCAGCTTGCGATCCAGCGTGCATTTACCTCCCTTATACTTTGGAACAATTGGATTCTCTATTACAAACAAATGAACATCTGCAAATTTCTTTTGACAGCTATCCCGGAAAAACTTTAATTCATTATCCTCAACACAGACTTTTTAAAGATTCACTGCATTTGGCCCCAAAATCAGATAAAAGTAAAACTCCACTCAAAAACTCTATCACGAAGTTCATTGGCGGTCCAGGCAAATCTCACCAGTCAGTGTTCACCTGGAGGGACCCGGACACTCAGAAGTGGGAGTCTGATATCCAGGTTGTTGAAGGTTCCCCCCAGACTGCAGAACTTGCTGCAGCTGTGAGGGCGTTTCGAACATTCCAACCACCCTTCAATTCAGTCACAGATTCTGCATATGTCACTGGGATAGCAGAGCGGGCAGAGCGTGCCCTGCTCAAGGAAGTCCAAAATAAAAAATTCTACAGCTTGCTCTCTGAATTAATTTGGTTCATCTCCCACAGAGAGCAACCTTATCACATCCTGCACGTCCGGTCGCACACAGAGCTGCCAAGATACATCACTGAGGGCAACCGGAGAGCAGACTTGTTAGCAATGGCAGCAAGTGCCACCCACATTTCCCCCGCTGCACCACATGTCTTTCAACAGGCTCGTCTAAGCCATGCATTCTTCCCTCAGAATGCTCCAGCTTTAGTAGGTCAATTTAAGATTTCCAGAGACCAAGCCAAGGCTATTGTCTCCACCTGCCCCAATTGCCAATTCCTCGCCCTCCCTACCATGGGGACAAAATGAAGAAAATTACAGTGACAACTAACTTGACCATTCATGTTTCTATCAGTGCTCGAACAGTCGATACCTGACTCACGAGAGGACCAGATGGCCACTCCCAGGACACCCCGAAATACCTTAACAGCTGCTGCCACCGTCACTGTGCTCCTGTGCATCCAAACAGTGGTTGGATGGGTCGTGGCACAACCAACAGAAAACCTATGGGTCACACTGGGGAAATCTCTCAAGCAGGATAACTTTTGCATGGCCATGGGAGGTGCAAAAGACCCGCTGTCTACATGTCTGGTGGGAATCCCCCTGTCACCAAATGAATATCCCTGTGCAGGTAAGAAGCCCACCCTGGTAGACACCTGGGACAAGTGGATGAAGATCTTACCCCATGCACCACAGGACCTCCAAGAACGAGACCTACCGGGCTCCTCAAAGCGACTTCTTGTGTCAACTTTTTCTACAAGCCACCCCAACAAAATTGGCATGAGAAATCTGAACCACAGATGATAGTGAGAAGAGATATATCACCAAATGATAAGAGATACAATGATGTTGACTGGTGCAATTATACTGCCAAAACATTACCTAAGTCCTCTCCGTTTCCCAGAGTGCTTCCCAAAGGAGTGTTTCTCATCTGTGGTGACAGGGAGTGGGCAGGGATCCCCTTGAAGATCAAAGGGGGCCCCTGCAGCCTTGGTCAGCTTACTATCCTCACCCCAAACACTACCCAAATTAAAAATTGGAAACAAGAAACTCAATTGGTGCCCCAGAAAAGATCGTACTCCCAATTCTATCAAAATTGTGATGGCCAAATTTATAATTGGGGCAAGACGAAGAGGGTCGCTGTTTCCATCTTTCTACCATGGGTTGCAGCTGTGAAGGCCCTCGGTGAGCTTTCTCACCTGGAGTGCTGGCTTCGTAAGCAGACCAAGGCTACATCCGCTGCCTTATCAGACCTTCTAGCGGACGAGGAAACCACCAGACATGCCACCCTTCAGAACAGAGCGGCCATTGACTTCCTGCTGCTCTCCCGTGGCCATGGTTGTGAAGATTTCAAAGGACTTTGTTGTTTTAACCTGTCATGGAAAAGCACATCGATCCAGGCCAGCATCAAACAAATGCAAGAGCAAATGAAGACTCTTCTTACTGAAAATAAAGTTGTGGACAAGATGGACAAAACTCTCATGCAGTGGAGCCTTCCTGTGTGGGTGCCCCCATTCTTACAAGTTTATTGTGCGTCCTTCTCATAGTTGTTATCATTTCAGCAGCACTGATGTGTTTTAAGAAAAGAATTGACAAAACACTGAGAAATGTTTATTTAATAAATAAAAAAGGGGGAGATGCAGGACACAGCCATGGAGAGGACAAACCTGGAATGCCATTGGAGGACACCACTGTTTAAGTTAAGGTGAGAGACTGGTGCAATTCCCCATGGTTCTTTGCTTGTCAATGTGAATGTGCTGTTGTCAATCGACTGCTGCTCATCCCCCAGTTCCAGAAAGTTCTGTACTCCCCGTTCCTCCATTGGCTTTCCCTGAGAGACCCCTCCCACTCTGCTCCCCCATTGGTGCGTCCCGTGTCACCCCACCTTAACTCCAGCCCTGACTCCCTTCCCCATTGGATAATTTGTACCCTGAGCCCTCCTGCCTTCCTCCAGTTATATACCCTGGCCCCAGCCCTGCTCCTGGCTCTTTGCCTCTGGTTCCCTTCAGCAGAGGTTGTGTTCCTGCTTGCTCCTGTTTCCCTCTTCCCCCTCACTGCAGCTGGGCCCTTGGATTTTCCCTTGATAAACCCGGCTGGATCTGCTCTGCGAGGAGTCCTCTCGTCCCTCTGGTGAGGCTTTGATTGCACCATCCGGGCTCAGGCGTCTGCTGGGCTGGGGCAGTTGTCAAGGCAGCCCCAAGTGGAGCCGCTATCGGTGCTGCAGGCGCCTGACAGCGCCTGCCTGGGGAAGCTGCTCTGGCCACCCGCAGCAACCAATT
This sequence comes from Agelaius phoeniceus, assembly GCF_051311805.1. Classification (NCBI taxonomy): domain Eukaryota; kingdom Metazoa; phylum Chordata; class Aves; order Passeriformes; family Icteridae; genus Agelaius; species Agelaius phoeniceus. The sequence goes on from NC_135298.1 coordinate 1,244,125, forward strand.
CCTTTTCCCAGGCAGCAGCTCCCAGCGTCCTCCTGCGAAGCCCAGAGAGAGAGGGAGCAGCTGCCCTCAGCCCTGTCCTTTACCGCATCCCAATTCTCATGTAATGTCCCCCCTGGGAGAGAAACTGCCAGAGAAGAGAAGTGCGACCAGATCCCCTCCTCCCCTGAGCTTGAACACTTCTTTTGTTTCTTAAGGACCCAGTCTTATCAGAGCAGTGGTTTTGCACTGACAGCTGGGACACCAGCAGGGGATCACCCCACAGTGCCCAGTGTGCACCAGGCTCAACAAGGTCTCCCTCCCCCCCTGATTCCACCAGGCCTCTTCCCTTGGCTGTGGTTTTGTGGATAGTGGGTCAGGACAGTGAGAATCTCCTTCATCCATTCATTCACTGTTGAGGGTCCTGCAGGCACTTCCTCAATTTCTCTCCAAGGTGACCTCAGAAAACCAATGACATCACAGCTCTTGTCCATCTGGTCAAGAATCCCCCACGAGGACACTCTGGTCTCTCGTCCAAGGGCACAAAGCAGCAAAACCCCTGAGGAAAATCTTCCCCCTTGGGCCCTGCGCCTCCTTGGGTGAGTTCCAGAGCAAACAATCAAGGCAGTGGCCTGAAATGTTTTCCCAGCTGGGCCATAACACTTCTCTGATGGATGCACATTGTCCCTGGGGAAAGAGATGTGCAGAACCCTTCACTAATGCCCTGGAATGGGGAACAGGAATCCCAGCCTTGGACAGCTCTCAGGAACCACTTCAGTGTGGATTTTCCTTCCTGGAAGCCCAAGATGTCTGAATGTGCTCCTGGTGCCTCAGGGCCTGGGTAAACAGGGCTTGTCAGAGAGGCTGGCAGGGCACCAACACCCCTCCTCCTCCTCACAGGGCACCTCTGTTACCCCAATTAGCTCTGAGTGGCTGCCTGGGGACAGGTGCCCACTTCCCCATGTGCCTGGGATGGGCACATCCTGCTCAGGGCCAGTGCTGGCCTGGGCCCAGAGCCAGGGCCATGACCCAGGTGCTCTGGGAGGGCTCGGTGGCTGCAGGTGTGACAGGATGAGGGGCAGGGCAGGGCATATTCCCCTCGGGACAGTGCTGTGGGCATGGAGCTTGGTGGGGTTTGGCATCTGCAGGGAAAGGGCTATCGGGTTGTGTGGATGTGGGAATTGTCACTCCTGAGGCATTCCCCAGGCCTCAGCCTTGTCTGCAGGTGCTCAGCATTGCCCAGTGCTCCCCAGTGTCTGCAGTGGCTGAGATGCCAATCAGCCACCTGATCCCATGTGCCTTGTTCCCCTTGTTCTCCCACATGTTGGGTTTGGGGCCGGGCTCAGCTCTGGGGTGTCCCCCAGGGAAAGCTCTGGCAGGGGAGGGGCAGCAGGAGATGGGGGATCTGGCACTGGGGGCTGTTGGAGGATGGATTGTGTTGGACTGGGGACTGTGCCCACAGGGTCCCCAGGTGCCTTTGGCTCCCTGCCTGCCCCCCTTGGCCCCCCAGGTGCCTGGGCCCTTCCAGGGGCAGCTGCCCCGTGCAGGAAGCTGGAGGGATGCCGGGCAAGGGGGCTGGATCCGTGCCACAGGTGGGGTGGGGTGGACTCTGTGCCAGGGCTGGGCTTGTGGCCAGGGCTGGGGGCTGTGCCAAGCCGGGCTTTGGCCTGGGGGCTGGCAGGGAGGGTGCAGGGAGGAGTCCCGGCAGGGATAAAGGTGCTCCTCACCTGCTGCAGCCTCAGGCAGCGCTGCCCAGAGCCAGAGGAAGATGAAGGTGGCTGTGCTCAGCGTGGCTCTGCTCTTCTCCATCCTGCTGTGCCCCCCGGCACAGGCCAAGGTGAGGCACCAGCCAAACGCTGTCCCCACATCCTGTCCTCCTTTCTGGCCTCCCTTCCCACTCTTTTGGTCTCTCCTCTGTGTCCCATTCAGGGTCCTCAAACGCCCTCCCACTGACCAGTCCTGAGGCCTTTTCTTCCATGTCCCCCCTCAATCCTTTGCCTTTCTTCCTGGCCACTGCAGCAGGGTCCTCCTATAGAATTCCCTGACTCACTCCCCATACTCCAATGATCTCCCAGTCCCGTTGGTTTTGTCCCCACCTGTCCTCGTTCTTCTGTCCCTGCCAAGTCCCTCCCTTGCCCTCCCATGTCCCTACACCTCAATTCCTTTTTCCTCCCCTGTACCTCACACCCTGCTCCTTCCACAGCCCCAGCCCTGTCCCCTGGGCCCTCAAGTGACCCCAGATCAGTGTCTTTGTGTCTCCCCCCACCTCAAACAGATCTCCTTGGAGGCCCTGAATTCCCATCCCTCTGCCTGCGCCCTGCTCCCTGCACCCATGTCCCCCCCAGCCCCACAAGGTCCAGTCCAGACCCAGCCTTTGTTCTCCTTTCCAGGCACTCCTGGAAGGAACCCAAGATGATCTGCGGGAGGTGAGTGGGCTGCTGGCATGGGAGGGCATCCCCTCAGGGCATTGGGGGGCAGTGGTGTCCCCCCATCCCTTGCTGGCACCGGGGACATCCCAGTGACCAGCGAGGTCTCCTGGTCTCTCTGCAGTTGGATTTAGACAATGTCGCGGTCCTGGAGACGCCTCTGGTGGGTACCACGAGTTCTGCCGCTGTCAGAGCCTCCCCTTGCCTGGTCAGCACAGCCCAGGCCATCCCAGTCTGTCCCAGCAGAGCCCAGTGCACCCCTCCTGACAGCCCAGACAATGCCCTGCCCCAGGGCTGCTCCCCAGGGAAGCCTTTGCCCAGGGCCCTGCTGCATTCCCATCCCTGTCAGCCCAGGAGCCCCTGGATGAGCCAGCCCCTGCCCCAGCTGTGCCTCTTGGCCAGGAGCCCAGTGCTTCTGGGCAGCAGCACAGCAGCTCCTGCACCCCATTGCTCCCACAGCCCCTTCCCCAAGGCGCCCCTGCTCTCCCCTGCCTCCCAGTGCAGCCCAGTGCCCCCAGTGTGTCTCTAACGCTGCCTTTGTCCCCAGCCCCCTGTGGCTGAAAAGCTGGTGGCTGTTCTGCGGCAGAAGCGCCTGGCTGCCGCTCTCCATGGATAGGTGAGCAGCACTTGGTGCTCCCCTGACCCCGACGTGGTGCTGGGAGGTTCATGGGGGACCCTGGGGTGTTCTGGGTGGGCAGAGTTTGGGGCCAGCAGAGGGACAGAAAGGAGCTTTCACTGATCTGTTTCCCAAGGTGGCTGCATAGAGCAGCCCCAAGTCTTTCCTTGCACTTGGGGAGCTCTGGGAACCCCACAGTCCCCCTGGGGGCAGGGAGGTTCTCAGGCCAGTTTTGGAGCATCCCAGGGCTTAGGGGGTTTGGGGACGCTGTGGATCTGAGGGGCCAAATCCTGTCCTGGGTTTATCCAGAACCTCAATTCTTTTCACCCTCTAGAAAGAGAGGTGGGCAGGAGGCCCCTCTCCTGTCCAGGGGACACAGGGCATCACATTTTGGGCTCTGTCTTTTAGCACTGGAACGCTTGGTGAAAACCATGTCCTGTCCCCCTCCAGTGGCATGAGGAGATGATCACCTCTGGAGAAATCACCTGATCCCCTGTGAGCCCTGGGCCTTTTTCCTCAAATGAGAAATAAACCCTTTCAGCAAAGCTACACTCTGTGTCTGTGTGTCTGTGTCCGTGTGTGTGTTCCAAAGGAAATGTCTCTAAATCTCAAAGAGGTTTCCCCCAGAGGTGTTGTCTTGTCCCTGTGTCCATCTGCACATCCTGTCGCTCTGTCACTGTCACCTCCACACATCTCTGCCCCACTGGCACCTCCCAGGTTGGCGCTGAACTCCTCCCTCCTGCTCCCCACCGCCAGCAATGACCACGGCAGGGAGCTCAGAGCAGGAGCACCCAGGCCAGGGATGGAGAAGGAGCATCTGGCAGAGGCAGGAAGAATCCCCCATTCCAGGGGCTGTGGGGTGCACGGGGGGCAGCTGTGTCCCCTGCCAGCCCCAGGGCTGCAAACCAGGGAGGAGATGTCTCAGCTGACTCAGCTGAATCGCTTCCCTCAGCCCTTGGCCCGCCAAGTCTCCTGCTGCAGCACAACCTCTGCAGGAGATTTTCTACCAGGAAGACAAAAGAAAGGAATTGTTTCTGCCCTCTCCCTCATGCCTCCCCTTGCGCTGATTTTCTTGTCATCTGTTAGCAAAACCAACCAAAAAGCATCTGCACTGAGGTGTTTCTGAGGGTCAGTTCCTAAATGGGGCCAAAGGAAGGTTTTCTGCCAGGGCAAAAGTGAGAAATGTGGGATTTGGGCAGATAGTTGAAAACATGACAATTTCTAAACACTGGAAATCCAGAGGCTACAAAAACAGAGTTTGTAGTTTGAACCGTCCATTTTCCTCCCTCTTCCCACTGCTCATTTGTCCAATCCCAACTCCAGAGGAGCAGATTCTGGAAAGCAGACCTGCAGGGAGTCCTGGAGGCTTCATCCCAGAGAGAGGAATAAAGAGTGAAATCGGGAAAAGAATTCCAGTGGTTTTCTTGATCATAACGACCACAAATAGCTCTGTACTCCAAGTGCAATATCCAGGTGATGAGGCACGTTGCTCGTTTGTAACTCCAAACCGCAGCACTTTGGAAATTTCTTCTTGGACTAGAACAAAGCACAGGCCAGTAACTGACCCAGTTTGGTTCCTAAATCAGAAATCATGAAACTTCTCCCAAGCTGTGTTTCCCTGCAGTAAAGAAGGCAATTTGATTGCTGTTGCCCTCAGTATCTCCTGAGTTCATGACTTCAGATGGACTGGAACTGTCCCGGCACGCCAGAAGCGACCACAATGAGCAGGATCAAACCCCCAGGCCACCATTAAATGTTCTCCATCCGCGCCTTCCAGAGCCCAGCAGCAATTCCTGCTGCTGCCCCTGCTCTGGGTCAGCCTGACGGGATCGCTCTGGTGTGCGGGGCCGGCTCCTGCAGGACACAGCGCTCGGAGCCGCTCTGTGTCCCGCAGCTTCGGCATCTCCGGCGCTGCTCCACAGCTGTGGAGCCTGTGCCACCAATGTGCCACCAACGTGCCTCTAATGTGCCTCCAATGTGCCACCAATGTGCCACCAATGTGCCACCAATGTGCCAGCAATGTGCCACCAACATGCCACCAATATGCCACCTATGTGCTACCACTGTGCCACCAACGTGGCATCAACATGCCACCAACATGCTTCCAATGTGCCACCAATGTGCCAGCAACGTGCTACCAAAGTGCCTCCAATGTGCCACCAATGTGCCACTAACGTTCCACCAACGTGCCACCAACATGCCACCAACGTGCCACCAATGTGCCACCTATGTGCTACCACGGTCCCACCAACGTGCCTCCAATGTGCCACCAACATGCCACCAACGTGCCACCAATGTGCCACCAACGTGCCACCAACATGCCACCAAAATGCCTCCAATGTGCCACCAATGTGCCACCACTGTTCATGGCTGTGGTTCCTGTGCCACCACTGTTCCACCTTTTCCATGGTTACTCCACTGCTGCTCAAAAGCTGCTCCACTGCTGCTCTGGGGATGCTCCCGCACAGTTCCCCTGCTTGTCCAACATCGCTCCAACACTGCTCCAGCACTGCTCATCTCCTGCTCTTCCAGAGTTCCGTCTCTGCTCCTCCCCTGCTCCCCTGTTGTTCCACAGCTGCTGCTTCTGTTCAAGTGCTGCTGCCAGGGCTGTGCTGTCACAGAGAGGGGAACGTTCGGGCAGCAACCACTGTGGTGTCACAGAGACCAGGACAACGGGACTGCCACAGCTGTGCTGTCACAGAGAGATGAACACTGGGACTGCCACAGCTGTGCTGTCACAGAGAGGGGAACGCTGGGGATGCCAGGACGGTGGTGTCACAGAGAGGGGAACACAGCGGCTGCCACAGCTGTGCCGTCACAGAGACCAGGACAATGGGACTGCCACAGCTGTGCTGTCACAGCGGCTGCCAGAGCTGAGGGGTCACAGAGTGGGGAATGTTGGGGCTGGCCCTGCAATGCTGTCATAGACAGGAGAACACTGGGGGTGCCACCTCTGTGGTGTCACAGACAGGGGAACACAGGGGTTGCAATCGCTTTGGTGTCATAGACAAGGGGACATTGGTTTTGCCACCGCTGTCATGTCACAGAGAGGGGAACACTGCGGTTGCCACCACTGTGGTGTCACTGACAGGGGAACACTGGGGCTGCAAATGTTGAGGTGTCACAGAGAGGGGAATGTTGCAACTGCCACTGTGCTGCTGTCATAGAGAGTAGAACTTTAGACAGCCACCCCTGGAGTGACAGAGAGAGGGGAACTTTGGGGCTTCCACCGCTGCGGTGCCACAGAGAGGGGGACACTGGGGCTGCCACAGCAATGGTGTCACTGAGAGAACTTCTGGGCTGCCACAGCTGCAGTGTCACAAGGAGGGAAAGTTGAGGTTGTGACCGCTGTGGTGTCACAGACAGTGGGACACTGGGGCTGCCATTGCTGTGGTGTCACAGAGAGGGGAACGTTGGGGCTGCACTGCTGCAGTGTCACAGAGATTGGAACGCTGGGGCTGCCACCACTGTTTCCTCATAGAGAGGGGAATCTTTGGTTTGCCACTGTGTTGGTGTCAGACAGAGGGGAACGCTGGGGCTGCCACCTCTGGTGTCACAGAGAGGGAGATTAGGGTGTCACAGCTGTGGTGTCACAGAGAGGGCGACGTTGGGGCTGTCACTGCTGTGGTGTCACAGAAAAGGGACTTAGGGCTGCCATAGCTGCAGTGACACACAGAGGGGAAGGTCAGGATTGCCACCACTGTGGTGTCACACAGAGGGGAAGATCAGGATTGCCACCACTGTGGTATCACACAGAGGGAAATGTTGGTGCTGCTATTGCTCTGGTGTGACAGAGAAGGGAACGTTGGAGCAGCCATTGCTGTGGGGTCATAAAGAGTGGAATTTTGGGGCTGCCACCCTTGTGGTGTCACAGAGAAGGGGACATGGTACTGCCACACCTGTAGTGTCACAGAGAGGGGAACATTGTAGCTGCCACTGCTGTGGTGTCACAGAGAAGGGAACGCTGCCAAACCTCCCCTGGTGCTGTGCCCACTCCAGTGTTGCTCCTCTGTGACACTGCAAGGGCCTCCTGGGGACATGGTGACACTGCAGGGACTCATGGGGACATGGTGACACTGCAGGGACTCATGGGATCACAGGGGCTCTGTGACACTCTGGGTTCTTGTAGAATGGAACCAAGAGGAGACTGCCAACCTGTGGGGCTTCATGGAACCATCCACTGTGATCCCTCAGGGCCTCATGGATCCCAGGAACCATTGTGACACTGCAGGACTAAATGGAGCCAAGGGGACATTGTGACACTGTGGAGTTCATGGAACTGAGGGGATGCTGCGACAGTCTGGTGCCTAAAGATGCTCAGGGACCATTGTGACCCTGTGGCTTGTGGAAACAAGGGGACACTGTGACACTGGGGGGGGTCTCAGGGAATCCAGAGGCCCTTGTGACACAGCGTGGCCGGTTGGAACCAAGGATCCATTGGGATACCTCAGGGCCTTGTGGTGTCCAGGGGTCCTTGTGACATTGTGGGGCCTCTTGGAGCCAAAAGGGCCCTGGGATTCTCTGGGGCCTCATGGAGCCAAAGGAGCCCTGGGATTCTCTGGGGCCTCTTGGAGCCAAAGGGGCCCTGGGATTCTCTGGGGCCTCATGGAGCCAAAGGGGCCCTGGGATTCTGTGGGGCCTCATGGAGCCAAAGGGGCCCTGGGATTCTCTGGGGCCTCATGGAGCCAAAGGGGCCCTGGTGACACGGTGGCCACTCGCAGATGTCTGCAGCCAGCCCTGTCTCCTGGCCCGTGCCAGGAGTGGCCACTCCCTGCCCGCCCTTGGGGCCGGTTTGGCTGGTGGTACAAGCAGGGCTGCTTGTCTCCCAGAAGCAGCAAGCTGCTCTGTGCAGCTACTGATGTTGTCCCGAGATGAGGAATCCAGAGCCAAGCAAAGAGAGGGATCACTTCTGCATGCTCCCAACAGGTTTTACTCTCCAAGAGGGTGCAGGGACAAGTGACAGCAAATGCAGGGTTACAACAGCTTCAGTACGGGGTGGGAACATGGGGAGGATGCAAACCAGGACCAATGGCAGAAACCTGGGGAGGAGCACAGGGCAGGGCACACATTATGGCAACCAGTGGGCAACAACAGGGGAGGAGAGTGGACTGAGCACACCAATGGGTATTCAAGGGATACAAGATGGACCCAGAAGTTTCTAGAGAGAAAGGTGGGGTTTCTGTAATGGACAAGGGAGGCGGGCAGGGTTTCCCTGAGTGGCAGGGAAGGATCTGGAATTAGCAGGAGGTCTTGAGGTAGATGGACAGGGGGATGGGAAGGTACATCCCCAGGGCAAACCAACATGCATGGGAGACAACTGGAACAAACTACTTTTGCTTATAGCACCACAGTTTCAGAACAAAGGAACTTACTGCCACACCCTGGGATTCTGTGGGGCCTCCTGGAACCAAGGGCACTCAGAGACACTGGGGGGGGCTCCTGGTTCTCAGTCTCTTCTGACACCGGTGTCCATCTACAAAGACACAAAACTGGGCAGCCTGAGCCTGTTGATCCAGAATATTCCCATCTCCACGGGAGGACGTTCCTGCCATCTGTGCTGCTGTGTGTTTCCTCCGCTCTCTGGGGGAATTGAATCCTACAAGAGACACTGACCCCTCTGGTAGCTGACACCACAGGGCCTCCTGTGGGGTGGGAGCAGAGACATCTTTTCCTCCATCCTGCTGCTCAGAGCCCATCCAACCAGGAATATTTCCAAAGATGGAGCATCCACCAGGTGTCCAGGAAACCTATGCCAGGGTTTCACCGCCACAGCATCAAATATTTCCTCCTTATCTCCAGTCTGAACTTATTCTCTTCTGCTTTAAAACCATTTCCCCTTCTCCAATTGAGACAGGCCTACTAAAACATTTCTCCCCACATTTCCTGTGAGGTTCCTTGAAGTGCTGCAAGGTCACAATGGGGTCTCCCCACAGCCTTTTCTGCTCTAGGCTGAACCACCCCAACTCCCCCAGCCTGTCTCTGTCACAGAGGTGCTCCAACACTTTGGAGCATCTCAGCCTCCTCTGGAGCTGCTCCATGAAGTCTGAGCCTTTCCTGTGCCGAGGACCCTGATGTAAATTGTTTGTGCAAAAGCACCGGTCAGTCAAAGAGGGGAAATAGCTCATTGCTGAAATGCTGCTGAGAGCTGGAGGGAGAGATTCTGCACAGCTCATGCACAGCCCCGAGGGCGGCAGGGACATTCCCATGGGGGCCCTGAGGCTGCAGGGCCAATCTGCCCACACTGGGAGCCTCTGGGCACGTCCAGCTCTTTCTGCCTGGGCTGTTGGCACGTGGTCAGTGGCTGTCCAGCGCCACCCCCCTGACTGGCACTGATCTCCAAGGAGGTCTGGATCTCTCCTTGGCCATTATTCTGCAATTAGAACCGTGCGGACATGTCCTCAATTCCATTCCAAGGTGTCCTTAGCAAGCCAATGACATCACAGCTCTTGTCCATCTGGTCAAGGATCCCCCACAGGGACCCTCTGGTCTCTCAGCCCTGGGGCACTCCACAGAAAAATCTTCTGGGGCCCTGCTCCTCCTTGGGTGAGTTGCAGAGCAAATAATCAAGGCAGTGGCCTGAAATGTTTTCCCAGCTGGGCCATAACACTTCTCTGATGGATGCACAATGTCCCTGGGGGAAAAGATGTGCAGAACCCTTCACTAATGCCCTGGAATGTCAAACAGGAATCACAGCCTTGGACAGCTCTCAGGAACCACTTCACTGTGGATTTTCCTTCCTGGAAGCCCAAGATGTCTGAATGTGCTCCTGGTGCCTCAGGGCCTGGGTAAACAGGGCTTGTCAGAGAGGCTGGCAGGGCACCAACACCCCTCCTCCTCACAGGGCACCTCTGTTACCCCAATTAGCTCCGAGTGGCTGCCTGGGGACAGGTGCCCACTTCCCCATGTCCCATGCAGCCCCTGCCCCAGCTGTGCCTCTTGGCCAGGAGCCCAGTGCTTCTGGGCAGCAGCACAGCAGCTCCTGCACCCCATTGCTCCCACAGCCCCTTCCCCAAGGCGCCCCTGCTCTCCCCTGCCTCCCAGTGCAGCCCAGTGCCCCCAGTGTGTCTCTAACGCTGCCTTTGTCCCCAGCCCCCTGTGGCTGAAGAGCTGCGGGCTCTCCTGCGGCAGAAGCGCCTGGCTGCCTCTCTGGATGCCTAGGTGAGCCGTGCCTGCAGGGACAGGGCTGGGGACAAAGCCCTGCCATGGCCCAGTGGGCTCCAGAGGTCACCGTCTGGGCTTTGTCTTTTAGGCTTGCAAGGACCAGTGTCCTTTTTCCTCTCCAGTGGCATGAGGAGATGATCATCCCTGCAGGAACCCCCTGAACCCTTTGAGCCCTGGGCCATTTCCCCTGAAGAATAATCAATCAATAGTCAATAAACCCTTTGAGCAAAGTTTTGCTCTGTGTCCGTGTGTGTGTCCGTGGGTCTGGATTTCCTCCTTTGCAGTGGTCTGGGGAAGTCAGGCCCGGTCTGGGCTCTGCTGCCTTGACAAAGTCTGTGCTTCCCCCCAGACAAATGGTGTGTTGGGAGTTGTGGAGAGTCCAGGGGGAATGGGTTGAGTGGAGGGGGGGCTGTGCAGGTGGAGAAAGGCTGTGGTTCACTGTGAGAGAAGTCGGCATGGCCTGGTTTTAAAGAAAATGATATATTAAAAAAAAAGCTTTCTTTTAAAACTTTTTCTCCCTGTGAGAAATGACTGTTCACGTCTCAAAATTTTGAAAGGTCTATTAAAAGCTTAACAAAACTTCCAAGAAAAGGACTAAATAAGGAAAAAGTGACAGTGCTGGGAGCCTCCCCCTCTTTGTGGCTGGTAACCACGTGGCTGGCTCATCCACACAATGGCTGCTCTCCCTTTTATATCCTTGCTGTTGACACAGGCAGCCCTAGCTCCTCCCAAAGGCTGTCTCTTGACTCTTGGTCGCTGTCCATTGGTGCAGACTGCTTTCTTGGAACTGGATTGGAGCTCAGCTGTTGCTAAGCCGTGCCTCTTAGGAACAATCTGCCCCTCCCCAAATGCCCGCACTACCAAGATCATCCCGGGATAACAATGCTGGGCGGGGGGGGACGCATTGCAGTAACATAACTCTACATCTGTACAACTTCTCTTAACATACTGATCATGTTCACCCTTTAATTGGGAGAGCCAACCATCTCATTACTCATCTCTAACACTGGGACATTCACATTCTCTGAAAAAATCCCTCCGCCCAGGATTTTTCTCCTGGGAAGCTGAGAAGCCTCAGAGGAAAAGGAAAGCAATTCTTATCTCATTTGCTTCTCCTGTGTTGGGCTCATGTGCAGAATGTGTTTGGAGATGGTTTACCCACAGGTGATTGATTGGTCACTCAATCCCCTGGTGTGTAAGTGCAGGAAAAGTTGTTTGTGAGAGATAGTTTTCATTTTTCTATCTAAGAGTGAAAAAACAGTTTATGCAGGTGGCTAGTGTTTATCACAGTGGTAGAGCTCTTTTTCAGGGAAAGTCGGTTGTTTTGCACTGCCCTAGAGCTCTTTCTCAGGAAAAACAAGTTGTTTTTCACTGCTGCACAGCTCTGTTCTCACAAAGAGTTGTCAGCTTTCTCATGGCTTCTGTCGGCTCAGGTCAGGATTCAGTTTGTCAGCCTTTGGTTGCTGTTTCACCACCACAGAAAACATCATTCCTGTCCCAAAAAATAAAAGCAGCTGAGACGCAGATCATTGCATTCTAGAAGGTGGAAAGGGATGCAGGTGCCCGGAGGCCCAGCAGAGAAATAGCAGTATTGGAAATGTGAGAAGCAAAGTTTTATCCATAGAGGCAGTGCTTGACCTCAAGGAAGACCTTTCCTACCAATCAAGACTTCCTTAGGGAACACCCTGCTTCAATATCAATTAGAAAATAATGTTATATTGCTTCTTATGGAAAGAAAACTAAGGAGAGAAAATCCTGAAAATGGGGGAAAAAAAAATTTAATGTAATTGCTCATTGAAATCTTTTTCATTAATCCCACTCCTGACAAAACTAATTCTTGAAGCTAATTCTGATCGAGGTGCAGCTCCTTTGGGCTTTGTGCACTCTGAGGAGCCCCATGGGAGATTTTGTGGCAACTCCATGAGCCTCAGTTCCTCAAAGGAGATGTCACAAATGCCCAAGGAAAGGAAGTGCAAAGCAAAGGCAGAACACACCTTCCAGGGCCCAAGATAATGTTCTCCTCCCCACTGGATTTTTGCCCTGGTAAGATGGGACTGTGTGAGGGTGAGGGAGACTTCCTGAGCAATCCTTTGCTCTGCGGGCACTGATCAGCTTGATGCCCAGAGAGGCTCCCTGGAACAGAGGCTGGGCAGAGTTAAAGGAATAAAGTAGGGATTTATTACAAGGCCTTCAAAGGATTCACCTTGAGCAGGACAAGAGCCCAGCCAAGGCTAGACTCAAAATGGATGACTGGTCAGGAGTTTTCCCACTTTTATAAGGTTTGGTCCATTTAAATATTGGGGTTAAATGTCCAATTCCAGCCTCAGGTGATGCAGTCCCATCCTTCCAGTTTGCTCTCCTCAATTTGCTGTTGTTTGCCCTTTTGGGGCCTGAAGCTGCAACAGCATCTGGTTCTGGGGCTGGAAAAGGATTGTTTTGTCTGACTACACTGTGAAGAGAACTTGCTAACACTCTGTATGAAGTCCGGAGTTACAGACTAATGCAGTACAGAATCTGGAGATATGACAGCTAAAACTGAAGGCATCAGCCTGTTCCATGTTCCCTTGGTTCCATGGGGATCCACAGCATCACAGTGGCCACTTGTTCCCATGAGGTTCCCCAGTGTCACCGTGGTGTCCTTGGACCCACCTGGTCACAACCGACCCATGGTTCCATGAGGTTCCGCGGTGTCACCATGGTCACTGTCAGAGGCTGGATGAGATCAATGTCCTGAGACACCGTGGGATGAGCTGTCAATCAGTCACACAGTGGGGACAGTGCTAACCCAGCCCTGATTGCCTGAGCCATCAGAAATCCCACCTGGGGGCAGGCCCACAAAGGCCCGGGGGCTTAAAAACACGGAGCACAAGGTCAGCCCCTGGTATGGACTCTGCCTTCTCCTGGGGTTTGTGTCTCACCCACACTGGAACCCTAGGAACTGATAGTCATATGCGTGTCTTTCTATAGAGCTTCTGTCTTTCTGTCTCTCTCTCTTTCTTCTCCTTCTAATGCTCTTTATATGCAACATTTTTTGGGTACCTCAGAAGCTTACATGTTCAATGATTTCTAGGTTAAATGAGCTAAGTTAATGAAGTTACTGCTATGATAAGTGTTTTCTGTGTAATTGGATGTTGCATTAAATCCTCTTCCAAAGTTTCTTGTGTTTTTGTACTTTGCCAGTAAAATTTTGTGTCCTTTTGACCTCTTGAGAATATCTGGCTGGTGTTCCTGCTGTGCACCAAACTCGAGTAAAGGAGCCTTTGGTTACCTGCAGCATTTCAGTGTTCTGGGCTGTTACACCCCACAGGCTCACAATGGCCTCTTGTTTCCACACTGGCCCCTTGGTTCCATGGGCCCCAACAGTGTCACAATGATCCCCTTGGTTCCACAACTTCCCAGAGTGTTGTAGAGAATACATTGTTAAAGGAGTTAATAGAAAGTTCCAATGATAGGTATAGATTGTTTTTTTAATGTGTTATAGTTATGTAAAGTGCCAGTGTTAGTTTTAATTGTTTTTTTAAAGGTTTTATAATTATGTAAATCCCCTTACTGTTGGGTATTCCCCTCGCTGCTCCCACTCTCATCTAAAATGGCAAACCACCCAAGACCATAAAGAAGATGATTACATCACCTAATCAGCAAATATGAAACTCCCATAGGACTAAGCAGAATAGGATTACATAACAAAAACCCCTAGAACAACGAACCACCATGTAAATAAAGAATCAAAATACCACCTCTAAACAAAGAGAACTTAAGACAATATCAAAGATCCTGGTCAGAACTTTTTTCCTTCATCACCCTAACCAGAGTGGGCCAAGAGCAGTATAAAGATTATGAACCTGAAACCAACAGGCGTCTACTCAGAGACTGTCGTGAGGAAAGAAGACCCAGCTCTGCTGGAGGACGGAGCTGACCTCCTCCTCCTCCACGCCATCTGGGGAGGAGCAGTGGTGTGCGCACACCCCATGGGTCCCCAGCCTAGACTGTTTCCAGTAAAGCTGAAATCACTAAAGAGCTGCTCACGTGCCATTCATAACAGTCTGGGGGACTGGTCCGGGACAGGCCACACCCAAAGAGGACTGAGGGCCTGCGGGATATCTGGCCCTATCTGGAGCGGTCGGCAGCAGCCTAGGAGCAAAGAGTGTGGAGGAGCATGGGTAAGTGAAGGCGGTGTCAGGAGTAGGAGGCAAGCGAAAGAAGTGTGTGTGAGACGGGGCCCGGCAGCTCGGAGCCCCGAAGCAGCTGTGGGCCTCCGAGTACCGCGGTTCCGGACTCCTGCCAGGGGACCGGCCAGAAACGGAGGGAAGCAGGAGAAGCCTGAGTGAGTGAGACGCCTCCCAGGGGGATAAGGTGGGCCCCCCTCCGGGCGTGGGAGGAATAGAAATGTGAGTGGCACGCAAGGGGTCGGCCTTCCCCCTTCAGGCTTGGTAGGCGCCCTTAGGGCGTGCTGAGGGTGGCAGACGAATTGGTGAGTTGGCACGCAAACCCCGAACGGAGCTCCGGGTGCGGGGAGGATCGGGGCAGTGTGAGTCGCGCACAATCCCTGGAGTGGGGGGACACGGGTCCCTACCGGGGTTTGGGGTGCCCCGAGTACAGCAGCAGCACTGAGTAGAGCCAAGAGGGCCCCAGTGCCCAGGCTCGGACGGCGGTGCTGGGGGTTCAGTGTGCCGCGGTTCAGGTAGAAACCGTAAACCCACTGGAGGCCCCTGGGGGCATTGGGGTCACAGGGCAGGGCAGGGCTGGGCTTACAGGGCAGGGCAAGGCTGGACCTGCCCCTTCCTCCCCCACACACAAATTGTTTGGAGCCAACAATCTCCTCCAGTCTGTCACAACAGGCAGTGTCGGAAGTGCAATCCCAATTGTGGCCATGGGCACCTGGCTGAGAAGGACAGTTCTTTTCCATAGCAAGGAAAGCACAGAGCTCCAAGGTCTGGAAGGCAGGTGAGAGCCTCAGTAGGCCAAGGCCAGCCAGACTTGTCAGTAATAGCAGATTTTGGATTTAGGGAATTTTGGAGGTGGAAACCCAATCTCGGCCATGGGCACCTGGAGAAGCAGGACAGTGTGTTCCCATTGGAAGGACAGCATGGAGCCTCCCCCAATGTTTTGGGGACAGATGAGACGTGACCATTGTGAAACCACTGCCAGCCAGACTTGTCCTGGCAATATTCCTATGGGAACAGTCCCTGGATATAAGGAAATTTGGAGGTGAAATCCCAATTCTGGCCATGGGTACCTGGAGCAGAAGGACAGTTCTTTTCCATTGGGAAGGAAAGCACAGAGCCCCAGTGTTTCAGCAGCAGCTGAGAAGTGACCCTCAACATGCAAAGGTCCCTTGGACCAGTCAGGCAGCCCATGGGAGGCCAAACCAGCCGGAGCTGTTCTGTGTTCCCTTGGTTTTATGGGCCTCCAGAGTGTCACAATGGTGCCTTGGATCCATGGGGCCCCGCAGTGTCATAATGGTGACTTGATTCCATGGGTTCCAGCAGTGTCACAATGGCCCCTTGATTACAAGAAGACCTGCAGTGTTACACTGGCCCCCAGGTTCGATGGGGTCCCACAATGTCATAGTGGCCCCCAGGTGTCATAAGGCCTCGCAGTGTCACAGTGGTCCCAAGGATTCCATGAGGCCTTGCAGTGTCACAAGGGTCTCCGTGGTTCCCCAGGCCCCACAATGTCGCGTGACTCCTCTGTTCCATGAGCCCTGCAATGTCACAATGGACCTTTGGACCCTGGGGCTTTGCTGTGTCACAATGGTCTCCTCTGGCTGCACAGTGTCACAATGGACCATTGATGACAGGAGGCCACTCTGTGTCGCCCTGGAGCTTTGGTTCCATGCAGCCCTGCAGGGTCACAATGGACCTTTGGTTCCATGCAGCCCTGCAGTGTCACAAAGGCTTCTTGGTTTCACGAGGCCCCACAGTATCACAATGGTCCTCTTGGTTCTGTGGGGACCCCCAGGGGCACAATGGTCTCTGTGATTCCATGGTGCCTCTCAGTGTCACAATGGCTCCTTGGTTCCATGAGGCTGTAAAGTGTCTTAATTGTCTTTGCATGGTTCCATGAGGCCTTGCAATGTCACAATGAACCTTTGGTTCCATGGAGTCCCGCAGTTTCACAATGGCCCCTTGGTTTCATGACACCCCAAAGTGTCATAATGGTCTCCATGGTGCCATGAGGCCTTGCAATGTCACAATGGACCCTTGGTTTGATGGGGCCTCTCAGTGTCACAATGATGCCTACATTCCATGGAGCCACACAGTGTCAGTACAGTCCCCTTGGTTCCATGAGGCCCAGCAATGTCACAGTGGTCCCTTGGTCTCACATGGCCCCACAGTGTCACAATGGTCCCTTGGTTCCATGGCCCTGTGCTGGTGCATTCCCCCCTGCCCTTCTCAGGCCGCCCTGCCAGCTGAGAAATGCTCCTTGGGCCTCGGCCTTGGCCAACAGCCCCTGGGCTCAGCTCCTCTGCAGCTCATCACAAACACTGTCTGCTCCAGGCACTACTGCTGCCCAACCAGCTCCTGGTTCCTTTAGCAGCAGCCCTGGGAACTGGTTTTGTTCCCTCAGTGGCACAAGATCCCTGTTCTCACCCTGCCAAAGAAAGCTGTTGGTGCCCAGTGCGGCCAGGATGAGCCATTGCTGGGACTGAAGCCCCTCTCTTGGGGCTCTGCAAACAGCGCTCCAAAAGGAGCCCTTGGAGCTCTCCTGGGCCAGCGACTCCCTCTGAGCGGGGCCTCTCCCAGCTGGGAACTCTCCCGTTTGCTGCACTCGGGGATCCTGAACAAGCACAGAGCCTGGGCCGATCCCCCCACTCCTCCAGGCTCCCACCGGAGCAGGCTGTGGTGCCTTCCCCTCCACGTGAACAAGCGGCGGCGACTCCGCTCCCATGTGAGCAACCGCTGCTGCCGACCCTTCCCAAAACTGAAGAAAAACAGGTAACCATCCCCAAAGTCAGATCTCCCATGGCCTATTGAACGAGGCAGCGAATGAGGAGGACAACCACGGGAGACAGTGACGATGAGGAAGAGAAGCCCTGTTTCTTCCCTTTACAGGAGGTGCCGACAGCTCCTGGAGTTATTGGCTTTGTACACGCCCCGATAGACACCAGTGATGTGTGAGCGTTCAAGAAAGAGATGGGAAAATTAATGGATGGTCCTTTGGGGGTGGCAGAAAGGCTAGATGAATTTCTAGGGACCAGCACCTACACCTAGGAGGATCTCCAAGCGATCATGAGATCGCTGTTCAACAATGAGAAGAGGGACATGATCAGACTAGCAGTGATCAAAGACTGGGAAAAGAGAAACCCCAACAGGGAAAGCGGGGATGAGAGACGGCCAAACCAAAAATTGTCCTGGAATGCCCAGACGGAGGAGGGGAGGTGGAAAATGATAATTTTAAGTAATATGATAATTCAGGGTATCAGGGAAGCGGTACCCAAGGGACAGAACATGAGTAAGGTACTCAGAGAGTGCCAGGGAAAAGATGAAACTCCCACGGAATGGTTGGAGAGGCTCCGCAAGGGCTTGAGAATGTATTTGGGCATGGATCCCGATTCTCCGATCAGGGCGGTTTTGCTAAAAACTCAGTTTGTAGGAAAATCCTGGGAGGACATTTGGAAAAAGTTAGAAAAGATACATGGGTGGCAGGAAAAGGGGTTGCAGGAGCTGCTTCAGGAAGCCCAGAAAGTCGACATGAGACGAGACGAAGAGAAACAGAAGATCAAAGCTAATGTATTGGTAGCTGTGGTAAGGAAAGCACAAAAACAGGAGCAGGGCAGAGACACGGCGAAGAAGGCGCTGGCAAAGAAACAGAACTCTTCCCAAGGAAAAGGATCGAATGATCAGAGGAGAGATTTCGAGTGCTATTACTGCAAGCAAAAGGGACACATCCGAAGGAATTGTCCCAACAATGCCAAGGACCAGGCAATGTTTCAAGAAGTTTAGGGGTGTCAGGGGCTTCTCAGTTTGGGGTCCAGAACACCGAGGGAGCCCTTGATAAAATTAAAAGTAGGACCCCACAGGCAGGAGATGTGGTTTATGGTCGACTCGGGGGCGGAACGGACAGTGGTGCAGCAGCTGCCACAAGGGTGCTCTCTGAGTGACGACTCACTGATGGTAATCGGGGCAAAAGGGGAACCCTTTGAGCTTCTGATCATAAAAGATGTAGAAATAGAAACGGAAAACAAAAGATGTACAGGACATATATTAATGATACGGGATGAGGATTTTAATTTACTGGGGTGGGACATGATGGTAGCCCTAGAAATCGGCTTGGCAGTGGAGAATTCCCGGCTCAGGGCGAGAATGTATAAACTCAGCGTTCAGGAAGAGGAGAAAATAGACCCGAAGGTGTGGTATGTCGAAGGGGAAGCTGGGAGGTTGGACATAGAGCGGATTTGTGTCGAAATTGGGAGACCAGAAGACCCTATACGGGTCAAACAATATACGGGTCAAAAAATATCCCACCGCCATGGAGGGGAGAAAGGGATTGAAACCAGTGAGTGACGAATTGATAAAGAAAGGAACCTTGGAGCCATGCATGTGTCGGCACAACACCCCAATTTTGGCTGTGAAAAAGACAGATGGGAGCATTAGGCTGGTGCAAAAATTAAGGGCTGTGAATCAGAGCACTAAGACTTTGTTCCCCGTGGTCTCAAATCCTTACACTTTGTTGAATAACATTTCTCCTTAGGACACGTACTACAGCGTGATTGACTAGAAGGATGCTTTTTGGACCTGTCCTTTAGCAGAGGGCAGCAGAGATTATTTTGCATTTCAGTGGGAAGACCCGGAGACGAACAGAAAGCAGCAGTTCAGGTGGACATCGTTGCCTCAGGGCTTCGTGGATTCCCTGAATTTATTCAGGCATGCACTTGAGCAGGTGTTGAGTCATTTTGTACCAACAGAGGGGACAAAATTGCTACAATATGTAGATGATTTGTTGGTTGCAGGCCCAAGGGAGAAGGTTGTAAGGGTGAGCACCATTGAGCTTTGGAACTTTTTAGGGGAAAAGGGGTTGAAGGTGTTGAAGTTGCAGTTTACAGAGCCCGAGGTCAGGTACTTGGGACACTGGTTAAGCAGGGGAAAAAAGAAATTGGATCCAGAGAGGGTGGCAGGGATTATTGCCTTACCACCCCTGCAAACAAAAAGGGAGGTCAGACAGCTTTTGGGGTTGTTGGGATATTGCCAGCAGTGGATTGAAGGGTACAGCGAAAAGGTGAAGTTTCTATACGAGAAACTCACCACAGACCGAATCAAATGGGTGGAGAAAGACAAAGAAGAATTCAGGGGAGTCAAGGAAGCACTCACAGCAGCACCAGTGCTGAGCCTCCCTGATGTGAAGAAACCCTTTCAGTTGTTTGTGGACGTGAGCAGTCACGCAGCACATGGGGTGCTGACACAGGACTGGGCAGGGGTCAGGACACCGGTGGGTTACTTGTCGAGGCTTTTGGATCCGGTCAGCAGGGCTGGCCCACCTGCGTGCAGGCGATTGTCACTGTA
This sequence comes from Agelaius phoeniceus, assembly GCF_051311805.1. Lineage (NCBI taxonomy): Eukaryota > Metazoa > Chordata > Aves > Passeriformes > Icteridae > Agelaius > Agelaius phoeniceus. The sequence continues at coordinate 1,263,807 of NC_135298.1, forward strand.
GCATTGCTGGTGGAGGAAGCCAAGAAGGCAACCTCCGGCGCACTGTTGGTAGTATTTGCACCGCACACCGTGCGGGACATACTACAGCAGAAGGCAGACAAATGGCTCACTGATGCTAGATTGCTGAAGGATGAGGCCATTTTGATTCACTGGCAGGATTTGGAATGGAGAACAACGACCGCACAGAACCCTGCAGAGTTTTTGTTTGGGGAAGCTTCAGAGGAGCTTGTTCACGATTGCATGGAGGTGGTTGAATTACAAACAAAGATCAGAGAGGATTTAGAAGAGGAAGAGTTGGATGAAGGAGAGAAGTGGTTTGTGGATGGATCAAGCAGGGTAGTTGATGGGAAAAGGAAATCAGGATATGCAGTCGTGGATGGACAGACGGGAAAAGTGATTAAAGCAGGTGCCCTGAGTGCGAGTTGGTCAGCACAGGCATGCAAACTGTATGCAGTTCTGAGAGCCTTGAAGGGACTGAAAGGGAGAAAGGGAACAATTTTTACAGATTCTAGGTATGCCTTTGGAGTGGTTCACACTTTTGGGAAAATCTGGGAGGAAAGGGGGCTGATCAACACAAGGGGGAAGGGACTGATGCACGGAGAATTGATCCGGCAAATCTTAGAAGCTCTAAGGGGGCCAGAGGAAACTGCGGTGCTGCATGTAAAGGGACACCAGGCAGGAATTCAGTTCCGAACTGGGGGAAACAATTTGGCAGACCAGGAAGCCAAGACCGTGGCACTGATGACGGTGAATACCCCGGAGATCAAAGGGACTGAGGTCCCAGATGATCCTCCACAGCCCTCTCAAGAGGAGATTGAATGTTATGAGAAGATTGGAGGAAAACTGAAAGAAGGTAAGTGGAGATTACCTGATGGGAGACAAATAGTTTCTAAAGGTTTTACCAGGAGGATTTTGTGGAAACTGCACCAGCGAACACACTGGGGGCACAGGCCCTGGCAGAGCAATTTTTGAAATTTTTCGAGTGCAAGGGAATTTACGAATTGGCCAAACAAGAGGTACAAGGATGCCTGATTTGCCAGAAAGTCAACGACAAGGGCAAAACAGGCCATCCTGGATAATCGCCCTGTAGCGTACCGACCATTTGAAAGAATTCAAGTTGATTTCACAGAATTGCCAAAAGTGGGGAGATTCAAATTTGTGCTTGTGATCGTGGACAAATTGAGCCATTGGGTGGAGGCTTTTCCTAGCCCATGGGCAAGGGCTCAGACAGTGTCCAGAAAATTACTAGAGGAAGTTGTACCCCAATATGGGGTGGTGAATTGCATTGATTCAGACCAAGGAACACATTTTACATCAAAGATTATTAAGTAGATGGCTGATGTGCTAGGCATTCGGTGGGAATACCACACTCTGTGGCATCCCCAGAGCTCAGGACAAGTGGAAAGGATGAATCCGACCTGGAAAGTGCAGTTGTCTAAATTAATTTTAGAAACTCGGATGTCTTGGTTGAAATGCCTGCCTCTAGCATTGCTTAATATCAGGATGATGCCTCATTCAGAGACGGGACTCTCACAGTTTGAAATGCTGTATGGGATGCCATATAGACATGGGATGCCGGTGGGACACCCCAGGCTTGAGGACTGTCAGATTCAACCATATTTGGTTACAATCAACAAAAATTTGCAAGAACTCAGGAAACAAGGGATAATATCTCAGAGTGCTTCTCTGGGATTCACTATCCACAAAATCCAACCGGGTGACAGAGTGCTTGTGAAAGTGTGGAAAGATGTACCCCTCTCCCCTCACTGGGAAGGCCCCTTTCTTGTGCTCCTGACAACAGACACAGCCATTCGGATGGCGGAGAAAGGCTGGACGCACGCATCTAGGGTGAAGAAAGTCAAACATCAGGAGGAAGCGCCCGAGTGGAAGGTCACTTCTTCCCCAGGTGACTTGAAACTCAGACTCCAACATCCTTGTAAATGACCAACAGTGATCGGACAGGTTGTAGACTGTCTGACTGTGTATGCTATCTGTTTGTACATTTCAAATGTGAATACTGTCAGGGGGTGTTTGTTGTACACTGTAGAAGGGGACAGAGGCCAAAGGGGTTGTGCACTCAGTGTCTGGAGGAGGAGCTTGAGCTGCCTGACCGAATCCTAACCCTAGCCACAAATCTAGGAATCATTGAATTAGATTCACAGGAGTGGTTTCAGATTTTTCAGAACGGCGTGCGTGGAAAGCTTAGATCAAAGGCAGAGATTCTGGATGTGGAGTGCCGGAAATCAATCAAGGTACCGTGCAGCTCAGATGCCCTCAAGGTTTCACGGTGAGGCGCCTTTAAAAGGAGGTATGCGGCTAGGTCAGAAAATGTGTTCCCTGAAGAATACTCCTGCTGCTGCGAAGATGGTCTGCCCCACCGCTGGTGGCACCCCAGGGGGAGGAGGCAAAGGCAGAGGAGTACGCCTGGTGGGAATCCTGATTGGCCTGAGCCTGGCCATGTGCAGGACGCAGTCTGCACATTGAGGTCCCGATGAGAGGCGGAAACGAGAGCTCTGCAGATGAGTGCGGAAGTTGCACTCAGGTGGTCCCAGTTGTGCAAGGGGATGGGAAACCCTCAGCATACCAAGCCCTGGAAGAATGCATCAAGGAGCCTGGCAGGTACTGTTGGGTGAACGGCACAAGGGTCAAATTATGTAAATTGGACAAGGAGATTTGGTGTATCAATTCTGAGGCAGGGTCAAGGAACGGGCAGTCAGATGAGCACACGCATCAGATATGGAAACAGAGTGCAGAAATAATGTCAATCCCCGTTTGTAACCAATGCAATCGAACCATGTGGGTTGGGGGAAAAACTGAATGGATCTTTGTTGTGTATCACCATGTGAACTCATTGTGTTATGACAATGCGAGGCTGGGGATATGCACGATGAACGGGAAAATGTATTGGATGGGAAGAATTGTTAAATTTGATAGCAAGTTTACCTTAAGCAGAGAACCAGTCATATTGGATTTGGCACAGGTGAATGATGATAGGGTGTGCCTGCAATATGACCGGGTTGTCTGTTTCATGAAAAATCAAGATGGTGAGGATCCTGAGGGAAGAATGAGAGAGATCACTCAGGAATTGAAGAGAAGGGAGTCAGAACTGAGGAAGAAACGAATTGAACAAGAGAGATTAAAAACTCTGGAAGAACAGAATGAATTACTTGAGAAAAAATATGCTGATGGGGAATTGCCTTCCCCGGACAGAAATCGATTGATTTGATGCAAGAAATTGCAACTGAATTGGGATTGTCAAATTGCTGGATTTGTGAGGGGCTGAAGTCAGCAATGGCCATGAAAAGGGGAAGGTTTGGCTCCGGAACAGCTTCTGAAATGGGACAGTCCAAAAGTCTCAAAGTTGGCACAGAGGCCTGAGGGGTAGATTTTGGACCAGAGGGTAATTGGAACTATTTGCATCAGTCAGGAAGGAAAGAAATATACTGAGATGGTGGGATACACTCCGTGTGTAACTACCCTGACGGTAAATTCAAACAACAAGGGCAAGGTCTGGCAACCAGAACCCCTACGGGGTACTGGAGCCGGAAGAATGAGACCAATTGCGAATGGAACAAAAGGATAGGACTGTGCTGAGTCAAAAATCCTGGAGCCAACCCTTTCCAATCCTTGGAGGGCCTGAGAGAATACTGGGGACACCCAGGGAGGACGAATATCAGATGGAAAGCCCCAGATGGAATTGATTGAATTTGCAGGAAAAAGGCATACAGTGAGTTACCCCTGAGGTGGAAGGGATCATGCACTCTGGGCATGATCCAGCCAGTCTTCTTTACTCTCCCTTGAATGAAAAGTAACCTACTAGGGGCTCCTCTGTATGAGACCCTGAGGAGGGAGAGGAGAAGCTTGAAAAAGATGATACCTGTAACAAGTGGTAAACAAACCTGGGGGGAGGAAGAGTGGCCGGCTGCAAGAATGATTGATTATTATGGACCGAGCACGTGGGCTCAAGATGGAAGCTACGGGTATAGGACTCCGATTTACCTACTGAGCCGGCTGATTTGGCTGCAGGCAGTGGTGGAAATTGTATCAAATCACACCTCTGAGGCCCTGGATTTACTTAGTCAGCAGCACACCCAGGTATGGGCATTTGTGTACCAAAATCGAATAGCTTTAGACTATTTGCTGGCCGAGGACGGGGGAGTGTGTGGAAAGTTCAATGAATCAGAATGCTGTATTGAGATTGACAGTTATGGGGAGACCATTAGAGGATTGGCAGACAAAATCAAGAAAGTGGCCCATGTCCCTGTTCAAATATGGAATTCAATTTTGCAATCTTCATGGTGGGACAAATTGTTTGATGGGGCCTGGTGGAATACAACTATGTTTTTCGTGCTGTGTTCAGTAGCTGGAATCCTATTCCTGCCGTGTGTAATTCCTTGTTTTATTAGACTGATCCACTGTGTCGTATAGGGGATGCAGATAGCAATAGTGCCCATGGACCCGGAGTTGGCTTCCGGAAGCAACACACCTAAGATCATGAGCCTGGGAGAAAAGAAGTATGCCAGCAATGCTGCCCAAGTATTGGCAAAATTTAAGAAACGAGCGAAAACGAGTGTAAACAATACTGAGTATCAGGGTATTCCCCAAGGGGAGTACAGAATAGTTTAATAGAGGTTACTCTCTTTGTGAAAGACACTTAATGGTGGCAAATAGAAGTAGATATAAAAAGAAATTAGCAATTTGGGCTATAAAAGAAGCATGAATTAAATTAGTGATATAAAAGGGGAGGGATTGTAATATATGGTAGGGATAATTCATGCTATTAATGTATGGTAAAAAATATTATGAAATCCAAAAGCATGTCTTTGACCATCCCAGCCGGGAGCAGCTGTCTATTTAGATTCAACTAGTTCCCGGACACACGTTAAGATAACGATCGATGCCTTAAGGTAAGGATAGAAGCGTCCAGGGCGATGATCACCGGTTTCTCGAGTCCTCAGGAGCCACCCAAGAGCGATTATCACCTTGCCAATTGCATCCATCAAGACATTCAGTGGCGCCAAACTGATACATCTGCATACACGGCTTCCCCGGAGCCGATTGACACCAAAGGCACACCTGGACCCGGCTTTTGTCCAGCTCTGCACATGGAAAGAAACAGCGATGCGTGTGAAGAGTTACAAAGGAAATTTGGTCATCTTTGCCTCGGGCACAATGAACTGTATAAAACCTCACTGCAAGAAGCAGCGTGCGTGAATGGGGGAGACTCTGACACTCGAGGGGTCAGGTCCAGGTTCACCCAGCGCCAAACTCGGGCTCGACGCTGTCTCTTTGGCTGTGGTGGTTTCGAACATCGGAATTCGGTCTCGCAGACAAATTAATGAATCTTTGCTAAATTTTTGATAATTTTGGCTCACGATTTGATAATTTATAACACTGGGAAGCAAAATTCCAACTCTCCACCTTCTCAGGCCATCCCAATGAATTTGGGAAGTTTGCAACATTTCGGAACTCCTTGAGTTGAGCAATGGAAAGTAAAGCTTTTCTGAATTGAGGAATCTTAAACCCCCGATTCTTCTGTGCCTTCAGTAAGATGTTTCTGTGCTGAAGGAAAATACTTCAATGAGAAAATAATTTCAGCAGGAAGTGAGACCTTCTGGCAGAGACGAGGTGTTGCCAGCAGTTGCTCCAGGTGCTGCTGCCAACAGCCCCTGCAGGAAGGAGCACAGCCCCAAATGAACGTGGGCTTTGGCTCCCTGTGGCACAGAAGCCCCCTGGGGGCACAGGTCTCTGGGGCAGGAGATGGGCACCAGCACTGCCAGGGCTCAGGGGGTGGCAGCTCTGCTTGGGCAGGGACTCTGCCACACCTGCTGATGTCAGCACTCCCTGGGCCCCAGGGGTCAGAGCAGCATTCATGCCCTGGCCCACTCGTTCCCTGTCCATGTCATACCCGCGGGTTTAGGATGGCCACCAGCTGGGACGTCTCCCAAGGAGGCTGTGCCAGCTTCTCTGGAAGGTCCTGTGACCTTCCCAGCGCAGCTGCGACGGCAGCCCTGGGGCTCATTCTGCTGCCCTGAGTGTGCAGAGAAGGGCAGCATTTGCTGATAGTGTGAGCCGGTCCTAAAGACCCTGTTGGGCTGTCTTAGACACCTGGGGCCAGGGATTCCTTCCAAGCTGGGCCACTTGGGCTGGGCTGGGGGCAGCCCCAGGGCAGAAGGCAGTGTGTGCAAGGGCCCTGGCTGGCACGCTGCAGCACGCTCACCGTGCCATGGAACGGAACCCGGTGACCAAGGCCCCTTTGTGACACGTGGGAAATAGAAGCTTGCCCGGCTGCTGGGAGCACGCAACGGGGCAGAACAGGACAGAGCAGTGCCGTGAGGAGCCCCCGCACAGCACACTCGTTCCTGTCTGACCCGCAGCCTTTGCGAGGCCTTATTCCTGCAGCTGAGCTCCAGGCCAGGCCACAGGACTTGGTGACGCGTGGCCTTGCCGAGACTTCTGTTCTGCAGGTGCTCTCAAGGGCAGGGTGTGGGACTTGGTGCCCCAGAGGCATCTCCCATCCCTGCCACCAGTGCCCCCAAGGCCTGACCACAATCCTTGACTCCTTGAATCCGTGACTCCTCCACAATCCAGGAGTCTCCTGTCCTTGTGGCAGGAGCCCTCGAGACCAGAGTGCAGGACTTGCTGTCCTGTAGCCTTGCCCAGGCTTCTGTCTTGAAGGTGCCTTCCAGGCACAACTGCAGGACTTGCTGACTCGGAGCTTTTCCCAGGCATCTCTCCTGCAAGTAGCCACAAATCCAGGCACTAACATGGAGCAGAGACCCCTGAGAGAGCCCAAGGTGCCCTGGGGGGAAGAGGAGGAAGAAGGCCCTGCAGCTGCCCCAGCACAGGGGACCAAAGAGGTGCTGCCATTTGAGCAGCTGCAGGAGGGTGAGTGGCAGAGCTGGGCCACAGGCTTGGTGCCTGCAGCCAGCTTGGCGCCTTTGCATCCCATCCCATCCTATCCCATCCCATCCCATCCCATCCCATCCCATCCCATCCCATCCCATGCCATCCCCTGGGCCATGCCCATGGACAGGACAAAAAAGGGGCCAGGCAGACACCCCGCAGAGGCTGTGCTCCATCCCCTGGGGCATCCCGGGGCTCTCCCTGCCTGGGCAGCGCAGGGCTGGGCCGTGTTCTCCGGCCTCTCCTGCAGCCCCTCAGCTCTGGCTGCGCTCGCTCTTTGCCAGGTGCAGCCCTGGAGCGCACACAAGAGCAGGAGCCCGCCCGTGGCCTCTTCCGCAGAACAGCGCAGGTAGCTGCAGCCATCCCCACCTGGGCTGGGCCTGCTGGCACCGCGCTTGCAGCATTGCCTGCAACATGCCTGGCTTCTTGCCCTTCTCCTACAGCTGGTTTGCAAATTCATCAAGAAAATTCGGGCGGAAGAGACCAGCACCATGGGCACTGGGCTCAGAGCCTATTGGCACATCTTCAAAAGCAAGACCAGTGCTGCTCTGCTGGATATGCTCGTAGAGGAGGGCTTTTCCAAGCCAAAGCAAGTAAGCAGCCTGTGGCCAGGCTTTGATCCTGCCAGGAATTGCTTGCTCTCCCAAGCCATGCCTGCTGCTCACTGGAACTCTTGGAGGCCATGGCAGCGTGGTGGCAAGGGGAGCACTTGTCTGGAGAAGCTGGGGACATTCCTCCCTCTAGCAGCTTTCCAAGTCTCCCCGTGCCTTCTCCAGGTGCCCGCCATGGTCAGGTACATCCACCAGTGGCTCCTGGCCAATCAGTTTGCTGAGCACAGGCTGAACAGGAGCCTGCTGGATCTGACGGAAGCACAGCCCGCTGACGTAGTCGTGACGCTCCTGCGTGTGGCCCCGTCCTGTGACAGGTATGGGGCCCACCTGCCCAGAGGGGCTCAGGGCTCCCCAGCCCATCAGCCTGTACAGCCTGGCCCAGGTTGGACAGGTTGTAGCCTGGCCTGAGCAACAGAGAGTTCCAGGGCCCTCTGGCTGCTCCCTTTGCCAGCCCTGGCACGTCAGCCCCCGAGCCTGCTGCCATGCTCCCTCGCTGCCCCTCAGGGGCCTGTCCCCACAGGGCCGGGCTGCCTGGCTGCTGCTGGCCAGTGGCATTGGGCAGAGGCAGAGCTGGCAGCCAGCTCGGGTCCCCACTGCTGCCCAGGCCCCGCTGCTGTGTCTGAGACCCCCCTGAGACAGAGCTCTAACCCCACAGAGCTGCTTTCACCATGTGGAAGAGCATCATGTGCTCGCCCAGGACTGCAGAGCCAGCGCTGCTGATACTGCTGCACCTGCTGGGGAGCTGGCCCAAGCACAGCACGTGCACCGCCGATGGGGACAAAACGGGTGTCTTTGGCCTGGCTGTGAGTTTCTCTAACTGGCCTTTGCTGGCCCCAAGGCCGCCTCTCCAGCAGCTCTCCATCCCCCTTCCCCCAGTGCATCTCCCTGCCGCAGGCGCTGGCCTGAAACCTGGCCCAGGGGCAGCTCCAGGCCCAGCAGGCCCCGTGCTCCTGCTGCCTCTCTCCGGGCCTCTCCCTGCCAAGCTCGGGCCCTGCCACACGGACACCTGGGCACTGAGCGCTCTCTCGGGGGGCTTTGTCCTTTGCAGGCAACCGTGGTGATGTGGAAGATCCTCCAGGTGCCCTGTGTGCCACATAGGGTGACGGTGCATTTCCCCCGCCTCTTTGTGCATCTGCTCTCCCAAGTGTTCCTCAGCACTCTGGATATGCCAGAGGAGGTCGATGCCTTCTGGAAGGGGATATGCCAGGAGGAATACGGCCTTGCCACCAGCCCCAACAGGTGCTCCATCCCACTCCTCCTGTCCCTGCCACGTCCCTGGCCAGGAGCCAGTGCTCCCAGCATGACCTGGCCTTTGCTGTGCACGCAGGTTTGCAGTGCAGACCCTGAAGTCCCTGCTCTGCCGAATGCAGCACAAGGATGTGGTGGTGGCAATGGAAAGCAATTGTGGCTGGGACACGCTGCTATGTGCTGACAGCCACCGCTATGCCGTGGCTCTGCTGGCCAGGTGAGAGCCCCTTTTCCCCACAGCCTCTGACATGTGTGCCCAGGGAGCTCCACAGAGTCCCCGAGTCGTGGGCCAGAGGGCCTTGTCACCGAGGGATGGCCAAGCAGACTGGAAAAGGCTGGCACAGGAGGGTGCCCAGAAGAGCTGCCTCCCAAATAGCCCAGGGCCTCTTGCAGGATGCTGGGCAAAGAGCAGAGCTCTGTGAGTCACTCCTGGCAGAGGTTTGTCCCCCTGGCCCACAGCCTTGGCTCCTTTTCCTCCTGCCAGGGAGATGTGCTGTGTCTCCATCCCCTTGTGCTCCCGCATCGCTCGCTACCTGCTCCGGCTGCTCAGCACACAGGAGCCACGCTGGCAGCTGCCCGCCCTGGCCTTCCTTGTGGAGGTGAGCCTGATGGCCAGCGCCGCCTGGCTGAGCTGCCTGCCAGCTCTCTGCCCTCTCGCAGCCGCCGCTGCCTGGGACGGTGCCCGCGCCCTGTGCTGCTGCCTGGGCCCAGCCCTGTGCGGCTCCGGGCTGCTGCCGGCCGGCTCCCCTGTCACTGGCCTGTGCCTTTCAGGTCCTCCAGTTCCTGGACTTGAGTGAACGTGGTGCTAAAAGAGTCCTGCAAATCTTGTCAAGGCAGCTGCAGAGCGAGTGCAGAGAGAGGCGTCGCCTGGCGCTCAGGGCCCTTCTTGAGCTCATTGAGGAGCCCTTCATGGTGAGAAGGGGGCAGGGGCTGAGGCTGAGCTGGGCAATGCAGTCGCTTGGGCTTGGCAGGCCTTTGGGCGCTGGGGCAGCTGCTCCCAGCTCTCCTGCCTCCCACTTCAGCTGCCCCAGTGCTTGGCGACAGGCCTTTGGCCTCTGGGCCCTGCGGTGGCAGCAGGACGGCATTTCACCAACTTGTCTTCCGCACAGACCAAAAAAATGTGGAGCCTGACTGAAAGTCTTGTGCACTTCCTGTGGGATGCAGATGGAGAGATAGTTTTCATGACAGTCATGCTACTCAGCTTCATCATCTTGGACAATGCCACGCTGATGCCCGGCCCCATCACACTGCAGCTGCTTGAGGCGCTCCTGCCACTCTTTGACCACGTAAGGCTCACTGCCCCCAGCCACGGCCACTGGCTGCTGCCCGGACACTTTGTGCCCTGTGCATTTGCAGGCCTGCGCCAAGCTGAGCCCCGTGCAGCCGCAATGCCGAGCTCTTGTCTTCTTGCTTCCATCCAGAACAATTGGCAGGTTCAGCTGATCTCCATCCTGCTCTTCCGAACATTGGTGACTCTTGCACAGGAAAGGGAAAAAAAGGCCCTGAAGACACCCCTGCGCCAGAGCCTGCTGCCCCTCTTCTTCCACTGCCATGATGACAATCGGCTTGTGGCACAGGTGAGGACTCGTGGGCTGCTGCTGTCCCCCTGGCAGGGGGCTCGGCTGCCTCCTGCCCTGGCGCCTGCCGGGCTGCAGCCTCCTGCAGGCCTTGGCACAGGGACGCGGGTCCTGCGCCCTGGGCTGCGGGGCCATCTGCACGGCTCTGCTGCTCTCCAGGCTTCTCAGGAAACGCTGCTTTGTGTGGCCAAGTTCCTGAAGAGGAGGGATCTTGAAAGACTGCTGAAGAGCCAGAATCTGTGGAAGTTCAGCAAGTGCCTGGTAAGGACGGCCTGCAAGCCCCAGCCTCAGTCCGGAGAAGCCCCCTGAGGGTGGTGCTCAGAGTGTGGGGCTGGCAGCTGTGCCCCTGCCCGCTGCTGCAGCCAGAGGCCGCGCGGGCTCTTCTCCAGGCTCCCGTGGGCCCGGCGTTGCTGCGGGGCGGGCCGGCCCCGCGTCTCCCCGGGCAGCAGCCGGCGCTCTGCCCTCTCCCCTCGGGAGCCCGGCGCCGGCGGCTGCTGGCCGCGCCTCAGGGCTGTGGGGCCAGGGGAGGCCGGGGCTGGGCGCAGGCAGTGCCCGGCCCAGGGGCTGAGCCCGCGCCAAGCCTTCCCTCCTGCCGCTCTCTCCAGCTGGCAGAGAACAGCAGCAGAGCGGCCGAGCACCTGCGCCGGGCCCTGCCCTACCTGCAGAGCCCACAGGAGTCCCTGCGAGCGGCGGCCATCAGCTTCATGGGTGAGCCACGAGCCCGGGCTCCCTCCCCGGCCCGGCCCGCCGCAGCCCGGCCCCAGCCCCGCCTGCTGCCCTGGCAGCGCCAGCCAGGCCCGGCGCCGTGGAGCCCCGCCTGGCCTGGGCATTGCTGCTGCCGCCCTCTGGCAGCCGTGCCCTGGGGCGGCAGCGTGCGCCAAGGGCCGGGCTGAGCCCTGCCGGGCCAGCAGCCCGTGTGGCCGCAGCGCCGGCAGCGCCGCTGGCAGGGAGCTCTGCCGCTGGCGCCGTGACAGGCTCTGTGTTCACAGGCACGGCTGCGCGGCACCTGAGGGGGAAGAAGGAAGAGCTCCGGCTCATCTGCAGCGGTGAGTGAGGCCAGCGGCGGCTGCCGGGGGAGCTGCAAGCCCTGCCCCGGCTGCCGAGGGCTCTGCTCCCTGTGCGCACCAGGGGCGGCGTGGCCAGAGCACACCGAGATTTCAGGGCCACCCGGGGCATTCGTGGCCAGCAGCGTCGGGCTGGTCCCCTTGCTCCCCGCTCCCTCCTGCCCATGGCTAGAGCTGGCTGGGATGGCCCTGCCAGGGGGCTCTCCTCGACTCCCCGCAGATCCGGGATCTGACCATGGCTCTGACCCTCTCTCTTTCACCCCTTCAACACCTGACAGAGGACACCAGCAGTGCCGTGTCAGACGTGGCACTTCCAACATTGGATGTCCTCCAGGCACTGCAGAGTGAGCCATATTCCATCTTCCAGAGGCTGCAAGATCAGCTCCGCAGGGCATGGAGGACTCGGCCTCATCTGTCCAGGCTTGGCTGGCTGCGCTGCTGCAGTTCTGCAGAGAGCTGATCGCAGAGGCTCTGTCTGCTGGGGCCACCTGAGCCAGTGGGAATTTTCCATTTCTCTAAGATTGTTCTTTTCTTCTTTTTGGTTTTTCTTTCTTATATGAATATAGAGTGTGTTATAATACCCAGACTCCCAGCAGCTTTCTTTTGCTACCCAGGCTCTGCAGGGCATAGGGGAAGAGGGGGAGAAGGGTGCCTGGGCTCAGCCAGCTGTCCCGGCGTGCAGTGTTGCAGGGAAAATGGCCAGTGAGATCCCTGTGAGAGCGGTGCCTGGAGATGGCCACAAGCCCTGGGCCAGGCAGGAAGCGCCCTCTGTGTCCTCCTGCCCGTCTGCTGCTGGCTGCATTGCTGAGGGCTCCCGGGTGCCTCTGGATGGGGCTCCTCTGGAGCTGCTGTGGGGCCGCGGCGCTGCTGCCGGGCAGCTTGGCCGGGCGGGGGCAGCCCCTGAGGGGCTGGGCCGCTGGCAAGCCCTGAGCAATGGGGCTGTCAGAGGCCCCAAGCAGCCCCCTGGGAGTCGCCTTCTTCCTGCCAGAGTTGACTTGCAAGAGGGATTCTGGGCACTGTGGAGCTAACAGCATCAGTGTTGTTGGAAAGCCAAAGGCAGGGAAATCTCAGACCTTTGGTCTTGTCAGCAAAGCTTAGAATTAAACACAGCATTTGACTGGAGACCTTGGAGAGGGCTTCCAAACTTAGGTGCTAGAAGCGAGCATGCCGATTTCTAGTTTATTAGAGCAGAGACACGGGGAGGAAAGTTGAAGTGGGGGAAAGTTTCGAGTTTTAGGGCTGAAGATCTAGAAAAAATCAAAGTAGTTCCAATGGTAAACAAGAAGCTTGGGATGCAGTGCTGTAGGTTTGTGTGTCCTAACATGGTTGGCTAAGGAAGCTTCCACTGTAGCATGAGTCCATCAGAGGAAATATTGAAGCATTGGCTCCAAAACATAAATATCCCTGTTGGCAGTGTCTTCTTGGCCAAGAAATCCTTCAAAGCTCTTGCAACTACCTCTTGCGGCCTTGTGAGCCATGCAGTGGAGATGTGAGCCAAACTCACCCTTCCTGGCTATGTAGAAGAGAAGAAAAAGCAATGGCATCATCTAAAAAACTCCGAGGTCCGCCCTCTAGCTCCTTCCAAACTCCTTCAAATCCCCCAAAGTGGGATTTAGCTCCAAATAGATGACAAAGACTCTTAGTACTGGCTCTTGGACTGCAGAGCAGCTGCTCTAACATCTTTCCCATAAGCCTGTGGAGTTGTGTGCCAGAAATGTGTCATTTGAAGAAACTTTCCCAACTGACTTGCATGGAGGTTTGTTTGGAGGGAGTTTGAGGAGAAAGGCTCCCAGCAGAGGTCTGGCCTTTGGCCTAGCTCTGTCCCCTGCTGCTGCTTTTGAAGTGTGCCATCAGCTGCAGGGCTTTCTGGGCTAAAAATATCATCAAGTCACTTGGACTTGCTCTTTTAGGCCTCTAAGAGCTGGAGCAAAATTCGGGGCAAATTTGGAGACCTCATCTATGGGTGGATGGACCAGCTCGGATTTTCCCACTTGCTGGGAATGGTTCTCCAGGTGCCTGGTGTAAAACGGGGCTCCCCAGCAACTGCAGATCTGCAAGATGATAAACAATTGTCTTGCTTTGAAGAGAGAGGCGTCTGCTAATGAAGGCAGAAGGCTTCTCTGAAATGGAAAATGGAAATCATCTCCCTTCAAATGATTCTAATTTAGAAATTCAAATGCTCTTAGTGAAAGATATGGGGAGAGGAATGAGCCCGCAGAGCCGGGCAGCGTTTACTGATGCTCTGAGCCCTTGCTAAAGATCCTGTGCGGGCTATCTTAGACACCTGGGGCCAGGCATTCCTTCCAAGCTGGGCCACTTGGGCTGGGCTGGAGGCGGCCCCAGGGCAGAAGGCAGTGTGTGCAAGGGCCCTGGCTGGCACGCTGCAGCACGCTCAGCGTGCCATGGAACGGAACCCGGTGACCAAGGCCCCTTTGTGACACGTGGGAAATAGAAGCTTGCCCGGCTGCTGGGAGCACGCAACGGGGCAGAACAGGACAGAGCGGTGCCGTGAGGAGCCCCCGCACAGCACACTCGTTCCTGTCTGACCCGCAGCCTTTGCGAGGCCTTATTCCTGCAGCTGAGCTCCAGGCCAGGCCACAGGACTTGGTGACGCGTGGCCTTGCCGAGACTTCTCTTCTGCAGGTGCTCTCGAGGGCAGGGTGTGGGACTTGGTGCCCCAGAGGCATCTCCCATCCCTGTCACCAGTGCCCTCGAGGCCCGAGCACAATCGTTGACAGGAGTCTCCTGTCCTTGTGGCAGGAGCCCTCGAGACCAGAGTGCAGGACTTGCTGTCCTGTAGCCTTGCCGAGGCTTCTGTCTTGAAGGTGCCTTCCAGGCACAACTGCAGGACTTGCTGACTCGGAGCTTTTCCCAGGCATCTCTCCTGCAAGTAGCCACAAATCCAGGCACTAACATGGAGCAGAGACCCCTGAGAGAGCCCAAGGTGCCCTGGGGGGAAGAGGAGGAAGAAGGCCCTGCAGCTGCCCCAGCACAGGAGACCAAAGAGGTGGTGCCATTTGAGCTGCCGCAGGAGGGTGAGTGGCAGAGCTGGGCCACAGGCTTGGTGCCTGCAGCCAGCTTGGCGCCTTTGCATCCCATCCCATCCTATCCCATCCCATCCCATCCCATCCCATCCCATCCCATCCCATCCCATCCCATCCCATCCCATCCCATCCCATCCCATCCCCTGGGCCATGCCCATGGACAGGACAAAAAAGGGGCCGGGCAGACACCCCACAGAGGCTGTGCTCCATCCCCTGGGGCATCCCGGGGCTCTCCCTGCCTGGGCAGCGCAGGGCTGGGCTGTGTTCTCCGGCCTCTCCCGCAGCCCCTCAGCTCTGGCTGCGCTCGCTCTTTGCCAGGTGCAGCCCTGGAGCGCACACAAGAGCAGGAGCCCGCCCGTGGCCTCTTCCGCAGAACAGCGCAGGTAGCTGCAGCCATCCCCACCTGGGCTGGGCCTGCTGGCACCGCGCTTGCAGCATTGCCTGCAACATGCCTGGCTTCTTGCCCTTCTCCTACAGCTGGTTTGCAAATTCATCAAGAAAATTCGGGCGGAAGAGACCAGCACCATGGGCACTGGGCTCAGAGCCTATTGGCACATCTTCAAAAGCAAGACCAGTGCTGCTCTGCTGGATATGCTGGTAGAGGAGGGCTTTTCCAAGCCAAAGCAAGTAAGCAGCCTGTGGCCAGGCTTTGATCCTGCCAGGAATTGCTTGCTCTCCCAAGCCTGCTGCTCACTGGAAATCTTGGAGGCCATTGCAGCGTGGTGGCAAGGGAAGCACTTGTCTGGAGAAGCTGGGGCCATTCCTCCCTCTGGCAGCTTTCCAAGTCTCCCCGTGCCTTCTCCAGGTGCCTGCCATGGTCAGGTACATCCACCAGTGGCTCCTGGCCAATCAGTTTGCTGAGCACAGGCTGAACAGGAGCCTGCTGGATCTGACGGAAGCACAGCCCGCTGACGTAGTCGTGACGCTCCTGCGCGTGGCCCCGTCCTGTGACAGGTATGGGGCCCACGTGCCCAGAGGGGCTCAGGGCTCCCCAGCCCATCAGCCTGTACAGCCTGGCCCAGGTTGGACAGGTTGTAGCCTGGCCTGAGCAACAGAGAGTTCCAGGGCCCTCTGGCTGCTCCCTTTGCCAGCCCTGGCACGTCAGCCCCCGAGCCTGCTGCCATGCTCCCTCGCTGCCCCTCAGGGGCCTGTCCCCACAGGCCTGGGCTGCCTGGCTGCTGCTGGCCAGTGGCATTGGGCAGAGGCAGAGCTGGCAGCCAGCTCAGCTCCCCACTGCTGCCCAGGCCCTGCTGCTGTGTCTGAGACCCCCCTGAGACAGAGCTCTAACCCCACAGAGCTGCTTTCACCATGTGGAAGAGCATCATGTGCTCGCCCAGGACTGCAGAGCCAGCGCTGCTGATACTGCTGCACCTGCTGGGGAGCTGGCCCAAGCACAGCACGGGCACCGCCGATGGGGACAAAACGGGTGTCTTTGGCCTGGCTGTGAGTTTCTCTAACTGGCCTTTGCTGGCCCCAAGGCCGCCTCTCCAGCAGCTCTCCATCCCCCTTCCCCCAGTGCATCTCCCTGCCGCAGGCGCTGGCCTGAAACCTGGCCCAGGGGCAGCTCCAGGCCCAGCAGGCCCCGTGCTCCTGCTGCCTCTCTCCGGGCCTCTCCCTGCCAAGCTCGGGCCCTGCCACACGGACACCTGGGCACTGAGCGCTCTCTCGGGGGGCTTTGTCCTTTGCAGGCAACCGTGGTGATGTGGAAGATCCTCCAGGTGCCCTGTGTGCCACATAGGGTGACGGTGCATTTCCCCCGCCTCTTTGTGCATCTGCTCTCCCAAGTGTTCCTCAGCACTCTGGATATGCCAGAGGAGGTCGATGCCTTCTGGAAGGGGATATGCCAGGAGGAATACGGCCTTGCCACCAGCCCCAACAGGTGCTCCATCCCACTCCTCCTGTCCCTGCCACGTCCCTGGCCAGGAGCCAGTGCTCCCAGCATGACCTGGCCTTTGCTGTGCACGCAGGTTTGCAGTGCAGACCCTGAAGTCCCTGCTCTGCCGAATGCAGCACGAGGATGTGGTGGTGGCAATGGAAAGCCATTGTGGCTGGGACACGCTGCTATGTGCTGACAGCCACCACTATGCCCTGGCTCTGCTGGCCAGGTGAGAGCCCCTTTTCCCCACAGCCTCTGACATGTGTGCCCAGGGAGCTCCACAGAGTCCCCGAGTCGTGGGCCAGAGGGCCTTGTCACCGAGGGATGGCCAAGCAGACTGGAAAAGGCTGGCAGAGGAGGGTGCCCAAAAGAGCTGCCTCCCAAATAGCCCAGGGCCTCTTGCAGGATGCTGGGCAAAGAGCAGAGCTCTGTGAGTCACTCCTGGCAGAGGTTTGTCCCCCTGGCCCACAGCCTTGGCTCCTTTTCCTCCTGCCAGGGAGATGTGCTGTGTCTCCATCCCCTTGTGCTCCCGCATCGCTCGCTACCTGCTCCGGCTGCTCAGCACACAGGAGCCACGCTGGCAGCTGCCCGCCCTGGCCTTCCTTGTGGAGGTGAGCCTGATGGCCAGCGCCGCCTGCCTGAGCTGCCTGCCAGCTCTCTGCCCTCTCGCAGCCGCAGCTGCCTGGGACGGTGCCCGCGCCCTGTGCTGCTGCCTGGGCCCAGCCCTGTGTGGCTCTGGGCTGCTGCTGGCCAGCTCCCCTGTCACTGGCCTGTGCCTTTCAGGTCCTCCAGTTCTTGGACTTGAGTCAACGTGGTGCTAAAAGAGTCCTGCAAATCTTGACAAGGCAGCTGCAGAGCGAGTGCAGAGAGAGGCGTCGCCTGGCGCTCAGGGCCCTTCTTGAGCTCATTGAGGAGCCCTTCATGGTGAGAAGGAGGCAGGGGCTGAGGCTGAGCTGGGCAATGCAGTCGCTTGGGCTTGGCAGGCCTTTGGGCGCTGGGGCAGCTGCTCCCAGCTCTCCTGCCTCCCAGTGCAGCTGCCCCAGTGCTTGGCAACAGGCCTTTGGCCTCTGGGCCCTGCGGTGGCAGCAGGACGGCATTTCACCAACTTGTCTTCCGCACAGACCAAAAAAATGTGGAGCCTGACTGAAAGTCTTGTGCACTTCCTGTGGGATGCAGATGGAGAGATAGTTTTCATGACAGTCATGCTACTCAGCTTCATCATCTTGGACAATGCCCCGCTGATGCCCGGCCCCATCACACTGCAGCTGCTTGAGGCGCTCCTGCCACTCTTTGACCACGTAAGGCTCACTGCCCCCAGCCACGGCCACTGGCTGCTGCCCGGACACTTTGTGCCCTGTGCATTTGCAGGCCTGCGCCAAGCTGAGCCCCGTGCAGCCGCAATGCTGAGCTCTTGTCTTCTTGCTTCCATCCAGAACAATTGGCAGGTTCAGCTGATCTCCATCCTGCTCTTCCGAACATTGGTGACTCTTGCACAGGAAAGGGAAAAAAAGGCCCTGAAGACACCCCTGCGCCAGAGCCTGCTGCCCCTCTTCTTCCACTGCCATGATGACAATCGGCTTGTGGCACAGGTGAGGACTCGTGGGCTGCTGCTGTCCCCCTGGCAGGGGGCTCGGCTGCCTCCTGCCCTGGCGCCTGCCGGGCTGCAGCCTCCTGCAGGCCTTGGCACAGGGACGTGGGTCCCTGCGCCCTGGGCTGTGGGGCCATCTGCGCGGCTCTGCTGCTCTCCAGGCTTCTCAGGAAACGCTGCTTTGTGTGGCCAAGTTCCTGAAGAGGAGGGATCTTGAAAGACTGCTGAAGAGCCAGAATCTGTGGAAGTTCAGCAAGTGCCTGGTAAGGACGGCCTGCAAGCCCCAGCCTCAGTCCGGAGAAGCCCCCTGAGGGTGGTGCTCAGAGTGCGGGGATGGCAGCTGTACAGCCTGGCCCAGGTTGGACAGGTTGTAGCCTGGCCTGAGCAACAGAGAGTTCCAGGGCCCTCTGGCTGCTCCCTTTGCCAGCCCTGGCGCGTCAGCCCCTGAGCCTACTGCCATGCTCCCTCGCTGCCCCTCAGGGGCCTGTCCCCACAGGCCTGGGCTGCCTGGCTGCTGCTGGCCAGTGGCATTGGGCAGAGGCAGAGCTGGCAGCCAGCTCGGGTCCCCACTGCTGCCCAGGCCCTGCTGCTGTGTCTGAGACCCCCCTGAGACAGAGCTCTAACCCCACAGAGCTGCTTTCACCATGTGGAAGAGCATCATGTGCTCGCCCAGGACTGCAGAGCCGGCGCTGCTGATACTGCTGCATGTGCTGGGGAGCTGGCCCAAGCACAGCACGTGCACCGCCGATGGGGACAAAACGGGTGTCTTTGGCCTGGCTGTGAGTTTCTCTAACTGGCCTTTGCTGGCCCCAAGGCTGCCTCTCCATCCCCCTTCCCCCAGTGCATCTCCCTGCCGCAGGCCCTGGCTTGAAACCTGGCCCAGGGGCAGCTCCAGGCCCAGCAGCTGGAACCTGGGGACACTTTCTCAGTTGTGTCCCTGATAGGGATCTCTTCAAAGTACAAGAAACTTCAGAGTTTCAGTAGAACTGAGTTCTTGATGGTTTTGTGACATCACTGAGGGGGTGGTGGCATCACAGAACTGTCTGTGATGTCACAGAGCTGGCTGTGACATCACAGAGCAGGATATGAAGGCACAGAGCAGAGTCTGCATTAGAGGGTGGCTGTGTGGCATCAGAGAGTGGGTTGTGACATCACCTGGTGGCTCTGTGACATCATAGAGCAGGCGGTGACATCACAGGGTGACATTGTGACATCACAGCACTGCTGTATGACATCACAAGGTGACGTAGAGTTAACTCTGTGACATCACAGGGGCTGTGTGACATCACAGGGGCTGTATGACATCACTGTGATGGCTGTGTGACATCACATGGGCTTTGTGACATCACAGGGGCTGTGTGACATCACAGGGGCTGTGTCAGGTCCCTGGGGAGGTCACTCTGCCCCGGCCCCCTCACAGTTCCCCCCAGAGCAGTCCAACCCTGCTCGTGCACAGTGGGGTCCCCTGTCCCCCCGGGTCCCCCCGCCCCCGGCCCCGCAGCCTCCCCCAGAGGATGTTCCACGAGATTGACCCCAGAGCCTGACACGGGGACGGGGGCCGGGGCCCTGGGGGTGGCACAGGGGGACAGGGACCCCCCGGCAGCGTCCCCGTGTCCCCCAGGGCCAGAGCCTGGGCCAGGGCTCCTTCACCCTGCTACCAACCAGGCCTTGAGAGCGCTGAAAAAATCCCCAGCAAGGGAGCAGCAAAAACCAGATTTAATATTAAGGGACAGCAGCACAAAGTTCCTTGGCAAGAGTCACTCTGCTCCTCACTGGACAATTCAGGCACACCAGGGAAACAAAGCAACAAGAAAACCAAACAGAATCCAGGCAATCAAACCAGAAATTAACCGAGAACTGTCCCTGTGTGTGTGTGTGTGACACAAGGACAGTGAGGACAAGGATAAAAGGAATACGGCCTAAAAGCTTAACAGAGCTCAAACTTAACAGGACTTAACTTTAACTGATACTTTCAACCTCACAATTTAGCAAAAGAGCAGAGCGTAACAGCATTTAACCTAATTTAAATCTATGACTTTGCAAATTTAACAGAGGAATAACTCTTTACAATATTTAACTTAGCTTATAATTATATTAAAGGTAACAACTTAGCAACTCTTAGCAGCAGGTAACTTCACTTAGACCTTGTGATTTAAGCTTCCCTACAGGCCTGACTGACTCAGCTATCCAAGGCACTCCAAGCCCTCAGAGAGCAGCATTTCTGCCACATTTCCCCAGCACAGGCACTCCTGTGTGCACACAGACACAAAGAGTCAGTGCAAGGCACCTGGGAGCAATTCCCCTGAGGGCAGGGAATGCTCACTGCTGATGCTTTGGCATCTCCCCAGCGGGCAAAGGGTTGAGCCTGGAGGAGTGGGGGAATCGGCCCAGGCTCTGTGCTTGTTCAGGATCCCCGAGTGCAGCAAACGGGAGAGTTCCCGGCTGGGAGAGGCCCCGCTCAGAGGGAGTCGCTGGCCCAGGAGAGCTCCAAGGGCTCCTTTTGGAGCGCTGTTTGCAGGGCCCCAAGAGAGGGGCTTCAGTCCCAGCAATGGCTCATCCTGGCCAAACTGGGCACCAATAGCTTTCTTTGGCAGGGTGAGAACAGGGATCTTGTGCCACGGAGGGAACAAAACCAGTTCCCAGGGCTGCTGCTAAAGGAACCAGGAGCTGGTTGGGCAGCAGCAGTGCCTGGAGCAGACAGTGTTTGTGATGAGCTGCAGAGGAGCTGAGCCCAGGGGCTGTTGGCCAAGGTCGAGGCCCAAGGAGCATTTCTCAGCTGGCAGGGCGGCCTGAGAAGGGCAGGGGGGAATGCACCAGCACAGGGCCATGGAACCAAGGCACCATTGTGACGCTGTGGGGCCCAGTGACACCAAGGCACCATTGTGACACTGTGGAGCCCTGTGACACCAATGGACCATTGTGACACTGTGGGGCCTCAAGGAACCAAGGGACCATTGTGACACGGGTGGGCCTAATGGAACCAAGGGGACGGTACTGACATTGTGTGGCTCCATGGAATGTAGGGATCATTGTGACACTGAGAGGCCTCATCGAACCAAGGGTCCATTGTGACACCAGGGGGCCTCATGGCACCATGGAGACCATTATGACGCTTTGGGGTGTCATGGAACCAAGGGGCCATTGTGACACTGCAAGACTCCATGGAAGCAAAGGTTCATTGGGACATTGCAAGGCCTCATGGAACCATGCAAAGACAATTAAGACACTTTACAGCCTCATGGAACCAAGGGGCCATAGTGACACTGAGAGGCACCATGGAATCATGGAGACCATTGTGTCCCTGGGGGTCCCCACAGAACCAAGAGGACCATTGTGATATTGTGGGGCCTTGTGAAACCAAGAGGCCTTTGTGACACTGCAGGGCTGCATGGAACCAAAGGTCCATTGTGACACTGCAGGGCCTCATGTCATCAGTGGTCCATTGTGACACTGGGCAACCAAAGGAGACCATTGTGACACTGCAGGGCTGCATGGAACCAAAGCTCCAGGGTGTCACAGAGTGGCCTCCTGTCATCAATGGTCCATTGTGACACTGTGGAGCCAGAGGAGACCATTGTGACACAGCAAAGCCCCAGCGTCCAAAGGTCCATTGTGACATTGCAGGGCTCATGGAACAGAGGAGTCACACGACATTGTGGGGCCTGGGGAACCACGGAGACCATTGTGACACTGCAAGGCCTCATGGAATCCTTGGGACCATTGTGACACTGCGGGGCCTTATGACACCTGGGGGCCACTGTGACATTGTGGGACCCCATCGAACCTGGGGGCCAGTGTGACACTGCAGGTCTTCTTGTAATCAAGGGGCCACTGTGACACTGCTGGAACCCATGGAATCAAGTCACCATTATGACACTGCGGGGCCCCATGGATCCAAGGCACCATTGTGACACTCTGAAGCCCTATAAAACCAAGGGAACACAGAGCAGCTCTGGCTGGTTTGGCCTTCCATGGGCTGCCTGACTGGTCCAAGGGACCTTTGCATGTAGAGGGTTACTTCTCATCTGCTGCGGAAACGCTGGGGCTCTGTGCTTTCCTTCCCAATGGAAAAGAACTGTCCTTCTGCTCCAGGCAGCCATGGCCAGAATTGGGATTTCGCCTCCAAATTTCCTTCAGTCCAGGGATTGTTCCCATAGGAATATTGCCAGGACAAGTCTGGCTGGCAGCGGTTTCACAATGGTCACCTCTCATCTGTCCCCAAAACACTGAGGGAGGCTCCGTGCTCTCCTTCCCATGGGAAAGAACTGTCCTGTTTCTCCAGGTACCCATGGCCGAGATTGGGTTTCCACCTCCAAAATTCCCTAAATCCAGCATCTGCTATTACTGACAAGTCTGGCCGGCCTTGGCCTACTGACACTCTCACCTGCCTTCCAAACCTTGGATCTCTGTGCTTTCCTTCCTATGGAAAAGAACTGTCCTTCTCGGGCAGGTGCCCATGGCCACAATTGGGATTGCACCTCCAACACTGCCTGTTGTGACAGACTGGAGGAGATTGTTGGCTCCAAACATTTTGTGTGTGGGGGAGGAAGGGGCAGGTCCGGCCTTGCCCTGCCCTGTAAGCCCAGCCCTGCCCTGCCCTGTGACCCCAATGCCCCCAGGGGCCTCCAGTGGGTTTACGGTTTCTACCTGAACCGCGGCACACTGAACCCCCAGCACCGCCGTCCGAGCCTGGGCACTGGGGCCCTCTTGGCTCTACTCAGTGCTGCTGCTGTACTCGGGGCACCCCAAACCCCGGTAGGGACCCGTGTCCCCCCACTCCAGGGATTGTGCGCGACTCACACTGCCCCGATCCTCCCCGCACCCGGAGCTCCGTTCGGGGTTTGCGTGCCAACTCACCAATTCGTCTGCCACCCTCAGCACGCCCTAAGGGCGCCTACCAAGCCTGAAGGGGGAAGGCCGACCCCTTGCGTGCCACTCACATTTCTATTCCTCCCACGCCCGGAGGGGGGCCCACCTTATCCCCCTGGGAGGCGTCTCACTCACTCAGGCTTCTCCTGCTTCCCTCCGTTTCTGGCCGGTCCCCTGGCAGGAGTCCGGAACCGCGGTACTCGGAGGCCCACAGCTGCTTCGGGGCTCCGAGCTGCCGGGCCCCGTCTCACACACACTTCTTTCGCTTGCCTCCTACTCCTGACACCGCCTTTACTTACCCATGCTCCTCCACACTCTTTGCTCCTAGGCTGCTGCCGACCGCTCCAGATAGGGCCAGATATCCCGGGGGCCCTCAGTCCTCTTCGGGTGTGGCCTGTCCCGGACCAGTCCCCCAGACTGTTATGAATGGCCCGTGAGCAGCTCTTTAGTGATTTCAGCTTTACTGGAAACAGTCTAGGCAGGGCACCCATGGGGTGTGCGCACACCACCGCTCCTCCCCAGACGGCGTGGAGGAGGAGGAGGAGGTCAGCTCCGTCCTCCAGCAGAGCTGGGTCTGCTTTCCTCACGACAGTCTCTGAGTAGACACCTGTTGGTTTCAGGTTCATAATCTTTATACTGCTCTTGGCCCACTCTGGTTAGGTTGATGAAGGCAAAAAGTTGTGACCAGGGTCTTTGACATTCTCTTATGTTCTCTTTGTTTAGAGGTGTTATTTTGATTCTTTATTTGCATGGTGGTTGGTTGTTCTAGGGATTTTTTTTACGTAATCCTTTTCTGCTAAGTGTTATGGGAGTTTCATATTTGCTGATTAGGTGACGTAATCATCCTCTTTATGGTCTTGGGTGGTTTGCCATTTTAGATGCGAGTGGGAGCAGCGGGGGGAATACCCAACAGTAAGGGGATTTACATAATTATAAAACCTTTAAAAAACAATTGAAACTAACACTGGCACTTTTCATAACTATAAAACATTAAAAAAACAATCTATACCTATCATTGGAATTTTCTATTAACTCCTTTAACAATGTATTCTCTACAACACTCTGGGAAGTAGTGGAACCAAGGGGATCATTGTGGCACTGTTGGGGCCCATGGAACCAAGGGGCCAGTGTGCAAACAAGAGGCCATTGTGAGCCTGTGGGGTGTAACAGCCCAGAACACTGAAATGCTGCAGGTAACCAAAGGCTCCTTTACTCGAGTTTGGTGCACAGCAGGAACACCAGCCACATATTCTCAAGAGGTCAAAATGACACAGAATTTTACTGGCAAAGTACAAAAACACAAGAAACTTTGGAAGAGGATTTCATGCAACATCCAATTACACAGAAAACACTTATCATAGCAGTAACTTCATTAACTTAGCTCATTTAACCTAGAAATCATTGAACACGTAAGCTGCTGAGGTACCTAAAAATATAAAGAGCATTAGAAGGAGAAGAAAGAGAGAGAGACAGAAAGACAGAAGCTCTATAGAAAGACACACATATGACTATCAGTTCCTAGGGTTCCAGTGTGGGTGAGACACAAACCTCAGGAGAAGGCAGAGTCCATACCAGGGGCTGACCTTGTGCTCTGTGTTTTCAAGCCCCTGGGCCTTTGTGGGCCTGCCCCCAGGTGGGATTTCTGATCGCTCAGGCAATCAGGGCTGGGTTAGCACTGTCCCCACTGTGTGACTGACTGACAGCTCATCCCACGGTGTCTCAGGACATTGATCTCATCCAGCCTCTGACAGTGACCATGGTGACACCGCGGAACCTCATGGAACCATGGGTCGGTTGTGACCAGGTGGGTCCAAGGACACCACGGTGACACTGGGGAACCTCATGGGAACAAGTGGCCATTGTGACGCTGTGGATCCCCATGGAACCAAGGGAACATGGAACAGGCTGATGCCTTCAGTTTTAGCTGTCATATCTCCAGATTCTGTACTGCATTAGTCTGTAACTCTGGACTTCATACAGAGTGTTAGCAAGTTCTCTTCACAGTGTAGTCAGACAAAACAATCCTTTTCCAGCCCCAGAACCAGATGCTGTTGCAGCTTCAGGCCCCAAAAGTGCAAACAACAGCAAATTGAGGACAGCAAACTGGGAGGATGGGACTGCATCACCTGAGGCTGGAATTGGACATTTAACCCCAATATTTAAATGGACCAAACCTTATAAAAGTGTGAAAACTCCTGACCAGTCATCCATTTTGAGTGTAGCCTTGGCTGGGCTCTTGTCCTGCTCAAGGGGAATCCTTTGAAGGCCTTGTAATAAATCCCTACTTTATTCCTTTAACTCTGCCCAGCCTCTGTTCCAGGGAGCCTCTCCAGGCATCAAGCTGATCAGTGCCCGCAGAGCAAAGGATTGCTCAGGAAGTCTCCCTCACCCTCGCACAGTCCCATCTTACCAGGGCAAAAATCCAGTGGGGAGGAGAACATTATCTTGGGCCCTGGAAGGTGTGTTCTGCCTTTGCTTTGCACTTCCTTTCCTTGGACATTTGTGACATCAACTTTGAGGAACTGAGGCTCATGGAGTTGGCACCAAATCTCCCATGGGGCTCCTCAGAGTGCACAAAGCCCAAAGGAGCTGCACCTCGACCAGAATTATCTTCAAGAATTAGTTTTTTCAGGAGTGGAATTAATGAAAAAGATTTCAATGAGCAATTACTTTAAATGATTTTTTCCCCCATTTTCAAGATTTTCTCTCCTTAGTTTTCTTTTCATAAGAAGCAATATAACATTATTTTCTAATTGATATTGAAGCAGGGTGTTCCCTAAGGAAGTCTTGATTTGTAGGAAACGTCTTCCTTGAGGTCAGGCACTGCCTCTATGGATAAAACTTTGCTTCTCACATTTCCAATACTGCCATTTCTCTCCTGGGCCTTCGGGCACCTGCATCCCTTTTCACCTTCTAGAATGCAATGATCTGCATCTCAGCTGCTTTTATTTTTTGGGACAGGAATGATGTTTTCTGTGGTGGTGAAACAGCAGCCAAAGGCTGACAAACTGAATCCTGACCTGAGCCGACAGAAGCCATGAGAAAGCTGACAACTCTTTGTGAGAACAGAGCTGTGCAGCAGTGAAAAACAACTTGTTTTTCCTGAGAAAGAGCTCTAGGACTGTGGAAAACAACCTACTTTCCCTGAAAAAGAGCTCTAGGACTGTGATAAACACTAGCCACCCGCATAAACTGTTTTTTCACTCTTAGATAGAAAAATGAAAACTATCTCTCACAAACAACTTTTGCTGCACTTACACA
The DNA here is from genome assembly GCF_051311805.1 of Agelaius phoeniceus. Lineage (NCBI taxonomy): Eukaryota > Metazoa > Chordata > Aves > Passeriformes > Icteridae > Agelaius > Agelaius phoeniceus. The sequence continues at coordinate 1,289,851 of NC_135298.1, forward strand.
CCAGGGGTTTGAGTGACCAATCAATCACCTGTGGGTAAACAATCTCCAAACACATTCTGCACATGAGCCCAACACAGGAGAAGCAAATGAGATAAGCATTGTTTTCCTTTTCCTCTGAGGCTTCTTAGCTTCCCAGGAGAAAAATCCTGGGCGGAGGGATTTTTTCAGAGAATGTGAATGCCCCAGTGATAGACATGAGTAATGAGATGGTTGGCTCTCCCAGTTAAAGGGTGAACATGATCAGTATGTTAAGAGAAGTTGTACAGATGTAGAGTTCTGTTACTGCAATGTGTCCCCCCACCCAGCATTGTTATCCCAGGATGATCTTGGTAGTGCGGGCATTTGGGGAGGGGCAGATTGTTCCTAAGAGGCTCGGCTTAGCAACAGCTGAGCTCCAATCCAGTTCCAAGAAAGCAGTCTGCAGCAATGGACAGCGACCAAGAGTCAAGAGACAGCCTTTGGGAGGAGCTAGGGCTGCCTGTTGCAACAGCAAGGATATAAAAGGGAGAGCAGCCATTGTGTGGATGAGCCAGCCACGTGGTTACCAGCCACAAAGAGGGGGAGGCTCCCAGCACTGTCACTTTTTCCTTATTTAGTCCTTTTGTTGTAAGTTTTCTTAAGTTTTTAATAGACCTTTCAAAATTTTGAGACGTGAACAGTCATTTCTCACAGGGAGAAAAGGTTTTAAAAGAAAGGGGTTTTTTTAAATTATTTTTTTTCTTTTAAACCCAGGCCATTCCAACTTCTCTCACAGTGAACCACAGCCTTTCTCACCACCTGCACAGCCACCCCTCCACTCAACCCATTCCCCCTGGACTCTGCACAACTCCCAACACACCATTTGTCTGGGGGAAAGCACAGACTGTGTCAAGGCAGCAGAGCCCAGACCTGGCCTGACTTCCCCAGACCACTGGAAAGGAGGAAATCCAGACCCACGGACACACACACAGACACAGAGCAAAGCTTTGCTCAAAGGGTTTATTGACTATTGATTGATTATTCTTCAGGGGAAATGGCCCAGGGCTCAAAGGGTTCAGGGGGTTCCTGCAGGGATGATCATCTCCTCATGCCACTGGAGAGGAAAAAGGACACTGGTCCTTGCAAGCCTAAAAGACAAAGCCCAGAAGGTGACCTCTGGAGCCCACTGGGCCATGGCTGGGCTTTGTCCCCAGCCCTGTCCCTGCAGGCACGGCTCACCTAGGCATCCAGAGAGGCAGCCAGGCGCTTCTGCCGCAGGAGAGCCCGCAGCTCTTCAGCCACAGGGGGCTGGGGACAAAGGCAGCGTTAGAGACACACTGGGGGCACTGGGCTGCACTGGGAGGCAGGGGAGAGCAGGGGGGCCTTGGGGAAGGGGCTGTGGGGGCAATGGGGTGCAGGAGCTGCTGTGCTGCTGCCCAGAAGCACTGGGCTCCTGGCCAAGAGGCACAGCTGGGGCAGGGGCTGCGTCCTGGCTCATCCAGGGGCTCCTGGGCTGACAGGGATGGGAATGCAGCAGGGCCCTGGGCAAAGGCTTCCCTGGGGATCAGCCCTGGGCCAGGGCACTGTCTGGGCTGTCAGGAGGGGTGCACTGGGCTCTGCTGGGACAGACTGGGATGGCCTGGGCTGTGCTGGCCAGGCAAGGGGAGGCTCTGACAGCGGCAGAACTCGTGGTACCCACCAGAGGCGTCTCCAGGACCGCGACATTGTCTAAATCCAACTGCAGAGAGACCAGGAGACCTCGCTGGTCACTGGGATGTCCCCGGTGCCAGCAAGGGATGGGGGGACACCACTGCCCCCCAATGCCCTGAGGGGATGCCCTCCCATGCCAGCAGCCCACTCACCTCCCACAGATCATCTTGGGTTCCTTCCAGGAGTGCCTGGAAAGGAGAACAAAGGCTGGGTCTGGAGTGGACCTTGTGGGGCTGGGGGGGACACGGGTGCAGGGAGCAGGGCGCAGGCAGAGGGATGGGAATTCAGGGCCTCCAAGGAGATCTGTTTGAGGTGGGGGGAGACCCAAAGACACTGATCTGGGGTCACTTGAGGGCCCAGGGGACAGGGCTGGGGGTGTGGAAGGAGCAGGGTGTGAGGTACAGGGGAGGAGAAAGGAACTGAGGTGTAGGGATATGGGTGGGCAAGGGAGGGACTTGGTGGTGACAGGAGAATGAGGACAGGTGGGGACAAAACCAACGGGACTGGGAGATGGTGTGGGAGTGGGGGTGAGTCAGGGAATTGTACAGGGGGACCCCTCTGCAGTGGCCAGGAAGAAAGGCAAAGGATTGAGGGGGGACATGGAAGGAAAGGCCTCAGGAATGGTCAGTGGGAGGGTGTTTGGGGACCCTGAATGGGACACAGAGGAGGCACCAAAAGGGTGGGATGGGAGGCCAGAAAGGAGGGCAGGATGTGGGGACAGCGTTTGGCTGGTGCCTCACCTTGGCCTGTGCCGGGGGGCACAGCAGGATGGAGAAGAGCAGGGCCACGCTGAGCACAGCCACCTTCATCTTCCTCTGGCTCTGGGCAGCGCTGCCTGAGGCTGCAGCAGGTGAGGAGCACCTTTATCCCTGCCGGGACTCCTCCCTGCACCCTCCCTGCCAGCCCCCAGGCCAAAGCCCGGCTTGGCACAGCCCCCAGCCCTGGCCACAAGCCCAGCCCTGGCACAGAGTCCACCCCACCCCACCTGTGGCACGGATCCAGCCCCCTTGCCCGGCATCCCTCCAGCTTCCTGCACGGGGCAGCTGCCCCTGGAAGGGCCCAGGCACCTGGGGGGCCAAGGGGGGCAGGCAGGGAGCCAAAGGCACCTGGGGACCCTGTGGGGACAGCCCCCAGTCCAACACAATCCATCCTCCAACAGCCCCCAGTGCCAGATCCCCCATCTCCTGCTGCCCCTCCCCTCCCAGAGCTTTCCCTGGGGGACACCCCAGAGCTGAGCCCGGCCCCAAACCCAACATGTGGGAGAACAAGGGGAACAAGGGACATGGGATCAGGTGGCTGATTGGCATCTCAGCCACTGCAGACACTGGGGAGCACTGGGCAATGCTGAGCACCTGCAGACAAGGCTGAGGCCTGGGGAATGCCTCAGGAGTGACAATTCCCACATCCACACAACCCGATAGCCCTTTCCCTGCAGATGCCAAACCCCACCAAGCTCCATGCCCACAGCCCTGTCCGAGGGGAATATGCCCTGCCCTGCCCCTCATCCTGTCACACCTGCAGCCACCGAGCCCTCCCAGAGCACCTGGTTCATGGCCCTGGCTCTGGGCCCAGGCCAGCACTGGCCCTGAGCAGGATGTGCCCATCCCAGGCACATGGGGAAGTGGGCACCTGTCCCCAGGCAGCCACTCGGAGCTAATTGGGGTAACAGAGGTGCCCTGTGAGGAGGAGGGGTGTTGGTGCCCTGCCAGCCTCTCTGACAAGCCCTGTTTACCCAGGCCCTGAGGCACCAGGAGCACATTCAGACACCTTGGGCTTCCAGGAAGGAAAATCCACACTGAAGTGGTTCCTGAGAGCTGTCCAAGGCTGTGATTCCTGTTTGACATTCCAGGGCATTAGTGAAGGGTTCTGCACATCTCTTTCCCCAGGGACAATGTGCATCCATCAGAGAAGTGTTATGGCCCAGCTGGGAAAACATTTCAGGCCACTGCCTTGATTGTTTGCTCTGGAACTCACCCAAGGAGGCGCAGGGCCCAAGGGGGATGATTTCCCTTGGGAGTTTTGATGCTTTGGGCCTTGGAGGAGACACCAGAGTGTCCCTGTGGGAAATTCTTGATCAGATGGACAAGAGCTGTGATGTCATTGGTTTTCTGAGGTCACCATGGAGAGAAATTGAGGAAGTGTCTGCAGGACCCTCAACAGTGAATGAATGGATGAAGGAGATCCTCACTGTCCTGACCCACTATCCAGCAAAACCACAGCCAAGGGAAGAGGCCTGGTGGAATCAGGGGGGAAGGAGACCTTGTTGAGCCTGGTGCACACTGGGCACTGTAGGGTGATCCCCTGCTGGTGTCCCAGCTGTCAGTGCAATACCACTGCTCTGATAAGACTGGGTCCTTAAGAAACAAAAGAAGTGTTCAAGCTCAGAGGAGGAGGGGATCTGATCGCACTTCTCTTCTCTGGCAGTTTCTCTCCCAGGGGGGACATTACATGAGAATTGGGATGCGGTAAAGGACAGGGCTGAGGGCAGCTGCTCCCTCTCTCTCTGGGCTTCGCAGGAGGACGCTGGGAGCTGCTGCCTGGGAAAAGGAATTGGTTGCTGCGGGTGGCCAGAGCAGCTTCCCCAGGCAGGCGCTGTCAGGCGCCTGCAGCACCGAAAGCGGCTCCACTTGGGGCTGCCTTGACAACTGCCCCAGCCCAGCAGACGCCTGAGCCCGGATGGTGCAATCAAAGCCTCACCAGAGGGATGAGAGGACTCCTCGCAGAGCAGATCCAGCCGGGTTTATCAAGGGAAAATCCAAGGGCCCAGCTGCAGTGAGGGGGAAGAGAGAAACAGGAGCAAGCAGGAACACAACCTCTGCTGAAGGGAACCAGAGGCAAAGAGCCAGGAGCAGGGCTGGGGCCAGGGTATATAACTGGAGGAAGGCAGGAGGGCTCGGGGTACAAATTATCCAATGGGGAAGGGAGTCAGGGCTGGAGTTAAGGTGGGGTGACACGGGACGCACCAATGGGGGAGCAGAGTGGGAGGGGTCTCTCCGGGAAAGCCAATGGAGGAACGGGGAGTACAGAACTTTCTGGAACTGGGGGATAAGCAGCAGTCGATTGACAACAGCACATTCACATTGACAAGCAAAGAACCATGGGGAATTGCACCAGTCTCTCACCTTAACTTAAACAGTGGTGTCCTCCAATGACATCCCAGGTTTGTCTTCTCCATGCCTGTGTCTCACATCTCCCCCTTTTTTATTTATTAAATAAACATTTCCCAGTCTTTTGTGAATTCATTTCTTAAAATACATCAGTGCTGCTCAAATGATAACAACTATGAGAAGGACGCACAATAAACTTTGAAGAATGGGGCCACCCACACAGGAAGTCTCCACTGCATGAGAGTTTTGTCCATCATGTCCACAACTTTCTTTTCAGTAAGAAGAGTCTTCATTTGCTCTTGCATTTGTTTGATGGTGGCCTGGATCGATGTGCTTTTCCATGACAGGTTAAAACAACAAAGTCCTTTGAAATCTTCACAACCATGGCCACGGGAGAGCAGCAGGAAGTCGATGGCCGCTCTGTTCTGAAGGGTGGCATGTCTGGTGGTTTCCTCGTCCGCTAGAAGGTCTGATAAGGCAGCGGATGTAGCCTTGGTCTGCTTACTAAGCCAGCACTCCAGGTGAGAAAGCTCACCGAGGGCCTTCGAGCTGCAACCCATGGTAGAAAGATGGAAACAGCGATCCTCTTCGTCTTGCCCCAATTATAAATTTGGCCATCACAATTTTGATTGAATTGGGAGTATGATCTTTTCTGGGGCACCAATTGAGTTTCTTGTTTCCAATTTTTAATTTGGATAGTGTTTGGGGTGAAGGTAGTAAGCTGGCCAAGACTGCAGGGGCCCCCTTTGATCTTCGAGGGGATCCCTGCCCACACCCTGTCACCACAGATGAGAAACACTCCCTCAGGAAGCACTCTGGGAAACGGAGAGGACTTAGATAATGTTTTGGCAGTATAATTGCACCAGTCAACATCATTGTATCTCTTATCATTTGGTGATATATCTTTTCTCACTATCATCTGTGGTTCAGATTTCTCATGCCAATTTTTTTGGGGTGGCTTGTAGAAAAAGTTGACACAAGAAGTCGCTTTGAGGAGCCCGGTAGGTCTCGTTCTTGGAGGTCCTGTGGTGCATGGGGTAAGATCTTCATCCACTCGTCCCAGGTGTTTACCAGGGCTTCTTACCTGCACAGGCATATTCATTTGGTGACAGGGGGGTTCCCACCAGACATGTAGACAGCGGGTCTTTTGCACCTCCCATGGCCATGCAAAAGTTATCCTTCTTGAGAGATTTTCTCAGTGTGACCCATAGGTTTTCTGTTGGTTGTGGCACGACCTATCCAACCGCTGTTTGGATGCACAGGAGCACAGTGACGGTGGCAGCAGCTGTTAAGGTATTTCGGGGTGTCCTGGGAGTGGCCATCTGGTCCTCCAGTGAGTCAGGTATCGACTGTTTGAGCACTGATAGAAACATGAATGGTCAAGTTAGTTGTCACTGTAATTTTCTTTGTTTTGTCCCTATGGAAGGGAGGGCGAGGGATTGGCAATTGGGGCAGGTGGAGACAATTGCCTTGGCTTGGTCTCTGGAAATCTTAACTTGACCTACTAAAGCTGGAGCATTTTGAGGGAAGAATGCATGGCTTAGACGAGCCTGTTGAAAGACACGTGGTGCAGCGGGGGAAATGTGGGTGGCACTTGCTGCCATTGCTAACAAGTCTGCTCTCCGGCTGCCCTCAGTGATGTATCTTGGCAGCTCTGTGTGCGACCGGACGTGCAGGATGAGATAAGGTTACTCTCTGTGGGAGATGAACCAAATTAATTCAGAGAGCAAGCTGTAGAATTTTTTATTTTGGACTTCCTTGAGCAGGGCATGCTCTGCCCGCTCTGCTATCCCAGTGACATATGCAGAATCTGTGACTGAATTGAAGGGTTGTTGGAATGTTTGAAACACCCTCACAGCTGCAGCAAGTTCTGCAGTCTGGGGGGAACCTTCAACAACCTGGATATCAGACTCCCACTTCTGAGTGTCCGGGTCCCTCCAGGTGAACACTGACTGGTGAGATTTGCCTGAACCGTCAGTGAACTTCGTGATAGAGTTTTTTAATTGTTGTTTTACTTTTATCTGATTTTGGGGCCAAATGCAGTGAATCTTTAAAAAGTCTGTGTTTAGGATAATGAATTGAAGTTTTTCCGGGATAGCTGTCTAATGGAATTTGCAGATGTTCATCTGTTTGTAATAGAGAATCCAATTGTTCCAAAGTATAAGGGAGGTAAATGCACGCCGGATCACAAGCTGCGAGGGTCCAGAGGCAATGTCGGCCTTTAATAATAAGTTTGGCTACAAGTTCTGGTGGGGTGGTAACTGTTTGATGTGGTTGGTGTGGCAGAAAAAGCCACTCGATGATGATGAGTGGGGTTTTTGAAGTATCATCCCACTGAAAGAGCAGCACATGGAAGTTTGGGCACTTACCAGAAATACCGAGGCTGAGGGGAAGGGACCGCTCTGTCCGATGTGCCTGGCGGTGTTTGATGGCGCTGGCGACTCTCTCCAAAGCCTCCCAGGCTTCTGGCGTTAGCGAGCGTGGGGAAGCCAGGTCGCCGTCTCCTCGTAGAAGGTCGAAGAGCGGTGCCAGTTCTTCTGTGGTGAGGCCCAGGAGAGGTCGGATCCACGTGATGACGCCGCACAGCTGTTGCGTGTCTCTTAATGTCTGGGGGTGCTCGTTGATGGACAGAGTTTGAGGCACGATGGTCCTTCCTGTGATTAAAAACCCGAGGTACTTCCATGGGCTCCATAGCTGGATTTTTTCCTGAGCTATCTGAAACCCCGCGCTTTCGACAGCTGTGACAGTCTTGGAAAGTGCTGCATCTGAGTAAGACTTGGTGGAAGCACAGATGAGTACGTCGTTCATGTAATGTAGGTGTGAGACTCTGTCTGAAGTTTCTCTCATCTGCCTCACGATCGTCATTGGGGACCACTGAAGAAAAGCCCCTTGTCTGAAGTTTCTGGCCCTGTTGGAGAAAGTTACATGCCAAGGGCCCCAAGACCTGAGCACAGCTGCTGGCATTGCTAAGCTATTGTTCACAGGTGTGTTTGCTGTATGCTACACTGAACCCAATGAAAGGAAGAAAGGGGCCCCTTGCCTTTTTGCAACAATAGCCTTGGAAGTTGTCCCACCTCTCGGCCTGGCTGGACTTCTTCTGAGTTTTGGGTGGTCCCCCACAGAAGACCCCTCACTTGTCTTACAGCCGCCGTGACAGACAGACTGAGATGTACAAGGCCTCTCCATCAAAGACCGAGACATGAAATCCCTATGTGAAAAGGCCCCCCCACACTCTTTCCAAGAACTGGCACTGAGACCCCTATCCTGGGGGAGGTGTGTGGGGGAGGCAAGCTAACCAAAGCAAGATGGATGTTGCAGGTGCGAGCAGTGGACCAAGAAGACAATGGCCTTCGCCCACTGCAGAGAACATGGACTGTGTGTACCCTTCTCTAAATGCCATTTTTTCCCCCAAAAACACAATAGACTACCTTTGATTCAGTTTCATGTTTTACCCCTTCCCCCATCAACAAAAAGAGTATAATAAGAGTTCAGATGAACTGCAACCCTGAGATCTCCCAAGACGTGACCATGTGAACTCCATTGGCTGGACATCAAAGGACTTTGCCATTTCTACGTTTGGTAGCTCTATACCTTCCTTTCTCTTCCTCCCTCTTTTTCCCTTTTCACCAATTCCTCCCCAATGCATTTTCTTGTGGTTATTCAATAAAGGTACATTTGTTTTGATTATCACTGCAGCCCCCTGTACCGTGTCGGTGGTTTTTGCACTCTGAGATCAACCCACAAACCATCACAAAACCCATTCGTAAGGATGGATTGTGACACTTGCATACATACTATAGAAACCTTCTATCAAACCTTAAACATTCTCTACAAATTCATTTCCAACATTACTGGGTCTGGCACCACCCAGATCTGGTGTTTGCTGCCACCTCCAGTGCCCAGATCATGAAATTCCCTTGTTCCGGCAGAGCCAAGTCCAGCAATTTTCTGGTAAAGAAAGCCAAAATCTGGCAATTTCCCACTGCTGACACTGGCAATGCCAAGATCTGGTGTTTGCTGCCACCACCCGTGCCCCAGTCTGGATATTTATCGGTTCTAACACAGCCCAAGTGCAGCAGTTTTTTGGAAAAAGAAGACAAAACGCAGCAATTTCCTGGTGCCAAGACTGTCACCACCCAGACCTGGGGTTTGATGGCACCGCCCATGCCCAGATCTGAACATTTCCCTGTGCCACCACAGCCCAAGTCAAGCAATTGGCTGGCAAAGAAAGCCAAAACCAGGCAAATACCTGGTGCCTACACTACTCCAATCTCGTGTGTGCTGACACCGCCAGTGCCCCGATCCGGAATTTTTCAGATGCCTGCACAGCACAATTCCAGCAGTTTGCTGGCACAGAAAGGTCACATTTGGCAATTTTCCAGTGCCAGCACATTCCCCGCCAAGATCTGGTGTGCGCTGGCACTGCCAGTGCCCTCATCTGGCAATTTCCCAGTGCTGGTACAACCCAAATGCAGCCATTTTCTGGCAAAGAAAGCCAAACCCAGCAGCTTCCCGGTGCTGCCACCAGCACCACTTTCTCTGTCTCTCTGGGAGCCTCTCAGGAACCCTGGGCCAGTCCCGAGTCGGCAGACACCGGGGGCAGCCCCGACACGGCCGACAGCGGGGAGACACTCTCTGTGCCCCGAGGGTACTGAGGGCACCTGGGCTGGCCGCCTTTGCAGCACAAGAGACACCAGAGACAGCGGTAGAAGAGAAAGGGCCGACTCTTAGCAGGGGTTAATCCAAGGTTTTATTCCAGGTGTCCCAAAGGAGCCCCTACACCTCAGGGGCCTCCTGCCCAGAGCCCGGGAGATGTGCCAAGGTTACATTTAAAGGGAGGTGGAAAGCCAAAGTAGAGAACATTTGACTAACCAAGAAGTGACCCTAAGGGATGGGTCCTGGGGGATGGACATTTAGGACAGCATAGGGGGCAAGGCTTGGGGGGCTGACCCCGGCCTCTGGCTGATCACTCGACATCCTGGACCGAAGCTTCTAGAGGGAGGGGATGGGATGCTGAGTGATTGACAGAGAGCCAGGGTGGGGATTTGGGGATGATCTCAGCAAGGGCAAAGGATTACACAGGGAAAGGGAGGGGGGTACCATCTGGGATGAACCATTTAGGAAAAATACGGGGATTCAAAACCTAAACAATCACAAAGTATTACAATGTATGAAAACACACTACAACACACCATCCAGATCTGGTGCCTGCTGCACAAGTGCCCAGATCCGGAAATTTCCCAGTGCTGGCACAGCCAGAGTCCAGCAATTTGCTGGCACAGAAAACCAAAATCCGGCAATTTCCTGATGCCAATACAGGCGCCCAGACCTGGTGTTTGCTGCCACTGCCAGTGCTCACATCTGGATATTTCCCCGTTCTGGCAGAGCCAAGTCCAGCAATTTTCTGGCAAAGAAAGCCAAAATCTGGCAATTCCCTGCTACCGTCATTGGCAATGCCATGATCCGGTGTTTGCTGGCACCACCAGTGCCCAGATGCGGGAATTTCCCGGTGCCGGCACAGCCCGAGTCGAGTAATTTTCTGGTAAAGAAAGCCAAAACCTTGCAAATACCTGGTGCAGGCCCCACCCAGATCTGGTGTTTGCTGGCACTGCCAGTGCTCAGATCCAGCAGTTTCCCAGTGGCAGCACAGCCCAAGTCCAGCAGTTTGCTGGCACAGAAAGACAAAACCCGGCAATTTTCTGGTGTCAGCACCGGCACCACCCAGATCTGTGGTGAGCTGGCACCGCCAGTGCCCACCAGGCAATTTCCTGGTGCCAGCACAGCCCAAATGCAGCAATTGTCTGGCAAAGAAAGCCAAAACCCAGCACCTCCCAGATCTGGTGTGTTGGGGTTGGTTTAAAAGAAGAAGGAGACCTTGGCTTAAGGCCGTGGGAAAACCCTCTTTAGTTGGGGTCAGCAGGAGCTCCCGCCCATAATCCTCATGTTCAGTTATGTAGATTGTTACTAGAAAGTTCTGAGTTCTCTTTGCTACCGTTGGTTACATTTTACTGCAAAAATTGTAATATTCATAATCCTTCCTTCCTCTTGGATCCTTCCCTCAGATCCCACCTTAACCCCTCCCCATATATAAATGTATAAATATCCCTGCAGGACCCTGGACCCAGGCTTTTTTCTGCTTTGCTCTCTGTACTGTGCACGCCGTCCTGTTTGTTGTGTTTGCCTGCATTAAAGTTCTGTTTCCAGACAAGCAGATGAAAGCAGTCTCTGTCTGTAAAGTGGCCAGAGCTGGTTCTCAGGGAAACCACTGGCCAATGGTCTGGACGAGGACCAGAAGGTTTCACTGGTGTTTGCTGGCACCGCCAGTGCCCAGATATGGAAGTTTCCCTATTCTGACACAGCCCACGGGCAGCAATTTGCTAGCACAGAAATCCAAAACCTGGCAATTTCCCCTTGCCAGCACTGCCCAATCTGGGAGCAGGATCCCAGGAAGGAAGGAAAGAAGGAAGGAAAAGAGGAAGGGATCCAGATCCAGTCCTTCCTAGAGTCTGGAGCCTGAAGTAGGGTGTTTGTTGGCATTGCCAGCGCCCAGGTCTGGAAATTTCCCTGTTCTGACACAGCCCAAGGGCAGCAATTTGCTGGCACAGAATTCCAAAACCTGGCCACTTTCTGCTACTGGCTCTGGCACTGCCCACATCTTGTGTTTGCAGTGCCAGTACCCAGATTTGGAAATTTCCCGGTGCCAGCAGAGCCCAAATCCGGCAGATTTCTGTCGCTGCCAACGACACCACCCAGATCTGGTGTTTGCTGGCAGCGCCAGCGCCCAGATCTGAAAACTTCCTGGTGCCAGCACAGCCCAAGTGCAGTGATTTGCTGGCACAGAAAGCCAAAAGTTGGAAATTTCCAGGTTCTGGCTCCAGCACCATCCAGATCTGGTGTTTGCTGGGACTGACAGTGCCCAGATTTGGAAATTTCCCGGTGCCTTCACAGCCCAGGTCCAGCAATTTGGTTTTAGCTAGCTTAGGCAGAGAAGTTCCTGGGACTGGGACTTTCCTTTTTCTTGGAACTGTTGAAACCTGCTCTGGACTGAAAACCCAGAAAAACACCTGCAGCTCACACCTGTGGCCCACCAAGGTCTGGGACGCTGCATTCCAGCACCAGAGGGACTTAGAAGAGACCGAGTGAGCCAACTACAACCCACAAAAAGGATTTTCTGAATTTGCCATCTCTTCAGCACTGTCAGAGGTTTCATTTAATATTATTCATTGTTCATGCTTGGGAATACTTTACTTGATAAATAAACTGGGGTTTTATTACTTTTCTCCAGGGAAGTTTTTTCCGGAACTAGTAGGGGGAGGAGCCGCTTGAAGTTGCTTTCTAGACGGACCCCTTTTGGAGGTTTCCTCCCAAAATTTGCCCTAAACCAGCACAAACAGTCACAATGGAAACTTCACCAGTGGCACAACACCCCAGCCCACCAGGAAAAGAAAGGACATGTAAAGTTCTCCAAACAGTTGTCCTGCTTTGCTGCAAAAGTCCTGCTGCAGACACTGTGCAGTGTGGAAAGCCAAGAGAAGCTGCAGCTGGTGGCAAATCTTGGGACAGAAGCTTGACCTTGTTCTCCAGGAGAGATTCTTGGCAAGAGCAGACAGGAGAAGATTCCTGGAAAACTGAAACAGCTTTCCAGAAGGGAAATGTAAATGAAAGAAACAATCCAAGATGTTTTCCTTTATTTATTTCTATACTCCCCTTTTCCATGTTGCACTACTTCTCCATCCCAGGAATTCCAGATGCACTGCACCTCTAAGATCAGTGGCTTAGTGATTTTTAGACACTCTAAAATACCATGAGGCACACAGAGTTTTGCTTCCCCTGTTTTTACTGGAAGGCAACACTGGAGATGTAAGTGCAGTGCTGGGCTCAGGTAGGAATCCTAGCCCAAGGGAAGGTGTCCCGCCAGTGTTTGCCCCTCAGCCAGGCCAATGCAGAGCAGCAAGCGAGGGGATTGCTGTGCAAGTGTGCAGGAGTCAGGGCTCTGCACCTGGGCTCAAGGCTGCAAAGTTGCCGTGTTTGGACAGACTCAGGGGCTGTGCCCGGGGCGCGCGGGGCTCGAACGTGGGGCTCGTGGGGCGAGCGGGGAACGGACACGGGGACGAACGGCCCCGGTGCTTCAGTTGCAGCGGCGGCAGCGGCGGCAGCAGCAGCGGCGGCAACAGCGGCAGAAGCAGCATAAGCATATATAATCTATAACGATCTTCCTCTTTCTCTGTCTCTCTTTCTTGGTCTTTCTCTCTTTCTGTCTCTGTGTCTCCCTTTCCCGCCGTCGGGAACCCTTCTCCCGGGGTCCCTTGCCCGGCGTCCCTCTCCTCTCCCCGCCTCCCTCTCCTCTCCCCGCCTCCCTCTCCCCCTGCCGGGCCGGGCCATGCCCCCGGCCCGCCCCCGGCCCCGGGCGGGGCTGCCCCGTGCCCGGCCCCGCCCGTCCCGCCGCGGTCTCGCCTCCGCCCGGCTCTGGCCCTACTGGCGGTGGCGCTGCTGGGCGGGCATCAGTGCCGTGTGCGGGGGCGGCATCGCCGCCCTTCGCCTCCGCCTGGCCCGAGCCCGGCCCCGGCCCCGGCCCCGAGGCAGGCTCCAGCCCCGAGCCCGGCCCCGGCCCCGGCCCCGGCCCCTGCCCCGGCCCCGGCTCCTCCCGGGGCCCGCGGAGGACACAGGCGGCGCGGCCGCTGCCGCCGCCTCCGCTGCGGCTTCCCCGGCCCGAGCTCCGCCGCTCGGCAGCGCGGCCGCCGGCCCCGAGCCTCCCGTGCCGCGTTGCGAGGAGCGAAGGCCTGGGCATGGCCGGCCCGGGGCGGCTGAGGGGCGCTCGGGGGCCGTTGCTGGCCCCGGGCCGAGCGCTGACAGCCGCGTCCCGCCCGCAGGGACGGCGCACGAGGCCCTGCAGGAGCGCTACCGCCTGGGTTCGCTGCTGGGGCGCGGAGGATTCGGCAGCGTCTTCGCAGCCACGCGGCTCTCGGACGGCGCCCCGGTGAGCGGCGGGGCCGGCGGCGGGCGCAGGAGGAGGGGACGGAGGAGGAGGAGGAGGAGGATGGGGCTGGGCAGGGCGGGCGGCGAGCTGAGCCCGCTGCTGTCCTTGGCTTGCAGGTGGCCATCAAGAGGGTGCCACGGAACCGCGTCCGGCACTGGGGCGAGCTGGTGAGTGAGCGGGGCCAGCGGCAGCAGCCGGGGCTGCCGGGCGGCGATGAGCCGAGGCCCGGCACGGTGGAAGCCGCCAGGACGCCTCGAGGGGGAGCGGGCGTGGGCGCAGCGCAGGGCGCAGAGCATCCCGGGCTGGCTCAGGGCTTGCCCAGGCCTGGCACGGCATCGGCCCCACTGAGGGCATCGTGCTCCTCCCGCAGCCCGACGGCAGCAGGGCCCCGCTGGAGATCGTGCTGCAGGCCAAGGTGTCCACTGGCTTCCCCGGCGTGGTGCAGCTGCTGGAGTGGTTCGAGCTGCCCAACCACATCGTGATGGTGCTGGAGCGGCCAGAGCGGTGTCAGGACCTGCATCGTGTCATTCGGGCACGGCGGTTCGTGCCCGAGGAGGTGGCGCGGGAGCTGTTCCGACAGGTGCTGGAGGCCGTGTGGCACTGCACCAGCTGCGGGGTCCTGCACCGCGACATCAAGCCAGAGAACATCGTGCTTGACCTGGCCACCGGGCAGGCCAAACTGATTGACTTTGGCTGTGGCACCTACCTGCAAGAGACAGTCTACACCCACTTTGCAGGTGAGCCCACGTAAGCGTGTACTCCTGGTCCCAGGATCTCATGGCCCAACATCTCCCAGCCCAAGGTGGCTGTGGCAGCGGGGATTCTCCCTTTTGCTGCCAGTCAGGGGACTGAGTCTTCAGCTGAGTTGCTTTAGAGCGGGGCTGGGTGGGGAGCCATCTTCCAGCCCTGCTGGCAGCCTTTGCCAGCCACTCTGCCCAGGACTGGGGCTGGGCTGGGGCAGCCAGCCCGACCAAAACCCCCCTGGGTGGGGGTAGCAGAGAGGGGGGGTGAACCTGTGCCCCAGCCAGTTTGGTGTGCAGGCGAGAGGAAGGGCTTGCACTGCTCCACTCGCCCTGTTTGCCTTGGCTTCCTAATATTTTTGGGGCAATGCAGACAGGGAGGATAAGGGCATGTTTTCCCCAGCACAGAGAGGGTTTTTCCTTTGCTTGTCATGGTCAGGTTTAGCCAGGGCTTCCTCTGCCCTCTTCTGACACCAGTGGCTTCTTTTCCACGCCTAAGTTTGTGCACAAGTCCAAGTGCTGGCGAGAGGGCAGTGGTCACCCTGTGTGCCACTGATGCAGCCCCCACAGGCCCAGGGATGCTGGGGCCAGGCTCTGGGAGCAGCAGCATCCCCCTGCTGAACTCCATCTGTATTCCATAGGAACACCATCCTACAGCCCCCCGGAATGGACCCACTTTGGCTGGTACCATGGCGAGGCAGCAACGATCTGGTCCCTGGGCATCCTGCTGCACCAGATGGTCTGCGGGGAGCACCCTTTCAGGAGGGGCCGGAACCTCAGCTGGGGCCAGCTCCCGCTGCCACAAGGGCTCTCTCAAGGTGGATCCTCTTCTCTGGGCACGGGGGGAATCCCAGTGCTGGGAGCCAGCAGCGGGCTCGTGAGCATCCCGCTCTGGCAGCTGCTGAGGAGGTGGCACATGTCCTGCTCTCCTCCAAAACAGGGAATTGATGGGAAAGTTTAGGCCCAACCCTGAGCACATCCAGCAAGGCCTGGGCATGGCAATAGTGGGGCAAAGCAGACAGGAGCCTTCTCTGGCTGACTGGCAGTTTCTGCTTTCTCTGCCCAGAGTGCAAAGATCTGATCAGGTGGTGTTTATCCGTGAACTCCTTGGAAAGACCCACATTAGAAGACCTGTTCTCTGATCCTTGGGTGCAGGATATTCCTCGGCCCTAGAAGAAGGGAGAGAGCCACAGGCACACTTTGATCCAGGGCCCTGGTAAGTTGCAGCTCCACACATGCCGTGGCAATCAGAAGCAAAGGAACCCAGACCTTTTTGTGCTGCCTGTGTCACTGCACGGGGGTCATGGGATGGGCACACGCAGCCCTTGTGCTGCAGCTGAGCTGCTCTGCCCAGCACTGGTGGCCACCATCCAAGCTGGTTTTGCTTGTGCTGGTTCCCTGACAGCTGGGGCCCTGGGCAGAGCCCTGAGAGCCTGGTCTCCCCCCAGGGAAGGAGCAGGAGCCCCTGGAGAAGCTGTACCGGGTGGGGATGCTGCTGCTGCTGCTGCTGCTGCTGCTGCTGCTGCTGCTGCTGCTGGAGACAGCCAGGATGACATCAAGGATGAGAAGCTCTTCCTCAGCCTGGCCACTGGAGGCTGAAGGTGATGGACTTTGATTCTGGCACCTTCTTCAAAGCCAAACTCCACAGGGAATTTGCAGGTGAGTCCCCACCCGGGGAAATGCTGCCAGATTTGGGCATGGCCCAGCCTGGCTGGGAAGCAAAGGTTCCCCCTGTGCTGGGGCAGATGCAACTCATTCTTCAGTCACTGCCCAGCTGCTTTTGGCAGGGCTGGGGCATGGGCTGGGCTGGGTACAAATGGGAGTGGGCTCCTGGCCCTGCCAACAGCCCCCAGCAGCCACCGTGGCCTGGGCTGGGGCTGGGGCTGGGGCAGCCAGCCCGACACAAACAAAGCCGCATGGTGGGAGCAGAGGTGGGACTCCAGAAGCTGTGCAGGGGCTGCTTTGCTGTGCAGGCAAGGAAGGGCTGGGCTGCTGCACTGCTCTTGTTTGCTTTGGGATCACCGTGATTTTGGGGGGCAGTGCAGGGGGGAAGGGAGAAAGTGTGGGCTTCCCTCAGCCATGGCTGGGTTTTTCCCTACCATGTAGGAGTTGGGCCTTCCTCAAGGCTCTGACAGAGATAAGATTTTTGCCCATTTTTCTTGTTTTCCCTTTTTGTCTCTAATCTCTTTTCAAGAATGTGTTGTTTGTTTTTCCAGAGGAAGCGTTCCAGGTGGTCCAGTGTGGATGGGGAAGTGCTTGGGAGCAGCTGTGGCGTGGATGGGCGGTGGCCTTGGAGAAGGCTGAGGACGTGGTTTGGGAGCAGCTTTTCTTGCAGCCGTGGCTGGCGTGAGGTGGGTCCCTGTGTGCTTGGCAGGGTGGGATCAGAGCTTTTGGGAGATGGCAGCGAGCACAGGAGCATCCTGCTCTGGGCAGCTGCTGAGGGCTGGATGTGCCGTGGCTGGCTGCAGGCTGGGCACATGTCCTGCCCTCCTGCTCTGCTGCCAAAGGCAGCAGGGATGGGCAGCTCTGGGCACAGCTCTGGGCACAGCCAGCATGGCCTGGGCACCGCAGGCCTTGGCACAAGGGCACAGGAGCCCTCAGCTGAGGGGCACTTTCTGCTTTCTCTCCTTGCAGCCGGGCTCTGCGGCTGCTGAGGCTGCTCTGGGCTCTGCCAGGGCTCTGCTGGGCTCAGCCCTGGGCCCAGCTGGGCTGGCTCTGCCCTCACATTGCTCTGACAGCTTTGCATCAGACGAGCCCCTTGCGAGCACAGCGCCTGAGCTTTCTGCTTTGGCAGCTGAGTGAGACTCTGCTGCAGGCCCAGAGATTGCAGCTGGGGACACACATCCAATTGGCAAGAACCCAAACTCTCCACAGTCCCAGCTGAATGCCTGGATCTGCACAGGGTGTTTGTCTGTCCCATTCTTCCTTCTTGATTGGCTGGAATTGTGCAATTGCACTTTCTTCCTCCTCTAGAAGTGCCTGAGTGGGCCAAAGCTGGCGAGTGGGCCGTGTTCCTGAGGCAGTGCAGTCTGGAGCTGATGGATGGAGAATTGCCCTTCTGCACTGCCAAACCAGAGCAAAAAGCCCTAAGTGGCACTTTGTGTCTCTAAGAAATCCCTGACAGTTTCAAAGGGAATGTGCAGCTCCTTGCCAGGCTGAGAAGGAAGGGCATCTTCTAAAGGATTTGGGCTTTGACAGAGTTTCCATTCCCAGTCCTGCTTGGAGCTGGAAGGGCACAAAGCAATTTCCTCTTGCTTTGAGCACAATTTCAAATGGCAATGTTGGAAACAAAGCCCAAAATCTTTTCAAAGGCTGCTGGGGTCAGTAAGATGGATCCATGCCATCAGCACATTTACAATGTAAATAACTGAGTTCCCCTTTAAAAAAGATCATTTACCTCTAAATGCAAAGTTTCAGAAGTTTTTCACTAACACTTGGGTTTTGTTTTCGTCTTTCACATTTTATATAGTTTTTTTTCTTTTTCCTTTTTTTCCTTTAAATAGAAAACATGTCCTACAAAAGGAGTGTCCTTTGCTCCTGGTTCCTGTGTGGAGCAGCTCCCTTCCTGCTGGCTGAGCTGCTCAGGCAGAGCCCGGCAGCTCCTGGCCCTGCAGGGCTGAGGCTTTTCCCCGTTGCTGGGCACAGACTGATGGAGCAGCACTGCTGAACACGGGCACACACAGAGGGCCCAGCAGCAGCTGCCTTTGGCCACCTGAGGCTCCAAGGCCCAACCTCTGAGCAGCCAGGGCTGGAAGAGACTGGCAGCATCTGATCCCTGACTCTGGGCCAGGGCTGCACAAATGACCCCACAGCAGCAGCAGCAGCAGCAGCAGCAGCAGCAGCAGCAGATGGAGCTGACTTTCAGCACAGCCCCTGGCCCTGTTCCCTCCCGTGTGCAGCGGTGTCACAGCAGCCTGAGGCACCTGGGAGCCCCCAGTGCCAGCAGGGACTTGAGATGGCAGCCCTGGGCTCCTGGAGGCTGTGCAAGGAACGGAGCTGGGCACTCCCTGTCCATGGGGAGCTTCCAGATGGAAAAGGCTGCTGTGCCCAGGCAGCTCCAAGGGAACAGAAAGGAGGCTCTGGAGCACTGGATCTGGGCCAGTGCCACAGTCCTGGGCAGCAGCCAGCCAGCCCTGGGGGAACAGAGGGCACAGCAAGAGGGACAGAAGCAGGCAAGGGCAGAGACTGGGAAGAGCCAGGCCCGCGAGCAGGAACAGCTGCTCCATTGCACTCTTGGAGAAAGCTCTTGGCTGCTTCAAAGCGCTGAAAGGCGTGAAGGGCAGAGAGGAGGCCACAGCAAACAATGCTCCTGTTTGCACAGCCTCCCCTCTGCGTGTCCCAGAAGGAATTGGATGGACTGGATTCGTCTCTCCGAGTGCTCTCGTTCAGCATGAGCAGCTCAGCACCAGGAGCTGAAGGAGCTGAAGCCTCAGGCCACAGGAGCTGGGCAAGAGGGAACTTCTGGAGCAAAGTAATGCTGCTGAAATAGCCCCAGCTGAATGCAGCGGATATCATCATGGAATCACAGAATCCTTTCTGTTGGAAAAGCCCTCTGAGCTCACCCAGTGCAGCCGCTCAGCCAGCAGTGCCAAGCCCAGCACTAAAGCACGTCCCTGAAGTGCCAAGGCCTGCACAGCAGCCCTGAGTGAGGCCTGGACAGCAGGCCCTGAGCCCAAGGTGGCCTCTGGAGGAACCTTTCAAGCAAAGGTTACCTTTGTATCTGCTCCCTGATGAGATCTGCATGGTCATTAGCACTGTGATAGATGTAGCCACTCCTTAGTGAAACATGGATGGACCTTTGTGTATTTAGAAGCCAGAGAAGGCCATGAAATCTGACATCTGGCCTTGTGTGGGGCTGAAGGATCAAAGTCAGCTGCCTTGGCTCCTCCTTGAGGCCTGGCCAGGCTTTGGGAGGGAGCCAAGAGGAGGATGAAAGCAGATGTTGGCACACTAGCAGTGCTGTCAGTTTGTTCATGCAGCACTGTCAGAGCTGGGCCCTCTCCCAGCGGGCTTGGAGCCTCAGCTGGGGCTGGAGGCACCTGCAGGAATTGCCAGTGCCCAGGAGTGGCTCTGCAGCCCTTGGCTGTGACAGCTTCCCCAGCTGCTGTGTGCATCTGGGGGATGGCAAAGGCTGAGGGGAAATGCTGCTGCATCTTTCTTAATCACTGCAGGCAATCTTTGGTGGGGATGATTGGGTGCATTGCTGAGCTGCTCCTGTTGTGATTCTTTGCTGCTCTGAACTGCAGGAAATGACACTGATTCCTTCAGCTGGAGTCTGTGTCTTTGGTGCTGACTTTGGCCACTGGTCAAACCAAACTGGCCCAGTCTGGCCAGATCCCAACCAAATGTCACTTGTTCAATGTCAATGTGAGGCATCAGTGCCATCAGAAATTCCCAGATGGGAAGCCCTTCCCTGCAGTTCCCTGGCTCTGGAGGGGGCTGAGGTGGGAGCCCCGTGGGAGCAGTGGGGCAGTCGGGTAAAAGAAGCTGCAGCCCTGGATGTCTTCAAATGCATCCAAAATCTGCACATGGAAAAGGAAAAGGACTTGTGGGTTTGGGCAGACAAAGATGAATTTGTTAAGAGTCCAATGGAAACAGCACCTTCAGAAGGAACAATTATTGTTGGAATGCTCCCACATGGAGCAAGAGCAGAAGGTTTTAATCTTGAGCTCAGCTGCATTTGTACCAGTGAAATATCAATATACTAAATAACTATATGTATTTATTGTATAATAAGACCTTAATATATATATATTATAGATATATTATAGATATATGTCTGTATCTATCTGTCTATATGTATATCAATATGTATATCTACATATGAAATAATAATAATGTGAAATAGTGCTGACAATACTAATTTGGTAGCTTTGGCTGCTCAGGGATGTAACTCTAAATACCCTACAGAACAGGATTGGCCAGGACCCTCATGTCAGTGGTCAACTATGTGAGATTGTATACAATGTAAAAAGGAGGAAGGGAGGAAATTGGCTATTTCCCCAGGGTTTTGTGATACTGTGATGCAGAGGGCTTTGTCTGTTGCTGTGAAAAATACAGGGATGAAGCCTGCAGGGTTTTTCATGTACCAGACTATGCACAAGCTGCAGGATTGGTTGAATGGGTGAAGGGGTTGTTAAAAGAGCAGTTGAAAAAATGAGGAGATGGGAACCTTTGCCCATGGAGAACCCATCTCCCAGATGTGCTCCATGCCCTGAACAATGGCCCACGGGGGAAATGGAAACCCCCTGGCTGTGCACGGCTGCCCCCAGTTTGCAAATCCAACCATGGGCAGTGAGACTTGGACTGCCTGGGAAATTGTTCTGGCTGTGATGGCCCCTGGCAGGGCCAGCCCAGAGGCTGCAGGGCTGGGCCTTCATGCATTGGAATTCATGAGGATGAATTCAAAGCAAATGAGAGCTATCAGTACTGAAACAGGAATTCAGATTCCTCCAGGACACTTTGCTTTGGTAACTGCTCCCTTGGAGCTTGGCCTTGCAAAGTGTTCATGTCATGGCAAGAGGAATTGATGCAGAATATCCAGGAGAAATTACAGTAGTTCTGTGAAACAATAGTGACCAGGATTGGATTATTCAACCCCAGGACAGGGTAGCACAATTATTGATATTTCAATTTTGAGAACGATTGTGAAAAAAGGAGCTCCAGCTCCAATCACCACCGTTTGTGGAGATAAAGGGTTTGGATGCAGCAGTCCTAATAATGGAGCCAGAGTGTGGGTCCGGAGGCCAAATGGCCCTCCCGAGGCAGCTGAAGGAGCAGCTCCTGGGAAAGACAACTCTGAGTCCTGAAAGCTGGGCAGGAGCAATGGGAATGTGTCCCTGCAGCCAAGGATTGTGTGTGAGAACAAGTAGATGTGACAGGATATTGTTTTACACATGCTGCCAGACCAAATCTCCCTGTTTGCCCCAAGGGCCCCTTTGGCAAATGCTCTGATCCACGGGGCTCCATGGGAAGGCTGCTGTGACACTGAGGGACTTGCACAGGAATTGCATCCAGGAGCCTGGGTGCCCCTCAGGGACTGGGACCCGGCCCCTTCCAGCCAGAGGGGAAAGGGCCCCCCAAGCCTTGTTAGCCCCAGACAACATGGTAAAGCTGAACAGCAAAGGGCCTGGGGGCATTATTCTGGAATTAAAAAGGTGCCAGCTCCATGGACAACAGAATTCTTGTTCCTAACTCCAAGGAGATTGAGAAAAAAGAATGAAGAACGGTGTCACTAAAGTACTGCCGATGTCTGTAAGGTGTACCTTGATAGTCAGCCAGAATCTTTGTCTGCCACAAACACCTCTAGTGTTTGACCAAGGGGTTAGTCATCAAAATGTAATGATGAGTTCTGATGGATTGCTGAGCTTCTTTTGTAATTCTTTGCTAATGATGATGTGCTTTGCTGAGCTCTTCCTTTTGTAATTCTTTGCAGCTGTGCATGATATAAATGCCACAATTCCTTCAGTTGGTGTCTGTGTCTTTGGTAGTGACCCTGCCCACTGGTGAAACAGGGCCCCCTCTTGCCTAAGTGTTAGCTGGGAAGGCAAAAAGCCTCCCTCCAAAATTGCCCCCTTGCTCCTTGTTCCCCCCCTTCATAGCCTGAGCATGATGTGCTCTGGTCTGGGCTGTGCCCGGGGTCAGTTGGGGTCACCTGTCCTGGCTGTGTCCCCTGCCAAGCTCCCCCGCAGCCCCAGCCCCTCCCCAGCGTGGCTGGACGAGGGGCAGGACAGGCCTTGGCTGTGCTGCAGCTCAGCAAGAACAAAACCATCTCTGCGTGCTCAGCGCTGTGCTCAGCACCCGGCCCAGCAGTGTCTCAGTGCCAGGGGCTGTGCCCTCAGTGCCTGCCAGGGCTTTCCATGGCAACTGCCAGGCCAGGTGCCCCAGGTGTCCCCCCCAGTGCCGCTTGCCATGGAAACAGTGCCCAGCCCTGCCCCTTTCTGTCTGGCTGACCTGGCCTTTGGCCCTGGCAGTGCCCTTGGCTGCTGGTTCCTGGTGCCCGAGCGGCCAGCGCGGCACAGGGCAGGTGGCCATGGCACAGCCCCCAGCAAGGGATCCCCTCTGGCTCTGGGCACTGACACCAGCCCTGAGCAAGGGGCCCAGGGCAGCTTTCCATGCCCACCAACCATCACAACGGCTCTGGGCATTGCTTGCCATGGCACCAAACCAAGGAACGGGTCCCCGTGGCCGTTGCCATGGCACCTGCTGGCACCAACCAGTGTCACTGCAATTGTGCCTGGAACAGCCCTGGCACCGTTTTGGCCTCAGGGTTGCCATGGCAGCCCAGGGCAGCAGCAGCTCTGCAGGCAAGGGGCCATGGAACCTGGCTGCAGAAATGGCTCCTGGGGCTGCTTTCCAAGGAAACCTGAACTGATGGCGGTTGCCATGGCACCCAAACCCAGCACTGGGGTCCCTGCAGTGTCCATGGCAACAGCCCCTTGCAATGGCCCACTGCCTGTTGGGATGATGATCCACCCTCACAGCTGGCCCAGGGCAGGGCTGGAGTGCTCTTGGTGCCACCTTGGGCTTGGCACACACTTGAGGAGGATGTCTGCTTGCAATGGGGAAACTCAGGAGTTTTAGATGGCTTCAAAACTCAAAGAAGGAAAATCCCTCTTTGCCTGAGTGCAGCCACTTCTCCAAGCAAAGCAGCTCCCAGGTGAGTGAGGAGAGACACCATGGGCTTGGGGAATGTGGAGCAAGGTTGTCCACACTGGCTCAGAGCTCAAGGCACAGCTTCTCTGAGCAGGCCAGACCTCCTTAGGACAGTCCCTGCATCAATAGCAGTCACTGAATGCTGCAGTCACTTCTTGTGTAATAAGAAAAGCAATAAAAGACACCCTTGAAAATCGAAATGCATATTTCCTAGAAGCTCTTTGAACTATTTCTCCATAACTGTCAAAGGAAACCCTCCTAATGAACTGCACTGGAGCAGAGGGAAATCAAGCCAGAGCCATGGTTTGTCAGGACTTGCTTGATCCTCATGAGCCTCACTGTGCATTTGGAGCTGAGCCCTTGAACCTCAGGGCCTGGGAGGAGATTGCACAAACCTTGCCTGGAGTCAGAGGAAACACCCAAAGTGTCTCCAGGCATTCATGGCTCCCACTGAGGTCCCTGTCCAACACAGGCTCCTCATGGACTCCTTGGAGGAGAGAATTGGTGGCCAGGACGGCACAAAAACCTCTCAGACACTCAGTGTGGAAAGGAAAATCCAAAGTACCTTCAACACCTTGAGTGTCTCAGAGCATGAATGAGCCCCACTGAGTGTCAGTACAAAGCTCTCCAGGGACTCATTAACGCAGATAATTGGGGCCATGATTGCACAAAGCTCTCCCAGAGTCTGGATCCAAAGGGAAATGTAGAGAGCTTTTTGGCGAATTGGTTAGCTGAGAAAGGACATTCCGATGTGATACCAATGGATAAGGGTAAGAGAAACAAGCTGGGAACTGAGCAACCGGTGCCTAATTACTGACGAAGGTCACAGTGACCTTCTCTAAAACGAGAAGACGGGGAAGAAAATTGCTTGCCAGAAAATGTAGTTATCCCAGGGTAGAGAAATTAGAAGAATGTACACATAGAAGCAAAATAATTGTTAAGAGATAGAAGTAGGTGTGTTTGATTATAGTGTGCTTTGACCAATAATGAGCTCAGATTTTGCAATATGCATAAGCTTCATTAACACTAATATAAAAATGTGTAAGCTTTCAATAAACTTCGAGATTTGCTATTCATCGCATATGGTGTGTCGCATCTCTCCCGCCGTTACGACAAATGGTGACCCCGGACGTGTTCCTTCGGGACTAGCCACGGTCGGAGGCGTAAAAGTCAAGTTCAGGTCCTATCGCAGCCGAGGACGGCAATAAGCACCGCTGAAAAAGGGAAGGTGCCGGCCCCGGGCGACCTGATAGCAGGGCCCGGCTGATACGTGCTGCCGAAGCTGGAAAAGGGCTGCAAGAAGCGCGCTATTATCGTTCAACACGGATAAAGTCAGGCAAGCAGCATATGATTTATTTCCTAGCTTTTTATAAAAGCGTACGGTTACGGGTATACATTTGTAGAAAGAGCTTCATGGGTTGTTAGCTCGTGCGTATGCTCAAAGACTTTTTCGGACTCTTTGCACAGTGCATACGTTATCAGACTGCCGTATATTTGGGGATTAGTTGTGGCAGGCGGTCATAGATGCTGATAAAGCCGCGAGAAAGTTGGGAAATTTATGACGGGTCGTGCATGCTGAATTCTTGAAATATCAAGCAGGGGAAAGAGCTGCCCAGCAGGCTAGCGTAGCCCGTGAAAGAAACAGGAGTTACAGAGACTGGTTTGGGTCCCCGCCGACACTAGCTCCTGCTCTAAACGGCAGTTCCCCACCCCCATCGGTGCCTGCTCTAAGCAACACGGCCCCGCCGACATCAGTGCCTGTTTTAAGTGGCACCCCCTCGCCGACTTCGGTTCCTGCCCCATACGGTGGTCCCCTGCCGGCACCGGGATCTACGTTAAAGCGGAGGCTCCCTGCCGACACGAGTTCCCGCTCCAGACAGCAGCTCCCTGCAGCTATCAGCTCCTGCTTCGGGCGGCCCCCCGCGCGTATTCCAGCCGTGCCGTCCGCGCCGCCTGCCCCGGTGTTAAACCCTGCACCGCCTCCGCCTCCTCCCGCTCCGGACCCGCACCCTCAGCCTCTCTGCCGCAGCGCACAGCCCGCAGCCGCCCCGCCGGAGAGGCTCGTGCCGGCCCCGGCCCTGGGCGACTCAGCAGCTGCAGCGCGGCCGCCTCCCGCTCCGCAGCCGCCAGCACCGCTCCGCAGCCGCCCCGTCCCCGAGCCGAGGGGGGGACGGCAGGACAGGCCTTCCACCCCCCGTGGAGCAGCGGGCTCCGGTGAGTCCGCCCGCCCCGCGGCTGCCCGCAGCTATCACCACTTCGGCTAAACCTGCCTTCAGCCCGCAACCGCCGGGAGCCTCGGGGTAGACCTAGCAACAGCAGCAGACAGTGACTTTGGTAAATATTCACCCACAAAAGTCCCAACAGGAGTAAAGAGACCACTCATTATTGATGAATTATCTGTGAGAGTTTTGCTTTTAGGACATTTCTCGGCTACAGTGTTGGGATTGTTTGTTTTATCTAGAATAATGGACGCTGGCTATGTAAGAGAGAGTTCTATTATGCTGTATATTCTTTTTCCACCTATGCGAATCGAGCAATGAACTGTTAGATGCACTTTGACCTTTGTTAAAGGGAACTGATCCAGCACAGCCTGTTCGTATAACCCCTGAACGGGCTGAAACACTGCAGCAGATATTAGACCGTGTTACACAAGGCAGTGTTCACAGACGTGATTTTGATCTCCCTGTACAGCTGACAGTTTGGTGTAGACAAAAATTTTTTACTGGGTGCACTTACTTAGCATAACAGAAAAACGGGGGAGATATGGGCCTTGGAATGGATATCTCCTCCACTTCAATAACATAAAACCCTTTTTTAGAAAATTGACATTTTAACTGATTTGTTCAAAAAAGGTCGTGATAGGACAGTGGAGTTAGATTTAATGCCCAAAAAGATCACTAAAGCCCTTATCGGATGCTATAACTGCTTATACAGATGCAGGAAGAAAATCCAAACAACTGTTACTCATTGTATACATTTATACGTTTAGAAAACTGGACTGGATGTCATGTAACATTTAGAATTATAATTTAACCTGAATATTAGTTTGCACAAAAAAAAAAAAAAACAACTCCCTCCAAACAACAAAAACAACAAAACTTCCACTCAAAACAGATACTAAAATATATAATAGACTTCCAACCATAATATTAATATTATTATTATTATTATTATTATTATTGTGGACAATTTTGATAAATAATTACCAAAAAGAATATATTCATCCCTACTGTTTAAGCATCAATTGACTTTTAAAACATAAAGCATAAACACTGATGTTTGAGGCCTAGAAAACATTCATTCTATTGTTTGAATAATGATTTCAGTCTACAGGAAAACTGTTGCTTAGCTTTTCCTGTAACATCGAACAAAGAGTATTTTGTACTTAGTTGTTATCCTTTTTCTTTGTCTAAGTGAGAACACAATATGTCATTTAAAATATTCTCTCATTTAATTTACATTTTAATCTGAAAGAGAATATGAGTTTAAAAAATCATACCACAGCAGTAACGTCCCTTTGTACTCAGAAACATATTTCTTGTACCTGTTCAATTTAAAGCAAACCTGTAATACTCTAAGCACCTGACTCAACTTGTAACTTCTCCATCACTTCTTATATTTTTTTCCCTCTGAAAATAACCAGTGTGAGCTGTAGCTTGTCTCACATGTGTTAAGTTCTTCACTGGTTTGCATAAGGAGATTCACAAGCACATGAGTTATTCTACACTGCTTATTTGTCTCAAATATCCAATCTGAAACACATCATCTGATTTGTATTTCTTAATATTTTATAGGTGAGTTAGTTCTGAGTTATTTTTCTTTGTTTCCTGTGTTTAACCAAGATGCTGAAAGACTTTGTTGATACGTTAGACTTCACTGAAACAAAGGCTTCACACAGATCAGGCCTTGGTATTGATGGATGGCTCAAATCTTTAAACTTAGGATCATGGTTACGTTCACTTATTAAGGTTAGCATTGTAGTAGCTATTGTAGTTTTGCTGTTAGTATTAGTCTTGCCTTGTTTTTGTATATGCTTGCAGAATATGGTGAGAAAGATGATAACTACTGCATTTAATCAAACTATGCTTGTTCAACAGAAAAACAGGGGAGATGTAGAGAGCTTTTTGGAGAATTGGTTAGCTGAGAAAGGACATTCCGATGTGATACCAATGGATAAGGGTAAGAGAAACAAGCTGGGAACTGAGCAACCGGTGCCTAATTACTGACGAAGGTCACAGTGACCTTCTCTAAAACGAGAAGACGGGGGAGAAAATTGCTTGCCAGAAAATGTAGTTATCCCAGGGTAGAGAAATTAGAAGAATGTACACATAGAAGCAAAATAATTGTTAAGAGATAGAAGTAGGTGTGTTTGATTATAGTGTGCTTTGACCAATAATGAGCACAGATTTTGCAATATGCATAAGCTTCATTAACACTAATATAAAAATGTGTAAGCTTTCAATAAACTTCGAGATTTGCTATTCATCGCATATGGTGTGTCGCATCTCTCCCGCCGTTACGACAGGGAAACACCAAGTACCTTAAAAGAACTGAAGCACCTTGAAGCATTCATGAGCCCCACTGAGTGGTGTTACTGACAGAGCCCCTGCAGGGACTAATTACAGCAGGTAATTGGAGGCCATGATTGCACAAAGCTCTCAGAGACTGCAAGGCCAAAGCCAAACCCCAAGTCCTTTGAAAAAGCTGCAGCCCCTGCAGGGAGCATTCAGGAGCCGCCAGGGACATTGCTGAGCAAGGCTCCCCAGGGACTCCTTGCAGCAGATCCTTGAGGCCACTGGGATGTGGGCCAGGGGGGGATGCAGAGGGCAGCACAAGGGGCTGGCAGTGCCCAGCCTGGCTGGGGCTGGGCCAGGAGGCCCCAGGGCCTCAGCACAAGGTGTCTCCTCCCAGCCCTTGCTGGCACAGACCCTGCTGTGCCCCAGGGCACCAAGCCTTGGCTTCTCTTTGTCCCCAGCTGCCATCAGTGCCTCCAGTTCTCTGCTCTGCCTGGGGCCTGGCGACACTTTCTCTGTCGTGTCCCTCAGTGGGAGCCACTACAAGTCCCAGAAACTTTGGAGTTGGATTGTGACTTGGAGTTCTGCAGAGGCTTCTTCAGCTCCCTCTCAGGGCCTGATGTTCAGGGCCTGAGCACAAAGGCCCAGAGGCTCCTAAAGTCCTTGTGCTGTGTCTGTGCTGCTGAGCTGGGCCGGGCTCCTGGCCCAGAGGCAGCTCCTGGCAAGGGCAGCAGAGCTGCAGAGAGACAGCTCTGGGCAGGAGCAGCTCCTGTGCACAGCCCAGCAGGGCTGGGGCACTGCCTGCAGCCAGCCCGGGCACAGCACAGAGGCACAGAGAGCTTCAAGCAGGCAGGGCTGGGAAGGGGCTGGGAAGTGCCTGGGGCACAATCACTGCCAGCCCTTGGCACAGCAACCTCTGGCTGCAGGACAATGCAGCTGCAGCTCCTGCACTGATCTCCTAAAGCTGCAACATCCCAATGCCTGCAGACTCTGGGAGTGCATCTCTGAGCATTTCTGCTGCAGGGGAGCTGAAATGCTCATGAAGCTCTCACATGCTGATCACTCACAGAATATTTCCAAGACAAGGATTTTGATGGAAATGAGGCAATTTCCTAAGACTTTGTCTTCAGATTCCTACTACTGGAGAGTGGCAGGGAGGGGGGATAATTATTAAAGGATGATTATGAATTATTAGTTCTGAATTTTGGCAAGTGGTGCCTGAGACCACCAAACTGTTCCTTCTAGTGACCAGCAGGTTCACAGGAGATCCCTAATGTGCCTTCAGCCACTGTGCCCATGGACAGCAGCAGCAGCAGCTTTGCTGGAGCCATCAGGCTCAGTCTGAGCTGTCCTTTCTGCAAGCTGCAAAGAGAAGCTGCCCCCAGGCAGTGCCCTGCAAACAGGCAGGGTTCTGTCAGGCCAAGGAGAGTGCACAGAGCTTTGGGCTCTGTGAGTTGTTGCAGGGAGAGATCAGGCACAGGGAAACCCCTGCAGGAGGAAAAGCTCCAGGAGGCAGAGAGAAGATCAGGGAAGGAGAGAAAACAGAACCCAGCAATGCTGTGGCAGGGAGAGTTGAGAGATGTGCACAGGATCCCCTGCAGTGCAGCCCCTCCCTCTGAACAAGCCCCCTCCCTCCTGTGCCCCAGCCAAGCCTCTGCCCTCAGGCCCGGGGCTCCAAGGTGTGCAGCCCCTCCTGTGCAGGCAGAGCTGCAGCAGAGCCGTGGGGCAGCTCTGCAGCCCCGGGCCCAGTTCCCTCTGCAGAGCACAGGGCTGGGAGCAGCTGCCCGGCCCTGGGGGCTCTGGAGGGGCACAGCTGGCTCAGGGTGACGCTGTCCCCAGGGCCCGGCTCTGGGCAATGCTGTCAGGGCAGCCAGGGAAGGAGCTGCATCTCCCTTCAGCCAATGCCAGCAGAAGGACACTTGCAAGTCCCTCTGACATTTCAGTCCAGGCTGGGAGCTTCACCCCAGCATGCAAACCTGTCCTGGAGCATCTCTGAGTGATAACATCCATGGTCAAAGGCAGAGGTGTTGTGACACTGAAAATGCTGCTGGGTTGGTGGAATGAGCAACGTGAGTCCTTGGCTACAGAAGTGGAGCTGGGCTGTGCTGGATCCATCTGCTCTCACAGTACCTGGGCGTTTGTAAGAGGAATGTGGGAGTGTGAACATCCTCCAGCTGAGCAAAGTGAAAGCCCAGAGGAACTGCAAACAGAATGAAGTGACAGATCATCTGCCCCCAGTCTGCACTCATTATCTTGCCTCAGGGAAATCACTCTGTTCTACCAGAGGGCAGCAGAAATGCTGAGGGTTTCTCATATCCAAGAGTACCAGGAAGTCCATGGAAGGAGCTTAAAAAGAAAACATCAGAACTCTGAAACACAAGAGCAGGTCCGTGTGTGTTACAAAGGAGGGTGCGTGGGAAGTGGCTTTGATTTTGGTTACAGGTATCTCCTCTAACCCTTCACTGTCCTTTTCTCCATGAACAGGTGCCCACGTGCAGCCACAGCAAATGTCCAACAGCAGCTGCATCAGCCTCTTCCTCCTGCTGACATTGGCAGAGCCGGGGCAGCTGCAGCTCCTGCACTTCTTCCTCTTGCTGGGCATCTCCCTGGCTGCCCTCCTGGGCAACGGCCTCATCATCAGCGCCGTAGCCTGCGGCCACCACCTGCACACGCCCATGTTCTTCTTCCTGCTCAACCTGGCCCTCCCTGACCTGGGCTCCATCTGCACCACTGTGCCCAGAGCCATGCACAATTCCCTCTGGGACTCCAGCACCATCTCCTACTCAGCATGTGCTGCACAGGACTTTTTCTTTTTGTTCTTTATCACAGCAGAGCTTTCATTCCTGACCCTCATGTGCTCCGACTGCTACGTGTCCATCTGCAAAGCCCTGCACCACGGGACCCTGCTGGGCAGCAGAGCTTGTGCCCACATGGCAGCAGCTGCCTGGGCCAGGGGCTTTCTCACTGCTCTGCTGTACATGGCCAATACATTTTCCCTGCCCCTGTGCCATGGCAATGCCCTGGGCCAGTTCTTCTGTGAAATCCCCCAGATCCTCAACTTCCAACCCCAGGGAACTTGGGCTTCTTGCTGTTTGTGCCTGTTTATCATTTGGCTGTTCTGTGTTCATTGTTGTTTTCTCCTATATGCAGACCTTCAGGCCATGCTGAGCATCCCCTCAGAGCAGGGACAGCACAAAGCCTTTTCCACCTGCCTCCCTCCCCTGGCTCTACCTCTGTTTATCAGTACTGCAGTGTTTGCCTGTTGTTGCAGGCTCCAAGCCAGGTAATAATTAGCATTGTCTCCATGATTGCAGAAGGCTGATCCATGGCTTTATTCTACTATATTATATCATATCCTACTGTACTTATTAAGGAACTCCTCCCCTTACAGACAGTGCGATACAGCTTTGCCCTAATTGCTCAATCCCTGCAAACACCGTGCAGTGGCCAGGCAGAGCTGTCAGCAAAGGAAGGGCCCAGCCAGGTGGGGCAGCCGGGGGATGCCCACAGCCTGCAGGGACAGAGGCGCAGGGCAGGGACACCGTGGGACAGCCTGGGCTGCACAGGGCACAGGGATGGGCAGCAGCTGCAAGACAGCCCTGCCAGAGCCAGCTTGGGCAGCACTTTGGCCATGGCTGCTGGGCCTGGGGCCAGGAGGGGACAAGTGACCCTTGCAGGCCTGGGGCCTCATTGCCTCCTTGTCCCTGCTCAGCAGCCTGGCAGGGGCCGCCCCACGCTCCTGCCCCTGGCATTGCACATCCCCACATGCCAGTGCCCATCCCGGGAAGAGCCCTGAGCAAGGAGGGAGGGACAGGATCTGCCTGGCCAGGCCCTGGGGCTCAGGCCTTGGCCCTTTGCATTCCTGAAACACATCCAGGTGTGCTCAGCACCAGAGACACCTTTGCCTTGCTTGTGACCACCTGGCATCACCGCCTGCAGTGTTCTGCTCTAGCTGGAACCTGAGGACACTTTCTCAGCTGTGTCCCTGACAGGGATCTCTTCAAAGTACAAGAAACTTCAGTGTTTTATTATAGCTGAGTTCTTGAGTGTTTTGTGACATCACTGAGGGGATGGTGACATCACAGAACTGGCTGTGACATCACAGAGCTGGCTGTAATGTCACAGAGCATATTATGAGGCCATAGAGCAGAGTCTGCCATCACAGAGGGTGGCTCTGTGGCACGAGAGAGTGGGTTGTGACATCACCTGGTGGCTGTGTGACATCATAGAGCAGGCTGTGACGTCACAAAACAGATTGTGACATGACAGGGTGACTTTGGGATATCAGTCTTCTGTGATTTCACAGCACTGCTGTATGACATCACAAGGTGACATAGAGTTGGCTCTGTGACATCACAGGGGCAGCGTGACATCACAGGGAAAGTGTGACATCACAGGGGCAATAATAGTGACAATAGCAAAAAGAAGAATTAATAATGGTAATAAAAACCCTACCATGCTTATACTTGGTTTGCATGGCCAGGTTTTGGTAAGGGGAGCTCGAGGAGCACCTTCTGTGAGAGGCTGCTGGAAGCAGCTGCTCCTCTGTGTCCCACAGAGTCAATTCCAGCCAGCTCCAGGATGCACCGGCCGCTGGCCAAGGCTGGGCCAGTTGGAAATGGTGGTAACACCTTTGGGGCAAGAGATTTAGGAAAATGGGTGATGGTGTAGGTGTAACTGCGAGCAGGGAAGAGCAGGGTGAGAACACGTGAGAGGAACAACTCTGCACACCCCAGGGCAGGGCAGGAGGAGGGGCAGGAGCTGCTCCAGGGGCTGGAGCTGATTGCCCTGAGATTCCCTGGGCAGCCCCTGGGGAGGCAGCTGGGCCCCTGCAGCCCATGGAGGGCCCGGAGAGCAGAGATGCACCTGCAGCGCCTGGAGGAGCCCGTGCTGGAGCAGGGGGTGCCTGAGCAGGGGCTGGGACCCCATGAGAAACCTGTGCTGGAGCAGGGACCCAGCAGGGACCTGCAAAGCCGTGGAGACAGGAGCCCACGCTGGAGCAGGGTCCTGGCAGGACTTGTGAGCCCCTGGGAGAGTGAGGCAGCTGCAGCAGTTTGTGAAGAGCTGCTGTCCGTGAGATGAACTCACCCTGCAGAAGTTCATGGAGAAGTGTCTCAGGAGGGACCCCTGGCACAGCAGGGGAACGACTCCTCTCCCCGAGCAGCAGAGAAACAACGGGTGATGAACGGAGCAGAGCCCCCAGTGCCTGTCTGCCTGCACCACTGGGGGACGAGCAGAGCTGGGAAGGAGGGAGGAACAGGCAGAAGGTGTTTGTGAAGCTTTATTTTACTTCTCACTATCCTGCCCTGATCTGGATAGAAATAAATTCAATTAATACCTGTAATTTCAAAAATGTTTTGCCTATGATGGCATTTGCTGAATGATCTGTCCCAGTCCTTAACTCAAGCCATGAAGCCT
Source organism: Agelaius phoeniceus (assembly GCF_051311805.1). Lineage (NCBI taxonomy): Eukaryota > Metazoa > Chordata > Aves > Passeriformes > Icteridae > Agelaius > Agelaius phoeniceus. The sequence goes on from NC_135298.1 coordinate 1,322,930, forward strand.
TCATTCTGTTTTTTCTCCTGTCCATCTCTGGAGGGGAGTGAGAGAGCAGCTTTGGTGGGTGCCTGGCATCCAGGCAGGGCCAAATGGCTACATGTTTCTCTTTTCTTTTTACTTTTTTTCCTTTCCCCTTTCCTTTTTCCTTTCCTTTCCTTTCCTTTCCTTTCCTTTCCTTTCCTTTCCTTTCCTTTCCTTTCCTTTCCTTTCCTTTCCTTTCCTTTTTCCTTTCCTTTCCTTTTTCTCTCTCATTCTTTCTTTCCTGTTCTTTTGTTCTTTCCAGAGGTCACAGTGCAGAGGTTGAGTGGGGCTTTGATGGAGGCAGTGGAGGTGGCGGGGAGTAGCGGGGACAGGAGGCACAGGGCTGTGGCACAGGCACCCGAGGGGCCCGGGCAGCTGGCAGGGGGCAAGGCCTGTCCCCCTGGGCCAGCAGCAGCCCCGTGCCCTGCCCAAGGCGCTGCCAGCAGGGGCTGGGCCCCAGAGGCAGGGGCAGAGCCCAGCCCCGGGGGCGGCGTTTGTGCCCCGAGCCCCGTCCAGCCCAGCCTGCCCCGAGTGCGCAGTGAGCGCTGGCACGGCTGCCCTGGACAGCGTGGCCTGCTGGGGACACTGAGAGCTGCCCCGCTGTGACCCTGCCCTGGGCACTGCACAGGCACCAACCCAACCCCAGCCAGCAGCACCCCTGGATACGGCCCAGGCACTGGAGAGCATCACAGCCAGCCCTGCTGCTGCTGGGGATGTCCCAGGCACCAGAGCCCATCCCAGCCCCTCTGCTGCTGGGGATGTCCCAGGCACCAGAGCCCATCCCAGCCCAGCTGCTGCTGGGGATGTCCCAGGCACCAGAGCCCATCCCAGCCCTGCTGCTGCTGGGGATGTCCCAGGCACCAGAGCCCATCCCAGCCCTGTTCCTGGGATGTCACAGCCCCTACAAGTGTACCGGGTGTGGGAAGAGCTTCTCCCAGAGGTCAGCCTTGACCCAACACCAACGCAGCCAGCACTGAGGGAAGCCCTGCCAGTGCCCCCAGTGTGGGAAGAGCTCCGTGCGCTGCTCCAGCTCCATCCCCACGGGAGGATCCGCGCTGGATGATCCCCAGTGACCCCGGTGGGCAGAGCCCTGGTGATCCGTGGTGCCGGTGATCCCTGGTGGGAAGACACCTGGCTGAGGGCTCCACATCCTCCTGGCTCCTCATGGCCTGGGTCTTCTTTTCACATTTCTTCATTCTTTCCAAACACTCAAAACCTGGGTAAAAATAAAGATGTTGAACTAAGATGGGGCTAGAGAAGTGGGGGGCTGTTCCAGAGGTGTGGGGGATGCTGGGTCCGAGGGAGCTGAGAGTTCCTGGGAAGGACTTGGGGCTTGCTCAGGGCTTTGGGGACACGAGGCCGAGCGGCTCCGGGTGCTTTGGAAGATGCTGGTGGAGATTCTGGGGCTGCTGATCAAGGGCCTCCTGGCCTAGAACTGTCCCTGTATCCCCTTGTCCCGCTTCCTGGTGTTCCCTGTAGCGGATACCCCCCTCCCTGCTGTCACTCCCCTTTGCACCCCTCCACCCTTTCCTCCACTTTTCCCGTGTCACCCCACTCCCAGTCCCGTCCTGCTCCATTCCCAGTATGGACCCCATTCCCTGTCCCCATTCCCCACTCCCTATCCCCATCCCCCATTCCCATTCCTCATTCCCATTCCCTGTCCCCATTCCCCATTCCCTGTCCCCATTCCATTCCCCATTCCCTGTCCCCATTCCCCATTCCCGGTCCCCATTCCCCATCTCCCATTCCCTGTCCCCATTCCCATTCTCTGTCCCCATTCCCCGTTCCCATTCCCTATTCCCTGTCCCCATTCCCCATTCCCGGTCCCCTCTCCCCGGCCGCCATCGCTCCGACCCGCCTCGGCCCTCACGTGACCGTGCAAATCCCGCCCTGCTCGCGCCCACCAATCCCAGCGCGCGATCGCTCCCTGATTTGCATAACCACGCCCTCAGATTAGGCCCCGCCCCCGCCGGCTGCAGCCGCGTCCGGGCGCTGTTTGCTCCCAGTTCCCTCCCAGTGCTCCCAGTAAGAGCGGGACCGGCAGGGAGAGCGCTCCCCGTTCCCGCCCGCTGCTCTCACTATCGTTCCCAGTGCTCCCAGTATCGCTCCCAGTGCCGGGCGTGGCGGGGCCGCTTTGGAACCCCCCAGGGCAGAGCGCGGCTGCTTTTGGGTGCCGGCACTGCCCGGGCCGGGCTGGGAGCGGAGGAGGAGCGGGAGGGAGAGCAGGGACAGAGGAGGAGGAGGAGGAAAAGGAAAGGGAAAGAGAGAGAGAGGAGCGGGAAGAAGAGGAAGAGGAGGGCCAGAGGAGGAGGAAGAGGAGCAGCGGGAGGAGGAGCCGCAGCACCAACCCCACGCGGTTCCCCCGCTCGGGCCGCGGCTGCCCCGGTTCCGCCCCCTCCGGAAGCCGCAGGTGAGCGGGGAGGGGGAGTCGCCCCAAATCCATGGCGGAGAGGGGCGATCCCGGTGCAGAGGGACCCCCGGCAGCCTGGAGGGGTGGGGGAGGCTGGGGATGAGCGGGGTCCGGGCCCCCCGAGGCTGAAAGGGGCGCTGACTTCTCCAGCTGCACTTGGGCACCGGGACCATCAAACCCGACACGCTCAGCCCTTGTTTTGCCCCCCAAACCAGGATTTCCCATTCCCAAACCTTGGCCAGGTGGAGGAGGAGGCTGCGAGGAGGAAGAAGATGCCCCAGGACACCCAGGCAGGTGAGGAGGAAGTCAGTGCCCCTTTCCCCCTCTGTCCTGCTCCATCTCCCAGCCCAGCACGGCCCCCGGCTGCAGGACAGCCCCACTGCTGATGCTGTCCAGCCAGGGATGCACTGGGGGGATCTCCTTCCCCTTCCCTGTGGCACGGAGGCAAATCCCATCCTCTCCTTGTCCTTCCTCCCCCAGGGAAGGAGCTGAGCATGGAGAGCAGGGAGGACAAATCCCCACAGCAGAACCTGGTGGCTGAGGCCGTTTGGAGTGGCTCCAGGGCACAGGAATCCAACGGGGAGGAAAAGTCCCCGAGATCCCACACAAGGAGGGGCTGCAAACGTGGATCACGGGGATCCGAGGAGGAAAGACCCACCTTGGGTCGGGAAGGTGACCACAGGTCAGAGTTGGGGGTCCCTGAGCAGCTTCAGGTTGGGGAGAAGTCCCACAAGTGCTCAGAATGTGGGAAGAGCTTCAGGTGGAGATCGTCCCTGATCAACCATTGGAGAATCCACACAGAGGAATGGCCCTATGAGTGTGGGCAGTGTGGGAAGAGCTTCAGGTGGAGCTCCCACCTGAACTCCCACATTGGAATCTACACCAGGGGGAGGCCCTATGAGTGTGGGCAGTGTGGGAAGAGCTCCAGCCACAACTCCAACCTGATCCACCACCAGCGCGTCCACACCGGGAGAGGCCCTATGGATGTCCTGAGTGTGGGAAGAGCTTCAGAGCCAAATCCAACCTGATTTTCCACCAGAGGAGCCACACGGGGAACGGCCCTACGAGTGTGATGAATGCAGCAAGAGGTTTCAGATCAGCTCCAATCTCCTCCATCACCAGCGCACTCACACAGAGGAGAGGCCCTTCCGCTGCCCCGACTGCAGGAAGAGTTTCAGGGACAAGTGCAGCCTCCTCAGGCACCAGCTCATCCACTCCAGGGAGAGGCCCTACGAGTGTCCCAGGTGTGGGAAGAGCTTCAAGACCAGCTATGAAGTGACTGTCCACCAGAGGAGCCACACGGGGGAACGGCCCTACGAGTGTGGGGAGTGTGGGAAGAGCTTCAGGACGAGCGCCCACCTGAGTGCCCACCAGCGCATCCACAGCGGGGAGAGGCCCTATGAGTGTGCCTGCTGTGGGAAGAGCTTCTCCCAGAGGTCAGCCTTGACCCAACACCAACGCATCCAGCTGTTGTGTTGTCTGTATAAGTTGGACTGTTCTGTTCCCCCTATCATGCAATGGTTCTGCCCTGGTTCTCCCTTTCCTCCTTTATGCTGCCAGTTATCCCAACTCCTCCCCAGTTGCCTTGGAGATTAATGTACCCTTTCTCAAATCCCTCCCCGGTGCCCTGTCTGTCACTCGGCGCTCCCACCCTTCTCTCTAGAACTCTCTAGAAACTTTCAGCTGGAGCGTCGAGTGATTGGCTCAGGGGCCGGGGCCCCACCCTCAAGTTATCCCCATTGGGGTTTTCCCTAAGTCAATCTTTTGTATCCCACTCCCCTCTGAAACCCTATTCGTCCAAGGACTGACTCCTCCCCTGTGTCCCTCCCTCCTTATAAGCTCTTGCAACTTCCCCCTCTTGCTCTCTTTGGTTGTCAGTTTCCCCTGGGACCCAATAAACCTGGATTCACCACAGCTGGAGAGCACTCTCTCATTTCTGCTGACTGTAGCCATAAGCCAAGCCACGTCCTGCCACAAGGTAACACTGCTGTCACGGCACAGAGCGTTTGCCTTAGGTGCTGTCCCGAACCACGGAGATCGGGATAGTGCCCCCCTACTGCTAGCGGTGCTGGACAGCCGGCCGGGACGTCCGAGAAGGACAATCAATCAATCTTCCTCCAGCTGGACCGCTTCATCCAGCACTGAGGGAAGCTGTGGGAGTGCTCCCAGGGCGGGAAGAGCTTTGTGTGCTGCTCCAGCTCCACAGCTCCATCCCTCATTGGAGGATCAGCACTGGATGATCCCCAGTGACCCCGTTGGGCAGAGCCCTGGTGATCTGTGGTGCTGCTGATTTGTGTTAGGAAGACACCTGGCTGGCTCCTGGCTCCCCGTAAGCACCTGGACACATCCACAGACCAACATCAGAAATCCATTGTGGAGAGCTGTCGCCCTGACTTTTGAAGATTTTTCTAAGCCTTCTGATGTTTACATTCTTGTAGCAAACTTTTTCACATACTTCCTGTAAATAACTTATTGTTTTGCATTCTTTTATGGAGGAGAAGAAATCTGATGGACTGTTGGTTTGTCCAGTGTCATTGGAGAGGTGGCACTGTCACCCTTCGATCCACTGTCACTTTTGGAAAACTATAAATATTGGAGTCAGGAAATAAACTTCCCTTTTTCACCTTGAGAACAGTGGTGTGTGCGCTCGTGTTGTTTCATGTCCTATAGCGACATGGAGCAGATTTGTCGACTTCTGACCCCAGAAAAATCTCACTTCTTGCGTCTTCCTGGTGGCATCAAGTAACACTGGGTGGCCTTGGAGGTCTTCTCCAATACAAATCCATCATTTTAATTCTCTCTGCCCCACAGGCATCTTCTACAACCAAATCGGGTCAGACTGGGGCAAAACCCATGATTTTGGAGACAGTGGGGTGGAAACCCCTCCCAAAAAGGTTCTTCCCACCCACCCAAGCATGTGGATGCTTTTCTGGCAAGGACCCATAAATCCTTTTGGTTTTGCCTTCAAACACAAAGGTTTCTGTTCATACCTTTGAAAGTCCTGAAATTGGGGTAAAAATCAAGACATTGAACTAAGGCTTGGATGGGCACACGTGGGGACACAGCCCTGGGTGGGGACCTGAGTTGGAAGTGGCCATGGACAGGGACATGGGGGGACACAGCCATGGATGGTGACATGGGAGGACATGAACATGGATGGGGACATGAACTGGGACAGCATCAAGGCCACCACCTGTGCCACCACAGTGCCACCAGCACCTTCATCTCAGCCATAGCGCTGCCTGATGCAGTTCCTGCCACCACGTCCCCCCTGCCACCATTGTGGTGTCCCAGCCAAATGTCACCACCCACCAGGGCAGGATGGGAACTTGTTCAGCTGGTGACAAGTGGCCCAGGAGTGAGTGACAGCCACCAGGGTGTCCCAGGGCCACCGCGCTCAGGGGGACCCCAACTGTCCCTGGGGACAGGGCAAGGGTCAGTGTCACCCACAGGGGCCATGTGGGCCCATGCTGGGTGTCACTGGAGGCGTCCTGGTGGCAGCGTCCCCACAGGTGTGGTGACATTGTCCCCTGCTGTGTGTCCTGGTGGCATCATGTCCCTTACATGTTGATGACCCAAGTTACATCATCCTTGTTCTCCTCCTCAGTTCTAGAATGTTCCCCACTCCCGCTTTCCTATTGGTTCCCATTGCCTGCAGCTCCTCCCCTGAATCCCAGTTGGTTGCTGCCCTTTTGTCCCGCCTTTGCACCACCCTTGTTCCCTCTGCCCATTGGCCCTCAGGCCCAAAGTGCGCTGGTGTTTGCAGGGGTCCCAGGACGAGGGAAGAGACGAGAATCTTGACTCCATGTTTCAGAAGGCTGATTTATTATTGAAGATATATATTATCTTAAAAGAAAATGATATATTAAAACTATACTAAAAGAATTGAAGAGAGGATTTCATCAGAAGGCAAGCAGGAATAGAAAAGAATGATAACAAAAGCTCATGACTCTCCGAGAGTCCGAGCCAGCTGACTGTGATTGGCCATTAATTAGAAACAACCAACATGGACCAATCAAAGATGCACCTGTTGCATTCCACAGCAGTAGATAATTCTTGTTTTTCTTTTCCTGTGAGGCTTCTCAGCTTCTCAGTTTCAGAAAATATCATGGCGACACCAAAGCTCCCCCTCCCTTGTCCCATATAAAAGCCTGGACCCTGCTTTGTTCTTGGTTCTTGGTGCCTGGACCCCTCGGGTGTGTTGGCCCATAAAGCACCCCTGGAACTCCAAGCAGGGATCCCCTCCCGCCTGTTTTCCCCCCGAGCTGCAATCGCCATCGGCCTGGTGCTCGCTGAGCCATCCCTTTCCTAGAGGAGACGCCCTGGGGAAGGCAGTGCCTGGTGCTGGGGATGGGCACTGGGGACTGCTTTGGGCTGGGGAGACTGAACTTCCTTCCAGGGGCTTCTCTGGGGCAGGGCTTGGATTTGGCCTGGAAACAGAGGGAAGGTTCCAGGAGGGTTTTGTTCCTGCCCAGAGCCGAGGCCTTTCCTGTTCCTCATCCTGCCCTGGCAGCGAGGGCTTGGGGAGCACCAGAAAGGGGCAGAGACGCAGCTGGGACAGTGACCTGACTTGACCCCAGGGCATTCCCAGACCATGTGGAAGAAGAATCAGTCTGGAAAGAGGGGGAAGAAGCAGAAAGGGGGGGATGCTGGCAGTGATGGCATTTGTGTCCCCAGGTCACCATTGCCTGGGCTGGAGCCCTGCTCACCTGGGCACGGATGAACACCCACCTGCCCGTGGGAAGCAGGGAATGAATTCCTGGTTTTGCTTCCTTGCACAGCTTTTCCTTCCCCCATGGACCTGTCTGAGTCTGAGCCCAGGAGTTTGGGCTTTTTGTCTCTTTCACTGCCTGGATTCTCCCCCATGGGGTGCTCCCAGGAACTGGGCCTGAGGCCAGAGAAGGAGACAGGAGAGATGGAGCTGTGCACTGTGGCCATGGCAGCAAGCAGGGCACCCTCAGCCCATAAATAAAATCAGGCACAGAAACGGGCAGATGAGATTTTACACCCTTCCCTGCTGCTTGCATTTCCTGCAAGCTTTCTGCAGTGTTGCTGGCAATATTTTTGTACTTTTTCAGGTGATTTACACAACACCTCACAGGACACACTCACAGGATCAGGAGAATTCTGTGATATCCCATGGATTCATGTCCCTAGGAAATACCAAGGCTCTAGCTGATTAGTTACTGTTTGAGTCCAGAAGTGGGCAGTACAAACTTCCATTTTTCACTTTCAAGTGCTCATGGGGAAAGCACAGCAGATTCTTCCAGATCTCTGCACAATATTTGTTAGCTACGTACAATAACAAATCTCATTTACATCGCTGCTCAACAGCTCAACATAAGGAGCCCAAACTACTGGCCTATCCCTAAGACTACACAAAAAGAAGAAAACAAATCTATTTTGCTTCCCACTTCACCTGCATTTGGGATTTTTGATTTTTCATTATATTTTAACATGTACTTGTAGTTTTCTTGTTATGTCTAGGCTCTGAAGTAGGGTTTGTCGCTGTTGTGAAACCAAGATTAATCAAGGAATAATACAGAAATAGATGTTCTAATCTATCCTTGGACTTCTGCTGGTCCCTAGGAAAGCTGGTGGGTGATTTCTGTCTGTGTTCAAATATTTAAAGCAATAACAAATAGTCCCATACTTGATATTTCAGATAAACAATTTAATGGCATCTTAACATTGTTTTCACAATCTTATAACGTGCATCTTTTACTCCTTATGAAGCTGAAATCTTTTTAAATACAAGCAATTCTACTGCAATTTTAGAAGTTTCAAAACCATTTTAACATACTGAAAACAAAACAGTCTAAAAAGACAGGTCTAACAGCCATTAAAATGCGGGAAAAAGCAAGAGGACTTCAGGTAAAAGAGCATACATTGAACAGCAACATTTCTTCCACTATGATTTATGTGTTAAGAAAAATGGAGTAAATTTAAAAGAACAGAAGTACTTTAAAACCAGAATTTCTAATGCCAGAAACAGCTTGGAAACAACTTTCTATGCAGTTCTATTTATTTCAAAATTTAAAATTGGCCAATTTTTGTCCCAACATTTTGAAGCACAAGGGAGGAAAGGTGGAAAATGCTCTGCAGGGGTTGCAGTTATAGATCTATAAAGTTCATATCTGTAAAGGAATGAACACAGTATTGAACACACTGAGTATGACAGAAAAATGCAACAAAGCACTAACTCTGAGAGAAAAACAACCCTGCAAGCAATGCCAGGGCACTGGGTATTTCTGCATTTTAAGCAAAGAACTTTACAACATCTTTAATTTTCCTTTTCCTGTCCATTTTGGAGAGCGCAGCCCAGCCCGCCTCACGCATTCTCCTCATGGTTTTGAGTTTCAGAGCAGAGCCTGGAGATTTCACACTGGATGGAGCTGGGGTCCAGGAAGGAAAATAAAGCCATCCTTTAGTTTCAGAAACAATCTGATTAACTGCTTGCTTTATTCTTAGGAAAGGCTAACATACCTTTTTTGGTGCTGTGGAATGTAGTTGTGAAGCTTGTGGAAAATCTTTGTACAAATATTTAAACATTTCTTCTTCCGAGACTATGCTCTAATAAATGAAAAAGTTACTTACTCACACTATATTAAAAACTACTTTTTCTTTCCCCCTAAGGATATTAAACTATGAAAAATAAAAAACATTAAGATGTCATTATAAGGCAAAACAGTTCAATAAAAAGCATGTTAATTATGTACATACAATTCCAGAAAGAACCAATCAATTAAAAATATACACATAAATATTGGCTTGAATGTGGAAGCCCAAACTGTTTATTTTCATTCTCAGAGCCAGCAGTGAGCACAAAGAAGTGCTCAGCACAGGATTTGCTCTCTGACTCTTCCCAGGAGGTCAGTGTGCTCAGAGCTGTCTGACTGAGTGTCCAGCTGCACAAGCACTTTCTGCTTTTTCCTGCTGCTCTGCTCTGAAGGCAGGTTTGTGCTTCTTCCACTGTGCATTTTATCCATTGGAGGAGTCTTGATAGCATATGTCTGCGAAAGAAAACGTTTCTATTTTTAGATTTTGTTTTATGGGGCAAGAATGGAATCTAAAGCCAAACTCAGGAGCCAGTTTACAGTCTGAGTGTCCAAGAATTCACCTGAGAGAAATGGTGGAACTCTTCTCTTTCCATCCAAACATGAAGCAGTGACCCAAACAAAGTGGGGTGGGGTGGAAATAGCATTTTTTATATTATTTTTGTTGCCAAATGAGGAGAATGAAGGGGAAGCTATGGAAGAGCTGAGTTTCATGGCACATTGTATTTCAGTTCTTCATGCTTATCTGCAGAAATTCAGGTTATTCTGAACTGTAGCCCCTACATGTGGACTATATCAAACATCAAAGAAAATGGGAACAAACAAAACTGCAGGGAAAGGCTTTCAGAGAAAGATTGATAGCTATATCAAGACTGGTGTTACTTAAAATAGTCTTTTCACTAGAAGTTAAACTGAGAAGCCTTGAATGGTCCAGTGCAGTCCTTTTTCAGACAGATAACATCAAAGTGGTGCTGGATTCCATTGCTCCAATATGAAACCCACAAGTGAACTCCTGACAGGGAAGAAGGGTAAGTTCTGCAGTCAGGACTACTTTGACACTTTGACCATTTTTACAGCTAGATCAGCTTTGTTCTCTTCCATAGAGGAAAAGTGCCTTTACAAATGGACACTTTTAAGACTGAGTAAAACAATTCCAGAGACATAAAAAAATCAACAACGGAGCAAGAAAAATTACACAGTGGGAGCCCTTCCAGAAACTGCTGTCTAATATCTCCATGGAATGGTAGGACCCTTTAAAATCCCTTCTTATCCCAGGGGAAAAAAAATCATCTACAGAGAAGTAAGAAATACAGGCAGAAAAATGCAACAAGAAAAATTCACTGTTAGGAGTTACAAAACTTCAGTGTTGGACTGCCCAAGGGGCTTCCTGCACTGAAGGAGATATTTTTTATTTTTATCTTTTTTATTTTAGGAATATAATTTGGAGACTTTCTATTTTTACATGAGTAGATTCACTGTATAGATTTAAACAAGGTTTAGGAGTCCCAGGAACATAAATTTTTATTTTCTTTAAAAAGTTTGAAGTCTAAAGCATTCCAGTGTCTTTTGTTGAATGCAAATAAATTATCTTGGCACTTCAATTGATTCTACACATATAAACACTACCAAATTCTAAAAGCAATTAAAAAGTTGAAGTTACCTTGTGTTTCTTTTCACTTTCAGGAATCATGCTGTGAGAGTGCTCTTTTACAAGATTACAAAAGCGTTATGTGACAGCAAGGAAATATTTCTTTGAATTCAGTTGTTAAAAATCTTCTTGGTGTAATTACAGAGCACAGTCTATAATCACAGACTGTTACAAAGCTCACACAAAAATATGACCAGGTTTAGCACAACCTCAGCATTCAAAAGTCACTGAAAAAACCCCTACAGTTTAGGGAACTTTTTTGCTTTAGCTAGTTAAAGTTAACTAAAATAAAGGAGAGTTTTGTTTTGTTGTTAATTTATATATAATCTATAATCACAGACTGTTACAAAGTTCACACAAATATATGACCAGGTTTAGCACAACCCCAGCATTCAAAAGTCCCTGTTTTTCTGTTCAGTTTCATTTCTTATCCAACTCCTCCCACAGCACAAGCCCAGGCCACACCTCTCACCCCCACTGCTCAGTGAATAAAAAACTCCACCTTCTCTTCAATTTCTGCTTTCAGTTGTTCCTTAAGGGAGGCCAGTTCACTTTTCAAACATGACAGCTCATTTTCCTACAAACCATTAAATAAAGGACAGGGTTAACTATGCACAGCCCAGAAAAAAGAAAACAGTCCCAAGTGAGACAGTAATTAATAGGGACACTCATTAGATACACAAGAGAATTCTATTTGCTTTTCAGCCCTATACTTGAAGCTTTGCTTTAGCTTGTTTAAAAAGACTGAAGCACTATAAGAAACAGGAACTTGATCAGAAATGTTCAAGGTAAGACCTTAAAACACTTGGGAGAACAGGGCTGAGAGGGCACAATCGAAATATTTAAAACAAAAGTTTCCTATTCCAAGTGGGAAGTCAGAGCATGACACACTGTCTGCAAGAGCAGACACAAACACACTGCCACTCCAATTCATTTCTAGAAACATTTGGAGTTTTTAGTGCCCAGAATAAGATCTGCTGCAGCAGCTTGGGTGGGACTGCTACTGGCAAAAATTAAAACCACACTGGAAAAGTTCCCAGAGAACTGTCTCTGGTGGGAAAGACCCCAGAGCACAGCAGGAAAAAGAAACTCTCTAAGCAACCTGAAAAAAGATTTTTAGAAGTCACAAACTGACTGAAGATCACATCTTTTGTCTCTCTGTGCTGTTGGTGGGCAAGAGGCAGGGATTGGGAAAAAAGGTGTTTTAAAGGCTTATTTTAATTCTCATTACCCATTTTAATTCTATTAATAATAAAATATTTGATGCTATTTAAGTTTGAATCTGCTTTACCCTCAAAGTGTTTTTCTCCTAATCCTAATCTCAACTTGAATTTTTCTTTCCCCTCCTCTGCTCAACTACAGCAGAGAAAAATGAGTGAATGTTTTTGTTGTGTGTGCCTGGCCCTTAGCCAGTATAAAACCACTCCACAAGGACATCAGCCCCTTCACTGAATTACTGAACATTGGAAAGTACTCCTTACCAGTGCTCTTGCTGATGAGAACTGCTTTTGCTGTTTCATTTTATAGACTTTTAACTCTGCATCTTTTTCTTCAACCATTTTATCATATTCATTCTGGGTTAAAAAAACCAAACCAACAACAAACTCAAAACATGTGACTAAATGTTACAATTATAGAGTTATCCAGTCTTAAAACATCATTTCTTTCAAACCAGGCTCTTAAGATTCAGAAAGAAAAGATTCATTGATGCTTCTGCAGAAACTGTAAACCAGAAAATGCTCAATTCAAGTATTATTTTGTGGGCTGGCAGAGAGTGCTTGATTTCTGTGCAGCAATATGTGCTCAGCACTAAGAGCCAGCTGTGCCATCTTTATTAATGTATCTGCTAAAGATATTGCAAAATAGAGGAACAGAAAGGAAAACTAAAATGTGTCAGCTAAACTGCTGACAGTCACTAAGGCATCTCAGAGAAAGAGCCAAACTGATACTGAAAAATATTGCACTCAGATGGTATCAAAGGAAGCCTGAATTGAAAAAAATCTACAAATCCCAGAAGTTTGGATGAATGGAATTTATCTGCCCACAGGAATCTTTTGAAAATCTTCAAATGAATTTGATTTCAGATGATGCAAAGTCCAGCATGTGTTCAGCTTCCTTTTCCCAGATTCAGGCCTGTTTCTGCTTTGGAAAGGTCATGAACGTGGTATCACAAGTTATAAACATGCTGTTAACATGGTATCACACACTGCAAACCACAGCAAGCAGGAAAATCTCTTCCCTTGTGCTTTTCCATCAGTGCCATCATCTCAGTTATCTTGTGCTGACATCTGGCATCAGTTTCTCTCTGTATCATTGCTGTTTCATCACAAAGCAACCTCATCTTTTCTACCTGTCAGTAATAAATTGCATTTCATTCATCAACATAACCATATATTTCTTTTTAATCTTAATTTCTTCTTTCCCCTGTGGGTGCAAAGTTTGCAGTCCCACTTGGGCTTTATTTGCTTTTCAGATCCCTTTCAAATCCCTCATCTTTTCTGCAGATTGTTAAAATGGGCAGGATCAAAGGTACAGCCATGGCAGGCAAGTTCACTTCAAACCAAAAGGCCATTTCAAGCACTCTGCCCTAACATTTCTTAGCATTGCCATCAAAAAAAAAAGTGTGGGCAGAAAAAATACTAATATGGGAGAAGTTATAATCTAATTTAACTATGCTGACTTTATACCAAGGGTGGAATTTCTTTGAACTATATCTTGAAAGCAAGAAGTTTTAATGGAGTTCTTATTTTCAAAGACATATTCAAATACGTCAGCCTAAGCACCTCATGTACTGAAGCTTTGCTCACAGGTATACACAAATTCCATTTATGTCTGAAATGGAAGAGCAAGGACTCTGGCCAATAAAGCTTCATAAAAACATTTTAAATTAAAAAAAATTAAATTGCAGTAAAAATTAACACCTCTCACCTCTTCACGAAGTTTATTTTCATTTCCTTTTCTTGTTTCTATGTCTTTTTGATAGGTGTCAACTGCTTCCTTATGTTGCTTGTTCATATTTTCCATCTCTAACTGCAATTTATTCACCTTTTGAGAATGCAGAATTGCTGCTGTTATTTGTTTAGGAATTACTGTGTTAATGATTTTTTCTTACCTCTTGTTTTTGAGCACAAACACACTGTTACTGTTCAGGTATATGAATAAAGTGTTTCCTATTTAAAAGTTCAGCTTTTTTTTTAATAAAGAGTTGAACTTTGGCCTGAAGTGAGTTGGAAAATACTCAAAGAAAGAATGGCAACAGCCCAGTGGGGAAGACTGCCCTAAGCAGTCACCCTAAATGCTGTGAATGCCTCAGAAAAAAACAAATACAGATGGAGATTTGATTCCCTCTCTTGTAAATCTGTATCAGATTTTCACAGCTTTTATGGTACATTTTTCTCCCAGCTGTGCATCTTGATTACAGTTTTTCCTTTTAAGGTTATCATATGAATATCCTCAAAGAAGTCCACTTTTCTTCAAGTGCAGTACCCAAAGCTGGACACAATATTCCCATCAGAGGGATTGCCACTGCAGAACACATTTAAAGAACAGCCTTAAAAAAGTAATATATATATATACATATATGTATATGTCTTTTAAATGCTTTTCTGTTACAATGAGGTTGCTGAACCCTGTTCAGTCCACTATCAACAAAAGGAAAAAAAAAAGGAACAGATTAGAAACATCATTAATTGCAACGTGAATCCATCTCTTAAATGTCCAACAGTCAGTGCCCAATGATTAAAAATGGAAGCATCTTCTAAAAACTGTGAGCTCATTCCTGCAAAGTCTGTATCCCAGATCCCAAAGCAGCTCAGAACGTATTGAACAAGTATTATCATTACTTACAGTGGCACTTAAAAACACTCACCTCATCTTCTACAGGATGTTATTTAAACCTACCTTCCCTTCATAAGTATTGCTTTTCTTGCTTTCTGCAGTAAGTTTCTTTTTCAGCACCTTATTCTGTTGAAATAAAACAAAACAAGCACTGTACCTTAATAAGTAAATAGAATTATGTAATGGTTTAACTGCATCAAGAAATTCCAGCTCTCATCAGGCAAATAACTCTCTGTTGTGCAGCTCAGGTTCCAGAACAATTCTTCAAACAAATGAATGTTCAACTCATTTCTGTGATAATTACTGTTTCTTCAGGACCTTAAGAAAGGCTCCTCCTGAGCAAGAGCAGGGAATAACAAATGAGGTGCAGAATGGGAATTACAACTAAGATGCTGCTGACAGAAGGTGTGAAGATGTCATGACAAAAAATACAAGTTCTTTATATTTACAGTGAAGTTACTACAGTTTGTGCCAGTGCAGAATTATTTTCTACTAGTGGTAACTGAGATACTTATTACAAGTACAAAAATAACACCATGCACTAAATGAAAAAGAGTAGAAGTTCATTAAAGATATTATTTTTGTAATTGCTCTTTTCAAATTAAGGCACATTTAACAAATCAAGTGATTCCTGAGATGACTCCCTAATTTGCTCAGGGTTAGGATAAGAAAGGAGAATTTTTAAATTACATAGGTGTATCTAAAGACATCACAGCAGACACAAACCTGCTGAAAAGGCAACCCAAAATATAATGTGTTTATGTATTTGTGAAATGAAAATCTCTACCCACCTCCTGCTGCAACTCTTCAATGCATTTGGTTTTATTTTCCACCTGCTTCTTTAAATTGTCCATCTGAAAGAGAGATTTCAGACATTCATTAGTAAGTTCTACAAATGACTCCCTATGTGAGCAATTCCTGTAAATGTTCTCAAACCTGCACTTGCACCAGTCTGGTTTGTTCCAATGGGACTGCAACACCAGCTGACATGTTAGAATAATCAGAGTTTTAGCCATAAAGTACCACAAGATGTTAATTAATAGCAGTGAACCAGTTCCTTAGTGGTTATGGAATTAAGAAAGAAGAAGAAAAATACCCCAATATCTTCACAATTTAAAAATACACTTGTAGGAAGTTCCCTACATCCATGAAAAAATAAATTTTCCCAATTATTTTCTAGAATCTTCAATGGTTTTCCTTTCTTGAAATTTCATTTTCAGTACTCTTAACCTGAAATGACAATTGTAAATCTTTGACTGTTACAATGAAATTCTGAAATTTGCTAAAAACCCCAGGTTGCTTTGAACCAACAGAAAGAAAAGTAAAAATGTTTGAATCTATTTAAGCTAAAATTCATGCTACATATAAAAAGCTAATCCAGAGCCCATCCATCACTGTGTGGGTATATGAAAAATCAGAAAAGCAGGTTCTCTGTTTGCCTGAAAAGAACCAAATCTTTAATATGAAACTTGCAGCAAAGAGTGAAGATCCCCGTGACTGTGCTTGTCTTTTGAAATACCAGGGCTCAGCATGGGCACACACAATGGCACAGCTGGCAGCAGCTGAGAGAGAAGAAACCTCTGGCAGAGATCACATCCCCCAGGCAGAGCTTTGCAGAAAAATCCCAACACAGATTTTACATTAATGCTGTCCTACAGGTTCTGTAAGATATTTGCATGACACATGACATACATTTTCTTCTCTTTCATCCAGTGTACTTCTCATCTCTTCACCTGTCTTTGCCATTTTCTCCTTCCAAGACTCCAGTTCATTTCTAAGTGCCAAATTAACAAGCATTAGTAAATATTTCCTTCTTGCCTTTAACTTATTTTCAGTACTTCTAAGAAACCCTTCTTTTATTTTCTAAAAAGAGCTGCTAATGCTGATGGGAACTTCATAAGCTGCTCAATGAAAATGTTCTTAAAATGCAGCAGCATGCCCAGTAAGTCAATGTGTGAACTGTCCATACTTTTTTGAAGTAGGAAAAGATGTTCCAGCTAAACCAAGGAAAATACATCCTCACCTGGACTATTGCAATGCAGCTGTGAAACATGGGAGCTGCCTGTCTATTGAACTGGTGATACAGAGAGTAACTCTTACCCAGTTTTGCCTTGTCACATTTAATCCATAACCTTCACCTTCCACTTTCATTGCCTTCTCACCTGAGGTGTCTAATGCACAACAAGACAGCTCCTACTATGTAATACAAAATGATGGCAAACACTGTTCCTGCAGCAATTGGTATTTCTGATCTGAGAAAATTTCTACTTGGCCAACAGCAATTCTGAATAGTTTCTGTTTAGCTATATAATCTAGAAAAAATATTAATCAAAAAAATCCCAGAAAGCAGCATTTGAACACAATTAACTATTTGAGTCTACTTCCTTTCACAATATCAGTTATTAATATTTGTTTTCACTTGCCTTAGCTGGCTATTTGCCTCTTCTAGATTTTCAACTAACTGCTTTGTATTTTCTTCTTTTTTCTTACTATCCTAAATAAAGACCCATGTGTCAGCAAAGAAATAAAATTCAAAGTGACTTCTTAAAAAATTCAAAGACATCCAAAGCACACTGACCTGCCTTGCTCACAAGTGTAAATACACTTCCTTTCCAACTCAAACACAAAAAACAGCTCAGGTACTCTACAGACCCAAGTCATGTTGCAGCTCATCATCTAATTTGTAAAACTGAGTAATTTGTCAAATTGAGTATTGTCCTTTCATGAAACCTGGAAGTTTACAACTTGCCTCTTGCTGTTCTTGCAGTTTCTTGACTTCTGCAGCCACAGCATTTTTCTCTTGTGCTGTTTGTTCTTTCTCTAGTGAAAGCTTACTGAGATACACTGTTAGTTGTTCATTCCTTAACCTAATTTCAAACAAATGGCCAAGAGGAATAAGAAGATGCATTTTGAAATCTCCTTTTAAATTAAACATACCCCTTATCAAGTCTTATTCCATGCTGAAAGAAGTCCAGGCCTTTGTCTACAAATATAAGCTTTGCAGCAGAGTCAGAGAGATGTAAAAAGGTGACAGAAGAAGGAAAGAAAATCAGAGTCAACTTTTATATAAATCTCATGGTTAGTGAAGATGATGTAGTTCAAAGCAAGATTAACCATGAATTCAGAAACTTTCTCTTCTTGTTAAATAAGTCAAAGAGATATGGAACAACTACATATGCCATAGAATACATACAAATGGAGAATGTGGAATTTAGAAATGTAAGTCTAGAATTAATGGCATATATGTGGTTCAAAACTTTCATTAGAAAACAATCCTAGTTCATTTCACTGTGGATTAAAGCAGCTCCACCAAAACTAATTAAATATTATATTTTCAAAATGGTCATACGCCTCTTGTTCAAGATCTGTTTTCAGAGTCACAAGCTGCTTTAAATAATCTTGTTCCTTCTCAGCTGTACTTGTCAGCTGTGCTTTCAAATCCTGGAATTCTTTCTGCAAAATGAAAAGGAAGAGTTTTGAGTATCCATGTGCAAACTCCAACTGCTGGAGGTTATCAGACATGAACTAAGAGCACAAGGCTTTCAGAAGAACCCAACAACATCCATGTCATGGATTATCCAGGTTGGATCTTTCCAGTCTCTGCTGGGATCTGGAAGTGCTGTGAGACAGTGAACTGTGACACCAGTGCTGTTCATGTCTGTCCCCTGCTGTGAGTTCAATTACCTGGGCTGCAAAATTAGGGTGGGACACTGCTCTGGGTGCTGTTTCTTATGCATAAACTTGTGTCCAAGTCATGATGTGTAACTTCACTATTTCTAAAAACATGTTACAATTGCCCTACTTCAGACCACTCTCATCTGGAGAGCATTTTCATTGCTCTCTCCACGTTTTTCCCTCTCTGCATATTTTCTACAGTAGCCTCAAGACTCTTCTTCAGTCAAGGTCCTCCAATTTGCCCATTTTAGAAAATGAGTGAAACTCAGTTCAGAACACTCAATGCACAGATTAGAACAACAAGCAAACACAGTGAAATGCACACCTGATTTCCCACTATCTTAACTTGAGTTGATATGGATTCTTGTTAGGCTTGTAAATCTAAAATCATAATGAAAAGAAACCTCTGTTCAGAGTGTATTTCATATAGCTGAGACTTCTGTGACAGAAAATGGGCCTGTGTCACAGTACAGCAGGGTTCACAGAGGCCAGAGCTAATTACCTTCCTGTAAGGAAGAACAAACGGGAAAACTTTATATCCACAGGGAGTGGCATTTGAATGGGCATGAACAAAGAAGGAAATAACCAAAAACCTAGAGAAGGAAAACCAAAAACATGGGAGACAAGAAAAACCAAAAGCACAGTAGACAAGAAAAACAGTGGCAATAAAAAAGTTCTCCAAAGAAAACACTGAAATTGTGTGTGACAAAGTTTAGTAGAAATGTTAAGGTAGACTAGATGGTGTTTATTTATGACATTTAAGATACTTACAAAGCAAGAGGAATTTCATATGAAGAGCAAATGCCATGAGATTAATAAAATGAATATTTACCAGAGTTTCTGACAGCTCTTCAAGTTGCACTTCTTTATCACATTTTACTTTAGTCATCTCTTCTACAGCACATGGAATGTAAAATTAATGGAACAAAAATGATTTTTCAGATTTAGCAGGCAGTATAAAACATTTACCCTTTTGCAATACCCAGTTCTCAAAACTTGTTGGATTAAGTTAAGAAGCTGAAAAGCTAATTTATGACTTAATCTAAATGTAGACTTGAAAAATGATTCAGACATTAGCAAATCTCTATCGGAAGAGAAACTAAATATTTATCTTAAATAAAATTTAGGGCCTTTCTATGTTTTCCACAATTATAGCTTCAAATAAACCATGGACTGTTAGACTAGAGTATTCTGCAAGTATTGCTGCACCTGCATTGTTCCAGAAAAAAATCTGAACTGCTGAAGGTACCACATGGATATGCTGAGAAAGGAAACCAGTTGTTACTGACTTCCAAATGGTTTCTATGTGCACATTGACAGTGCTGGTATTTTTTGCAAGTTCTCAGCAGCAAGGCAGAGCTCTCACTCTGGGGACTAAGGAGCACATCCCTAGAAAGCACAGGATATCACATTGATGATATTTAAAGACAACCCCTGCCAGCATCATTCCACTTCCAGCACGGGGAGGGTCCCAGAAACCTCAATGGGAGGGTTTTATCTCTGCTGCAGAAGTCACTCCTGGCACCTGCAGTGCTGCTGCTCTTAGCTGGAAACCAAAATTACCTCCAGAAGAATTCATGCAGGAATGGTCTCACTATTGGAGCTCTGCACAGCACTGCCCTTTGGCTGCTGCCAGCACCAATGACCCCCAAAGAAAAGGGATCAGCTGAGTCAAAATAAATTCAGGCATTCCTGATAGGTACAGGTACTGTAAAATCATTTCTCCACCTACTAGAGACAGTCCATTTCCAGACAACAGCAGAAAACATTTTTATTACTGCCTGGCTCATTTTCTGCCTTTCTACAAGCCTTACCCAGTTCAGCAGATTTCTTTTGGAGCTCCAAGGTAAGCAGCTTTGAATCATCTTCATATTTCTTTAATCTAAGAAAATGGTAAATTAAAAACCCCAAATGTAGGGTACAAAGCACTCACTGCATTTGAAACTTCAAGGACAATAAGACAAAGTCTTAGCACAAGCACTTTAAGAACATTTACCTTTCAACAGGCAGATGATCTATCTGCCTGCAGCACACATCAAATTACACTTTTACAACCTCAGAACAGTAGACATAAAAGTAAACAAATCTATACCTACAGAAATCTCTATTTCTTAAAGACAGAGTTATGAAAGTTGGAGGGGGCAAAAAATTTACTTTTTATAGACCAGTATCAACTATCACCAACAAAAAAATTTACATTCAATTCTCTGCATTTAGACCACTGTGGGGAAAAAACCCCCAAATTTCAGCTTCATTTCCAATTGTTCTTGATTTTGTCATAGACTGCAACCTGTAAGATCACTCTTGGAATTGAAACTCATTAATTTACCTATTTTGCTCTTCTTGCAGCAAGCTTTTCAAATTGGCAACAGAAGTCTCCAACTCCTCTGTCAGGGCTGCAAGCAAAGCCTTCATTTTTTTACATTCTTCCTTCTGCTCTTCCTTTTCTCCAGTAACCTGAATTAATGTTTTCACTCTAGTCTGGAGCTCAGTTTCCAAGTTCTTTTGAGTAACCTTCAAGACATGATATCATTTCTAAACATGCTTTGCACAAACAGCTACAGCTGTTTCATGTCTAAAGTATCCATAATTATTGATGCAAATACTCCTCTAGTCTATTTCTACTGTAAAACTATAAGCAAGGGGTACCTCTGCCTTTTGCAATGACATTTTAGCCTCTTCCAGCTCTGTCCTCAAATGTTCTTTACTGACCTGGGATTCCTTTAACATTTCTTCATGATGTACTAAACAAAAAAAGATGTTAATATTTTTAAAAATAGGATATTTATAAAAGTATATATAAATATAAATATAAATATAAAATAAATATATTATATAAAAATATAAATAAATATATAAAATACAAATATAAATATATATATAAATAAATATATAAAAATATATAAATATATTTATATATATGTATATAAAAGTACTGCCAAAAATGGAAAATTACATACATTTAAAGAATTTAACAAAGACCAATGGTACTGACATCATATAGTATAAAATAATAGATAAAATTTGAATATAGATGGTTTAAAAATATTGAAAATCAAGTTCTGAAAAGTAAGTTTCCTCAGTGACATCTGCCTGACTGTAAATTTGCAAAACTGAAGCAACATATTTTCCCCTTGCAATCTTCCAAAGCTCTCAGTGCTTGACTCACCCTAAAAACGACCCTGCCAGTCCTGCTCCCACAGGAGCAGCTCCTGTTCCAAACAAAAATAAGGCCTTCAAGGCCCCAAAATTCTGCTGCCAACCAGCAACAGAATAAAACCATCAGGACCCTGTTTCCTATGCTTCTATAAAGAATTACATATCATAAATAAACAATCATAAACAATTACATTTAAATTCTATAAACAATTACATTTAAACACAGCAGGCAGAACTCTTACATTTTGCTTCCATTAAGTCAGCAATCTTATTTTGTGACGTCTGCAGCTGAGCCTTCATGTCTTTTATGACATCATCTTTTTCA
This sequence comes from Agelaius phoeniceus, assembly GCF_051311805.1. Lineage (NCBI taxonomy): Eukaryota > Metazoa > Chordata > Aves > Passeriformes > Icteridae > Agelaius > Agelaius phoeniceus. The sequence goes on from NC_135298.1 coordinate 1,344,556, forward strand.
TCTCTCTCTATGGTGAGAGCTGAAATCTAGAAAAATGCAAGAAATATCATCATGAAGTCTGGAAAAGGGACAGATGCTAATTTTCATTTGTACCCCAGGTATGATAAGCAGACATTTTGCTGTCATTCAAGTTAGATTAGATAAGATAGATAGAGAGATAGATAGACAGACAGACAGATAGAAAATATTTGGCTAGATATAATCTTAGCCAAATATTGATCAAGTCACATTACTCTAAAGAAAAAAGTTCTCCAATTCAAAATCAAACCATAAATTCCAGTAGACTAAAGGTACTGAAAGATCACTAAACTTAGCAGAATTTGACTTAAATGCAGCGTCAGATGTTATTTTGTCTTTTTTACTAATACCCAGAAACACTTCTTGGCTCTTGCATTGCCCCTTTAGTCACAAACAAAGCTCTACATATGAGATGGTAAAATGAGCAAACCTGCTTTTCCTTTTGACTGACTTCCAGTTTGCATTCTTTTTCAAACTTGTCCACTTTTTCTGCTTCTTCTTTTACTTTTGAGATACAGTAACATCCACAGTTAACATTCTAGCTGAAATATACTCCAAGTTCAATACAACTTCCACTTTAAGATTGCTTGGAATTGTACAGCTGTACCTTTTGTTTCCCAAGAGTAATTGTTGAGGCAATGTTTGATTTTATAATCAAAATACAAACAGAAAAGAGCATGTGAAAATGAAACAGGAACACACCAGGCTATACATACAGAGAGAGAGCATTTAGCTAAAGTTTCTGTAGCTATACACTAGTGCATTATCATTTAAATAAACCAACTATGTGAAATAAGTATTGATCTCTAGACTGTACTTCACAGACAAAACTTCAATGTTGAGTGACAGTTTGAAAAATAAAGTTCCCAATTTGGCCCAGTGGAACAGCAACAGAAGGGGCCAGGCAGTGAACAAAGGCTGCCTGAATAAAAGAAGGGTCCCAGTGTCTCAGGGTGACCTGCTCACCATTCCAGCCCTTCACATCTGTCTGCCCTGGCCCTGCATGTGGAACACAAGCTATGAAGTACAAAATTGAGCCAGCTGCATAAACACAATAAACTGAATTCTCACATTTGAAACTCATTTCCGATCTGTCGTTCTCTGCTTGCACACGAAGCTCTTCAAATGCCGCTGTCATTCTCTAAAAAAACAAAATTTAATATCTGAAGTTCAATCCTGGAAACCCTGGAACTTCTCCAGGGGCTGCTGCCCACCTCAGCCATTCTGAGGAACCAGCAGGGAGGTGAAACAGAGCCCAAAAGGAAGCCAGAAGTTGTGGCAGTGACCCAGCACTAAGCACCCATCCCACAGATCACAGGGATCCACATCCCACACACTGCTGCACTTTCTCCATTGAATGTGTTTTATGGAACACAAAAATCATTCTTGAAAAGGGATTGAAAACCCAACTTCCTGCATCACACACGACATGATACCCACACATGATGGATACAAACAGTATCCCAACATAAACATGGAACTCAGCTCAGCTCACATAACTCACATTCCTTTCATCAAGCCTGGTCACTTACTTCTATGTTGCTATGAAGTTCCTCATACAATTGTATTGTTTCTGCCTTTTCCTGTTCATCTATCAAAGCAAGAACATATGAGAAAGTTTTTCTTTTGAACAAGAATGCCAGCTGTCCAAGTCATTATACTTAATCAGCAAAATGAATTAAAAAAGGAATTACCAGCTCCATTCTTATTAAATAAGTCCTTATGAAGCATGGTGCCAAAAGTTACAGAATTTAGGGAAAATGTGCATTTCATTGAAACATTAAGCAAGCTCAGCTTTTAAATTTCCTTCCTAAGATACTTTTTTCTGTGAAAAGTTTAATTCTGGATCAGTTGATGTGACCATATTAATTAATATAGCATTAATGCTGTTGAATAATAATGTATCAACACTGTTAGTATTTCTAAACTGTAATCTAGGGTTTAGCACTGAATTTCTTCCTATCAGCAGATACCTATAACCACAGAGCTGTCATTAGAAAATTGCAACACTCCATGTCCATATTTTCCTTCTTTCACTTTTGTAATTGATATTATTTTTTTCCTAAGAAAACAATTAAAAAGAGAACAGTAAAAGAAACAGCTATCAAAAAAGAACAGTCCATCTATATACAAGTGTTTGTAGAATTAAGGCTAAAAAGAAATCGACACTTCTTAAGTATCCAGGATCAAGTTAGTAAAATTCTAATGATTAGAATAACAATTCTAAATTGCATATAAAGTAGAACTTCCAATCAAGAACATATTTTAAAACCTCAAGAATTTAAACTGCATTAAGTTATCCAACTGTTCTGGCTTGTTCAGTTGCATGAGAAGAATTCCAGTTACTCATTGTACCTTGGGGTTAAGACCTTTTCTCCCCATAAATGTGTGATGGCTGAAAACAGGAAATGTCAGCTCTGGAAATTTGTTAGAGAGTGCTGGGAATTTAGAGTAGATTCTACTGCCTAAAAACAGGCATGAAGTGTCACTTCTTCTGTCTTAATAGATTCCCAGTGTGTGGGTGGCCCTGCAAACCTTCAATGGGCTGAGCAGCCTTGAGGAGCCCTGCCCTGCTCTGGAGCGGCTGCCAGGGCCAGGCAGGGCTGTGGGCACGGCCTCAACCCTGGGTCACTGTTTGGGCACCCAAAGAGCTCCCAGGCTGGCACCTTTCAGCAAACAATTTCACTGGCTTCAAAAGCCCTCTGCATTCAGCATTACACACCAAAAGTCTGTTAGACCTGGGGCTTCACTTCCAATTTTGTGAGCCACTTAAAATTCACTTTTCACTCTGAGAGCCACATCCAGTCGATCCCAACTGGAGAACTTCTCTGAACAGCACGAGAAATTTCTTCTTCTTTCTTCTGTTTGTGAATTTAGAGCAAGCTAGAAGTACATTTACTCTGATCAATAAAAGCTAAAAAAGCATTTACGTTTGCTGGTCTTCTCTGTGAAGCGAGTGCAGGTTTCCTTGAGCACATTACACAGATGCCTCGAAGCAGCAGCTCTAAAGGAGGGAAAAAATATCCTGTTTGCACAGGAGTGCACAGTACTTTGTGTGCCTAAGGAGTAACAATGGAAATGACCTTCAAAATTTCACAGCTACATAAAACTGCCCACATGGAAACTGATTCTTTCCACCACAAGAATATATACTTGGTTCTATTACTTACTCTTTCAAGAGATCTTTATTTTCACATATCTCATCTTCCAGTTTCAAATGGAGTTTTTAATTTTCAAACTAATTTCATAGGGAACAAATGCAAAAAGACACTGTTATTGAAAAATAGATTAGAAATGCACTTTGACTTCTCAAATCCCTCATGAAAAAGTAATTTGGGGCATCAGTAGACAGAAGTCTGTTTTATCTGATATTACATGCTGAGTCATCTTTTGCATGAAAGATGCAATCATTAATGAACAATAATTTAGCAGCAAATGAGACACTTACAGGTATATTCTTCAGACAAACACTCACACGGGACAGGTGCCTGCAACTTCTCAAAATAATCATTTTCTCAAGGCACAAACCAAACTGCAACAGTCTTTAAGATTTAATTGTATCAATAATAGTGTCATACTGAATCAGGAAGCGCTTAACTTTGTTTATTGAATGTATACTATACAATACTGGCCTGCAATTCTTCAATGGCTTTATTCTGTGCTTCAATAGTCTTTTTATTTTCCTGGAGCTTTCTTTCTTTCTGGTTTAATTCAGTTTCCACAGTCAGTTTCCACTGCTTGATCTTCTCAGCCTCTTTGTAGAGTTTTGAGAACAATTCATTCATTGTTTCTGTATTCTATTGAAACAGGTTCCACAATTTAATCTCAAATACTATCTAATTAATAGTACATAATATCTAATTCATACTGTTGGAGATAATGTATTTATCTCTTAGAAACATCACAAGAGTAATATTTTTCTACAGATGGTGATATAAGTTGATATATGATCAGGAGCCCAAGTTTATGCACAGGATGCACAAATCTTTGTGCATCCTCTATGTATGTATCAAAAGGCATTACAGAGCACACAGGAGAAACAAATACAATGAAATATCCCAAACCCCCTTCAGACATCACCAAATAGATGGGCTTAAAGACATGGATAACTGCAGTCCACCAAAATCAATAAAAGTTTTGTCAGAATTATCAGTGAAGCCAAAATTCCTTCTAGCAGGTTCTTCACACCATTTCTGTCCTCTCCTTCTGACAGACACTGCTGAGTTAAGTAAAAGCAGCTTCAGAGACTTTGCCCAAGAGTACCTGTGATCTTGCCATGAACACACACAGAATCACAGAGTCACAGAATAACGAGGTTGGAAGAGACCTCTCAGATCATCGAGTCCAACCTCTGCCCCAACACCTCGGCTATAGCACCAAGTGCCATGTCCAGTCTTTTTATAAAAACACATCCAGAGATGGTGATTCTACCACCTCCCTGGGAAGAGCATTCCAGTGCTTCATTATTCTTTTGGTGAAAAATTTCCTCCAAATATCCAACCTATCCCTCCCCTGCTGTAGCCTGAGACTGTGTCCTCTGGTTCTGTCAGTGCTGCCCGGTGGAAGAGACCGACCCCACCTGGCTACAACCTCCCTTCAGGCAGTTGGAGAGAGCAATAAGGTCACCCCTAAGCCTCCTCTTCTCCAGGCTAAACAAGCCCAGCTCCTTCCAACGTTCCTCACAGGGCTTGTGCTCCAAACCCCTCAGCAGCCTTGTTGCCCTCCTCTGGATGTGCTCAAGCACCTCAACATCCTTCCTAAACTGAGGGCCCAGAACTGGACCCAGCACTCAAGGTGCAGCCTCACCAGTGCCCAGCACAGGGGCAGAATGACCTCCCTGCTCCTGCTGGCCACACCATTCCTGATGCAGGCCAGGAGCCATTGGCCTTCTTGGCCACCAGGGCACATTGCTGGCTCATATTCAACCGGCTGTCAGCAGCACCCCCAGGGCCCTTTCTGCCTCAACACTGTCCAGCCACACTGTCCCCAGCTTGGAACGTTGTGGGGGATTTTTGTGGCCAAAATGTGGAACTCAGCACTTGGACTTATTGGACTTCATGCTGCTGCACTCTGCCCATCCATCCAACTGATCTAAGTCTCTCTGCAGAGCCCTCCCTTCCTTCCTTCTTTCCAATAGATCATCACAAGCTCCCAGCTTAGTGTCCTCTGCAAATTTACTCATGAAGGACTCGATGCCCTCATCCCCGTCGTCTATAAAAACATTGAACAGAACTGGTCCCAGTACAGAGCCCTGAGGGACAGCACTGGTGCCTGGCTGCCAGCTGCATGCAGCACCATTCACCATCACTCTCTGGCCCGGCCATGCAGCCAGTTCTGAGCCCAGCACAGAGTGCTCCTGTCCAAGCCATGGGCTGCAGCTTCTCCAGGAGTGTGCTGGGGGAGACAGTGCCAAAGGCCCTGCTGGAGTCCAGATACACAACATCCACAGCCTTTCCTGCATGCACCAGGCGGTCACCTGGTCACAGAAGGAGACCAGGTTGGTCAGACATGCCCTACCCTTCGTAGAGCCACGCTGGCTGGGTCTGATAGCATGGCCATCCTGTGAGTGCTGTGGGATAGCACTCAGTATGAACTGCTCCATTATCTCACCTGCTGGCACTGAGGCCAGGCTAACTGGCCTGTGATTACCAGCATCCTCCTTCCTACCTTTTTTGTAAATGGGTGTCACACTGGCCAGTGTCCAATCATCTGGAACCTCAGCAGTGAGCCACAACTCTTGATAAATGATGGAGAGAGGCTTGGCAAGCTCATCTGCCAGCTCCCTCCTCACCCTGGCATGGATCCCATCTGGACCCAGGGATTTACAAATACCCAAGTGTCCCAGCAGTTCTCTGCTCACACACGCAGCAGGAAGGAAAACCACCACCCTTGTGCCCTTAGAACACCTTGAAAGTGTCCTACAAGCAGTGCTGGGCCAGTGGTCGAGGCAGGGAGAGCAACACACGAGCCCAAAGGGCCCTTTGGTTCACTTACAACACCCCCAAACACCATCCTTGTTTTGGCTGCATCACAGTTTTGTTCCAGTCCTGATGGTGCTTTAATAGCTTAGGATTAAAAAAGTCTAAAAAGTTGTCAGGGATATGAAAATCAGCAGGGAGAGTGCTAGAAATGTGTTTTATTTTGTGGTAGCAAAGAGTGTTTTGTAGCTGCAAAGTACAGAAGCTATTGCAAAAAAAATGAGCTGGACTGAGTTGTGCTAAAGCAGAGATCTGCTGGTAAAGACACTGTCAAAAGAATCCAGTGCTTGAGGAAACCACTGAATTCATTGTTTTACAGATAAAACAAAGCCAGACAAGGCAATGGGGATAATCTACTTCAGATTTCCAAAGAATACTCTGACTTCAACCCTTCTGCCCCTCAACAGAATATTCAGAACCAGTTCCACAAGGATACTCAAGTGTTTAAATCTTACTCTAATTAAAGCTCATGGACTTCACAGGCACTTCAAACAAAGAAAGAACAACAGCAATACTGCAATCACCTTAATTTTTAAAGATTTGTTTCCAGGCATGTTCACTAAATCACAAATATCTCCTCTAAGTGATTCAGCTTTAAACAGGAGACAAAAAACATTATTCCCTTTTAACTACTTCCTTTAGCCCTGAAATATCTACTGAATTTGCTTTAGGCACTGTTTGGGAACAAATTCAAAAGACCCCAAGGAATTAGATGTGCAGAGTTGATACTTAGCTGACCTCTTCATCTACTTCAGAGCAAAGTTTCACTTGCTGTGAAATTGTATCTGAAACATGAAGAGATTTTGATCAATGTCTTTCTAAAAACAGTAACAGTGAAACTGTATTTAACAGTTACAGATATGAAACTGTGAGACTACTCATGAAAATTAAACCTTGACAAGATATAAAAATCTAAAGAAGGTGCATGGCAAATATTCCAATCGTACCTGAATCAGTGATTTCACCACGGTTCGACACATCAAATGGCAGCTTAAAGTCATCATCTGAGCATCTGTTCAAACCCTGCACAAATTTAAACATTAGTTCCTTATGAGTAGATTTGTAAAGAAGAATTATAAAATCCATAAAAAATCCCTACAGATGATGTGAAAATAGAATTGGTCATTAATAAAACAACTGCCTACAAATTTCAAAGCCCAAGGTATTGGTAATGGCTTTGGAACTCACTTCTTCCTGCCCAGTGGTTGATCAAACTGTTGGTGTCCTGCAGTTTGATTTATAGACTGTGGCCAAAGGGGAGCTTTCAATGCAGGGAACTCAGCAGCTCCTGCCTGGCTGGGCCCTGGTGCATGGCAAAGGACTCAAGGAGACAAATTACTTTTTTGAAGACCAGTAGTTGATATTTCTTTCTTGCTTTGCTTCCAAGGGCACTTCTAAACTATATCTGATTATGTTTCAGCATGAAAATACCCTTTTACAAGGTTTTTTAAGTCACAGAAGTTCATCCTGTAAACAGCTAACTCATCTGCTGTGAGAATATCCTGTTGAATCTCAACATATTTCATAAGGAGCTTTGACATGAAAAAATAACTTGTTGAATTCCCATAACTCAGTGTGGGGACAGAACATTTTCACTGCACACCTGATCTGGTGAGACCAAGACACCAACACCAGTGCGAGCATCTGAGTGGGGCCTGTGGGAATCCATCAAATCAGAGGGGTTTGGGAAAGCTGCAAAAGGCAGCCTCAGAGACAACAGAACTGTGATTAGAGCCAAGCAGTAGCCATGAGATAGGTCAGCAGAAAAATTATTTAAAAAGTAGAAAAGTAAGGGTAAATAGAACAATGGTCTGTGTATTAACGCTTGTCTAGAATAACTCCCTAAGTTACAGAGAAGTTTATCTAGCGAGATATTAGGAAGTTCTAAGCTTAATAATGGAGCTCTGTGCATTGTGTTTTAAGGCTTACAAGCAGCAGGTATTGTATTCAAAAAAGGCAAGCATTGTTTGAACCAAAGGTACCTGTGCTTACAGTGGTTGGATAGAACTACTGTCAATATGCTTTTGCTTTGTGTGATTGGTCAAAAAACTTTGAAAGTAAGTAGTAACATTAAGTTCTTTGTCTGCTGCCTGGGATGTGAGCTGCTGACATCTTCCCATTGTCATCACCACGTAATGAGACTGATGCTGGAAAAGAAAACAGCTCAAGGCAGTTCCTCAGCAGTCCCGTCCCGTTTGTGATTTGTACACAGAGCCCGGCCGGCGATAGAGCCCTGCTCGCTCTCTGGGCTCAATTACCCACATCAAACACGGACTTACAGCACAGAGCGGATGCTCGAGAAGATGATTCCTTTCAGTTTTGATAGAAAACAACAAAAGTCTTTGAAATTCAAACCGAAGATGTCTGTGCATATACCAGAAACGAGTAGGCAGGAGCCGTCTCGGCCCATGCAGGGGCAAGTGTGTGTGTGCTCCAGGCCGGGGCTGTGCCGGGGCAAGGGGCAGGTGTGTGTGTGCTCCAGGCCGGGGCTGTGCCGGGGTAAGGGGCAGGTGTGTGTGTGCTCCAGGCCGGGGCTGTGCCGGGGCAAGGGGCAGGTGTGTGTGTGCTCCAGCCCGGGGCTCTGCCGGGCACTCCCCGGGCCCAGCACTGTCCCCGTGTCCCCGGGGAAGGGCCCCAGCGCTTTCCCCCCGTCCCCTCCTCAGCCGCGGCCTCCAGAGCAGCCCAGCCCGAGGGGCGGCCGGGGAGGGGGGCTTTGGGGCCGCCCTCAGCGGCCCCGCGGCCGAGCGCTCACCTGGGATCTGCCCGCAGACACCTGCCCAGCGCTCAGGCGCGGCGGCATGAACAATTTAAAGCGGTTTTCCTTCTCCATGGCTCCGATAAAAGGGCGGGCGGAGCGGCCCCAGCTCCCGGCGGCCGCTGAGGGCGGGCGCGAAGGGCGGGAAGCGGCAGCGGCCCCTCAGCGCGGGGGCGGGGGCGCCGCCTAGCGGAGCTCGCGGGGCACGGCCCGGGCACGGCCCGGCCGGACAGAGCGGCGGCCGCGGGGCCATCGGCGGGGCCATCGGCGGGGCCATCGGCGGGGCCATCGGCGGGGCCATCGGCGGGGCCAGCGGCGGGGCCATCGGCACCATCGGGGCCATCGGCGGGGCTTGCTCGTAGCCCGTGGACGCCAGAGAGGTCTCGGGGCAGCCCGGGGGCCCGGGCGGGTTGGCGATGTCGCCGTGGTCGCCGGCCGGGGGCAGCACAGCGGGACTTTGGCCGTCGCGGGGAAGGCGGGAGAGGTCTGAGGGGAAGGGGAGGTCCCGTCTGTACGGGAATAACTGGGGGAGCTCAGTCCTCCTGTGTGAAAAATGCGTATTTTATGACTGGCTTTTCGCAAATACTCAAATCAATATTATATGTATTTATGTCAGAAAGTTATGCTGTATTAATTTTCTTAAGTAGTGTGTTAAATCTAGTTTTAGGGTATAACATAATGTTAAAATAAAAACTATGCTATGTGAGATACTTTTTTTTTAAAGAAAGGACTTGCAGCAAGATAGCAGCCACAGGACACCTAAATCTTTCAGAGAAAGAGAATTTATTGCTTTCCTATCAGAGGAAACGAACTTCTTCCTGCCTGCTCAGCCTTGAAGACGCTGTCAGGATTCAAAGGAAGAAGTTGACACTGAACAGACTCCTTGGTTTGAATGGAATTTATGCATCATGTATGAGGTGTATGAATATGCAACAGGTTATTGTTTTTAAGGGTGAATCCTCTCTTAAAGTGTGTCTTTTTTCAGGCTTCTTTTACCCAGAAAAAGGTACCCAGATGTCCATAACTTTTTCTTGGTATTGCCTCATATTGTCCTAATCCAAATTATCCAAGTTATTATTACTCAAATTATATTGCTATTTTCTAACTATGAAACTTTTAAAAATTTAAAAAACAAGTGATTGGCGTTTTTCACATCCTGTGACCCCGCGGTGTTGTAAATGGCTCCCCCAGAAAGATCAGTACATGGGATGTTGTGTGTTGGGCACTGTGTGAAAAACACCAATCACTTGTTTTTAAACTTTTAAAAAATTGTTATAAAACAATTAAATTGCTTTATAAAACAGTAATATAATTAAAGTAATAAAAATTTGGACAATTAGGATTTAGGAGAATACGAGACAATAAGAACAAAGAGTTACAGATGTCCAAGTACCTTTTTCTGGGCAAAAGCCTTGTGATGGTTGGTGGCCATGGAAAGCTGGCCTGGGCCCCTTGCTCAGGGCTGGTGTCAGTGCCCAGAGCCAGAGGGGATCCCTTGCTGGGGGCTGTGCCATGGCCACCTGCCCTGTGCCGCGCTGGCCGCTCGGGCACCAGGAACCAGCAGCCAAGGGCACTGCCAGGGCCAAAGGCCAGGTCAGCCAGACAGAAAGGGGCAGGGCTGGGCACTGTTTCCATGGCAACCGGCACTGGGGGGGACACCCAGGTCACCTGGCCTGGCAGTTGCCATGGAAAGCCCTGGCAGGCACTGAGGGCACAGCCCCTGGCACTGAGACACTGCTGGGCCGGGTGCTGAGCACAGCGCTGAGCACGCAGAGATGGTTTTGTTCTTGCTGAGCTGCAGCACAGCCAAGGCCTGTCCTGCCCCTCGTCCAGCCACGCTGGGGAGGGGCTGGGGCTGCGGGGGAGCTTGGCAGGGGACACAGCCAGGACAGGTGACCCCAACTGACCCCGGGCACAGCCCAGACCAGAGCACATCATGCTCAGGCTATGAAGGGGGGAACAAGGAGGAAGGGGGGAATTTTGGAGGGAGGCTTTTTGCCTTCCCAGGTAACACTTAGGCAAGAGGGGGCCCTGTTTCACCAGTGGGCAGGGTCACTACCAAAGACACAGACACCAACTGAAGGAATTGTGGCATTTATATCATGCACAGCTGCAAAGCATTACAAAAGGATAAGCTCAGCAAAGCACATCATCATTAGCAAAGAATTACAAAAGGATAAGCTCAGCAATCCATCAGAACTCATCATTACATTTTGATGACTAACCCCTTGGTCAAACACTAGAGGTGTTTGTGGCAGACAAAGATTCTGGCTGACTATCAAGGTACACCTTACAGACATCAGCAGTACTTCAGTGACACCGTTCTTCATTCTTTTTTCTCAATCTCCTTGGAGTTAGGAACAAGAATTCTGTTGTCCATGGAGCTGGCACCTTTTGAATTCCAGAATAATGCCCCCAGGCCCTTTGCTGTTCAGCTTTACCATGTTGTCTGGGGCTAACAAGGCTTGGGGGGCCCTTTCCCCTCTGGCTGGAAGGGGCCGGGTCCCAGTGCCTGAGGGGCTCCCAGGCTCCTGGATGCAATTCCTGTGCAAGTCCCTCAGTGTCACAGCAGCCTTCCCATGGAGCCCCGTGGATCAGAGCATTTGCCAAAGGGGCCCTTGGGGCAAACAGGGAGATTTGGTCTGGCAGCATGTGTAAAACAATATCCTATCACATTATTATTATTTCATATGTAGATATACATATTGATATACATATAGACAGATAAATACAGACATATATATATATAATATATATATATATAAATACACAACTATATATATATATATTAAGGTCTTAGTATACAATTAATACATATAGTTATTTATTATATTGATATTTCACTGGTACAAATGCAGCTGAGCTCAAGATTAAAACCTTCTTCTCTTGCTCCATGTGGGAGCATTCCAACAATAATTGTTCCTTCTGAAGGTGCTGTTTCCAATGGACTCTTAACAAATTCATCTTTGTCTGCCCAAACCCACAAGTTCTTTTCCTTTTCCATGTACAATTTTTGGATGCATTTGAAGACATTCAGGGCTGCAGCTTCTTTTACCCGACTGCCCCACTGCTCCCACGGGGCTCCCACCTCAGCCCACTCCAGAGCCAGGGAACTCCAGGGAAGGGCTTCCCATCTGGGAAATTCTGATGGCACTGATGCCTCACATTGACATTGAACAAGTGACATTTGGTTGGGATCTGGCCAGACTGGGCCAGTTTGGTTTGACCAGTGGGCAAAGTCAGCACCAAAGACACAGACTCCAACTGGAGGAATCAGTGTCATTTCCTGCAGTTCAGAGCAGCAAAGAATGACAAAAGGAGCAGCTCAGCAATGCACCCAATCATCCCCACCAAAGATTGCCTGCACTGATTCAGAAAGATGCAGCAGCATTTCCCCTCAGCCTTTGCCATCCCCCAGATGCACACAGCAGCTGGGGAAGCTGTCACAGCCAAGGGCTGCAGAGCCACTCCTGGGCACTGGCAATTCCTGCAGGTGCCTCCAGCCCCAGCTGAGGCTCCAAGCCCGCTGGGAGAGGGCCCAGCTCTGGCAGTGCTGCATGAACAAACTGACAGCACTGCTAGTGTGCCAACATCTGCTTTCATCCTCCTCTTGGCTCCCTCCCAAAGCCTGGCCAGGCCTCAAGGAGGAGCCAAGGCAGCTGACTTTGATCCTTCAGCCCCACACAAGGCCAGATGTCAGATTTCATGGCCTTCTCTGGCTTCTAAATACACAAAGGTCCATCCATGTTTCACTAAGGAGTGGCTACATCTATCACAGTGCTAATGACCATGCATATCTCAGCAGGGAGCAGATACAAAGATAACCTTTGCTTGGAAGGTTCCTCCAGAGGCCACCTTGGGCTCAGGGCCTGCTGTCCAGGCCTCACTCAGGGCTGCTGTCCAGGCCTTGGCACTTCAGGGACGTGCTTTAGTGCTGGGCTTGGCACTGCTGGCTGAGCGGCTGCACTGGGTGAGCTCAGAGGGCTTTTCCAACAGAAAGGATTCTGTGATTCCATGATGATATCCGCTGCATTCAGCTGGGGCTATTTTAGCAGCATTACTTTGCTCCAGAAGTTCCCTCTTGCCCAGCTCCTGTGGCCTGAGGCTTCAGCTCCTTCAGCTCCTGGTGCTGAGCTGCTCATGCTGAACGAGACCACTCGGAGAGACGAATCCAGTCCATCCAATTCCTTCTGGGACACGCAGAGGGGAGGCTGTGCAAACAGGAGCATTGTTTGCTGTGGCCTCCTCTCTGCCCTTCACGCCTTTCAGCGCTTTGAAGCAGCCAAGAGCTTTCTCCAAGAGTGCAATGGAGCAGCTGTTCCTGCTCGCGGGCCTGGCTCTTCCCAGTCTCTGCCCTTGCCTGCTTCTGTCCCTCTTGCTGTGCCCTCTGTTCCCCCAGGGCTGGCTGGCTGCTGCCCAGGACTGTGGCACTGGCACAGCTCCAGTGCTCCAGAGCCTCCTTTCTGTGCCCTTGGAGCTGCCTGGGCACAGCAGCCTTTTCCATCTGCAAGCTCCCCATGGACAGGGAGTGCCCAGCTCCGTTCCTTGCACAGTCTCCAGGAGCCCAGGGCTGCCATCTCAAGTCCCTGCTGGCACTGGGGGCTCCCAGGTGCCTCAGGCTGCTGTGACACCGCTGCACACGGGAGGGAACAGGGCCAGGGGCTGTGCTGAAAGTCAGCTCCATCTGCTGCTGCTGCTGCTGCTGCTGCTGCTGCTGCTGCTGCTGCTGCTGTGGGGTCATTTGTGCAGCCCTGGCCCAGAGTCAGGGATCAGATGCTGCCAGTCTCTTCCAGCCCTGGCTGCTCAGAGGTTGGGCCTTGGAGCCTCAGGTGGCCAAAGGCAGCTGCTGCTGGGCCCTCTGTGTGTGCCCGTGTTCAGCAGTGCTGCTCCATCAGTCTGTGCCCAGCAACGGGGAAAAGCCTCAGCCCTGCAGGGCCAGGAGCTGCCGGGCTCTGCCTGAGCAGCTCAGCCAGCAGGAAGGGAGCTGCTCCACACAGGAACCAGGAGCAAAGGACATTCCTTCTCTAGGACATGTTTTCTATTTAAAGGAAAAAAAGGAAAAAGAAAAAGAACTATATAAAATGTGAAAGATGAAAACAAAACCCAAGTGTTAGTGAAAAACTTCTGAAACTTTGCATTAAGAGGTAAATGATCTTTTTTAAAGGGGAACTCAGTTATTTACATTGTAAATGTGCTGAGGGCATGGATCCATCTTACTGACCTCAGCAGCCTTTGAAAAGATTCTGGGCTTTGTTTCCAACATTGTCATTTGAAATTGTGCTCAAAGCAAGAGGAAATTGCTTTGTGCCCTTCCCGGTCCAAGCAGGACTGGGAATGGAAACTCTGTCAAAGCCCAAATCCTTTAGAAGATGCCCTTCCTTCTCAGCCTGGGAAGGAGCTGCACATTCCCTTTGAAACTGTCAGGGATTTCTTAGAGACACAAAGTGCCACTTAGGGCTTTTTGCTCTGGTTTGGCAGTGCCGAAGGGCAATTCTCCATCCATCAGCTCCAGACTGCACTGCCTCAGGAACACGGCCCACTCGCCAGCTTTGGCCCACTCAGGCACTTCTAGAGGAGGAAGAAAGTGCAATTGCACAATTCCAGCCAATCAAGAAGGAAGAATGGGACAGACAAACACCCTGTGCAGATCCAGGCATTCAGCTGGGACTGTGGAGGGTTTGGCTTCTTGCCAATTGGATGTGTGTCCCCAGCTGCAATCTCTGGGCCTGCAGCAGAGTCTCACTCAGCTGCCAAAGCAGAAAGCTCAGGCGCTGTGCTCGCAAGGGGCTCGTCTGATGCAAAGCTGTCAGAGCAATGTGAGGGCAGAGCCAGCCCAGCTGGGCCCAGGGCTGAGCCCAGCAGAGCCCTGGCAGAGCCCAGAGCAGCCTCAGCAGCCGCAGAGCCCGGCTGCAAGGAGAGAAAGCAGAAAGTGCCCGTCAGCTGAGGGCTCCTGTGCCCTTGTGCCAAGGCCTGCGGTGCCCAGGCCATGCTGGCTGTGCCCAGAGCTGTGCCCAGAGCTGCCCATCCCTGCTGCCTTTGGCAGCAGAGCAGGAGGGCAGGACATGTGCCCAGCCTGCAGCCAGCCACGGCACATCCAGCCCTCAGCAGCTGCCCAGAGCAGGATGCTCCTGTGCTCGCTGCCATCTCCCAAAAGCTCTGATCCCACCCTGCCAAGCACACAGGGACCCACCTCACGCCAGCCACGGCTGCAAGAAAAGCTGCTCCCAAACCACGTCCTCAGCCTTCTCCAAGGCCACCGCCCATCCACGCCACAGCTGCTCCCAAGCACTTCCCCATCCACACTGGACCACCTGGAACGCTTCCTCTGGAAAAACAAACAACACATTCTTGAAAAGAGATTAGAGAGAAAAAGGGAAAACAAGAAAAACGGGAAAAAATCTTATCTCTGTCAGGGCCTTGAGGAAGGCCCAACTCCTACATGGTAGGGAAAAACCCAGCCATGGCTGAGGGAAGCCCACACTTTCTCACTTCCACCCAGCACTGCCCCCCAAAATCACGGTGATCCCAAAGCAAACAAGGGCAGTGCAGCAGCCCAGCCCTTCCTTGCCTGCAGAGCAAAGCAGCCCCTGCACAGCTTCTGGAGTCCCACCTCTGCTCCCACCATGGGGCTTTGCTTGTGTCGGGCTGGCTGCCCCAGCCCCAGCCCCAGCCCAGGCCACGGTGGCTGCTGGGGGCTGTTGGCAGGGCCAGGAGCCCACTCCCATTTGTACCCAGCCCAGCCCATGCCCCAGCCCTGCCAAAAGCAGCTGGGCAGTGACTGAAGAATGAGTTGCATCTGCCCCAGCACAGGGGGAACCTTTGCTTCCCAGCCAGGCTGGGCCATGCCCAAATCTGGCAGCATTTCCCCAGGTGGGGACTCACCTGCAAATTCCCTGTGGAGTCTGGCTTTGAAGAAGGTGCCAGAATCAAAGTCCATCACCTTCAGCCTCCAGTGGCCAGGCTGAGGAAGAGCTTCTCATCCTTGATGTCATCCTGGCTGTCTCCAGCAGCAGCAGCAGCAGCAGCAGCAGCAGCAGCAGCAGCAGCATTCCCACCCGGTACAGCTTCTCCAGGGGCTCCTTCTCCTTCCCTGGGGGGAGACCAGGCTCTCAGGGCTCTGCCCAGGGCCCCAGCTGTCAGGAAACCAGGACAAGCAAAGCCAGCTCAGAGGGCAGCCACCAGTTCTGGGCAGAGCAGCTCAGCTCCAGCACAAGGGCTGCGTGTGCCCATTCCATGACCCCGGTGCAGTGACACAGGCAGCACAAAAAGGTCTGGGTTCCTTTGCTTCTGATTGCCAAGGCATGTGTGGAGCTGCAACTTACCAGGGCCCTGGATCAAAGTGTGCCTGTGGCTCTCTCCCTTCTTCTATGGCCGAGGAATATCCTGCACCCAAGGATCAGAGAACAGGTCTTCTAATGTGGGTCTTTCCAAGGAGTTCACGGATAAACACCACCTGATCAGATCTTTGCACTCTGGGCAGAGAAAGCAGAAAGTGCCGGTCAGCCAGAGAAGGCTCCTGTCTGCTTTGCCCCACTATTGCCATGCCCAGGCCATTCTGGATGCACTCAGGGCTGGGCCTAAACTTTCCCATCCATTCCCTGTTTTGGAGGAGAGCAGGACATGTGCCACCTCCTCAGCAGCTGCCAGAGCGGGATGCTCACGAGCCCGCTGCTGGCTCCCAGCACTGGGATTCCCCCCGTGCCCAGAGAAGAGGATCCACCTTGAGAGAGCCCTTGTGGCAGCGGGAGCTGGTCCCAGCTGAGGTTCCGGCCTCTCCTGAAAGGGTGCTCCCCGCAGACCATCTGGTGCAGCAGGATGCCCAGGGACCAGATCGTTGCTGCCTCGCCATGGTACCAGCCAAAGTGGGTCCATTCCGGGGGGCTGTAGGACAGTGTTCCTATGGAATACAGATGGAGTTCAGCAGGGGGATGCTGCTGCTCCCAGAGCCTGGCCCCAGCATCCCTGGGCCTGCGGGGGCTGCATCAGTGGCACACAGGGTGACCACTGCCCTCTCGCCAGCACCTGGGACTTGTGCACAAACTAAGGCTTGGAAAAGAAGCCACTGGTGTCAGAAGAGGGCAGAGGAAGCCCCGGCTAAGCCTGACCATGACATGCAAAGGAAAAACCCTCTCTGTGCTGGGGAAAACATGCCCTTTTCCTCCCTGTCTGCATTGCCCCAAAAATATTAGGAAGCAAAGGCAAACAGGGCGAGTGGAGCAGTGCAAGCCCTTCCTCTCGCCTGCACACCAAACTGGCTGGGGCACAGGTTCCGCCCCCCTCTCTGCTACCCCCACCCACGGGGGTTTTGGTCGGGCTGGCTGCCCCAGCCCAGCCCCAGTCCTGGGCAGAGTGGCTGGCAAAGGCTGCCAGCAGGGCTGGAAGATGGCTCCCCACCCAGCCCCGCTCTAAAGCAACTCAGCTGAAGACTCAGTCCCCTGACTGGCAGCAAAAGGGAGAATCCCCGCTGCCACAGCCAGCTTGGGCTGGGAGATGTTGGGCCATGAGATCCCGGGACCAGGAGTACACCCTTACGTGGGCTCACCTGCAAAGTGGGTGTAGGCTGTGTCTTGCAGGTAGGTGCCACAGCCAAAGTCAATCAGTTTGGCCTGCCCGGTGGCCAGGTCAAGCACGATGTTCTCTGGCTTGATGTCGCGGTGCAGGACCCCGCAGCTGGTGCAGTGCCGCACGGCCTCCAGCACCTGGCGGAACAGCTCCCGCGCCACCTCCTCGGGCACGAACCGCCATGCCCGAATGACACGCTGCAGGTCCTGACACCGCTCTGGCCGCTCCAGAACCATGACGATGTGGTTGGGCAGCTCGAACCACTCCAGCAGCTGCACCACGCCGGGGAAGCCAGTGGACACCTTGGACTGCAGCACGATCTCCAGCGGGGCCCTGCTGCCGTCGGGCTGCGGGAGGAGCACGATGCCCTCAGTGGGGCCGATGCCGTGCCAGGCCTGGGGAAGCCCTGAGCCAGCCCGGGATGCTCTGAGCCCTGCGCTGGGCCCACGCCCGCTCCCCCTCGAGGCGTCCTGGCGGCTTCCACCGTGCCGGGCCTCGGCTCATCCCCGCCCGGCAGCCCCGGCTGCTGCCGCTGGCCCCGCTCACTCACCAGCTCGCCCCAGTGCCGGACGCGGTTCCGTGGCACCCTCTTGATGGCCACCTGCAAGCCAAGGACAGCAGCGGGCTCAGCTCGCCGCCCGCCCTGCCCAGCCCCATCCTCCTCCTCCTCCTCCTCCGCCCCCTCCTCCTGCGCCCGCCGCCGGCCCCGCCGCTCACCGGGGCGCCGTCCGAGAGCCGCGTGGCCGCGAAGACGCTGCCGAATCCTCCGCGCCCCAGCAGCGAACCCAGGCGGTAGCGCTCCTGCAGGGCCTCGGGCGCCGTCCCTGCGGGCGGGACGCGGCTGTCAGCGCTCGGTCCGGGGCCAGCAACGGCCCCCGAGCACCCCTCAGCCGCCCCGGGCCGGCCATGCCCAGGCCTTCGCTCCTCGCAGCGCGGCACGGGAGGCTCGGGGCCGGCGGCTGCGCTGCCGAGCGGCGGAGCTCGGGCCGGGGAAGCCGCAGCGGAGGCGGCGGCAGCGGCCGCGCCGCCTGTGTCCTCCGCGGGCCCCGGCAGGAGCCGGGGCCGGGGCCGGGGCCGGGCTCGGGGCTGGAGCCTGCCTCGGGGCCGGGGCCGGGCTCGGGCCAGGCGGAGGCGAAGGGCGGCGATGCCGCCCCCGCACCAGGCACTGATGCCCGCCCAGCAGCGCCACCGCCAGTAGGGCCAGAGCCGGGCGGAGGCGAGACCGCGGCGGGACGGGCGGGGCCGGGCACGGGGCAGCCCCGCCCGGGGCCGGGGGCGGGCCGGGGGCATGGCCCGGCCCGGCAGGGGGAGAGGGAGGCGGGGACACGAGAGGGAGGCGGGGAGAGGAGAGAGACGCCGGGCAAGGGACCCCGGGAGAAGGGTGCCCGACAGCGGGAAAGGGAGACTCAGAGACAGAAAGAGAGAAAGAGGAAGAAATAGAGAACGATAAAGATCGTTCTAGGCTATCTGTTTTTCTTCTGCCGCCGCTGCTGCCGCCGCTGCTGCCGCCGCCGCTGCCGCCGCTGCAACTGAAGCACCGGGGCCGTTCGTCCCCGTGTCCGTTCCCCGCTCGCCCCACGAGCCCCACGTTCGAGCCCCGCGCGCCCCGGGCACAGCCCCTGAGTCTGTCCAAACACGGGAACTTTGCAGCCTTGAGCCCAGGTGCAGAGCCCTGACTCCTGCACACTGGCACAGCAATCCCCTCGCTTGCTGCTCTGCATTGGCCTGGCTGAGGGGCAAACACTGTCGGGACACCTTCCCTTGGGCTAGGATTCCTACCTGAGCCCAGCACTGCACTTACATCTCCAGTGTTGCCTTCCAGTAAAAACAGGGGAAGGAAAACTCAGTATGGCTCATGGTATTTTAGAGTGTCTAAAAATCACTAAGCCACTGATCTTAGAGGTGCAGTGCATCTGGAATTATTGGGATGGAGTAGTGCAACATGGAAAAGGGGAGCACAGAAATAAATAGAGAAAAATATCTTGGATTGTTTCTTTCATTTTAATTTTGCTTCTGGAAAGCTGTTTCAGTTTTCCGGCAATCTTCTCCTGTCTGCTCTTGCCAAGAATCTCTCCTGGAGAACAAGCTCAAGCTTCTGTCACACGATTTGCCCCCAGGAAATTATGCCACTGGTGAAGTTTCCATTGTGACTGTTTTGCTGGTTTAGGGCAAATTTTGGGAGGAAACCTCCAAAAAGGGTCAGTCTAGAAAGCAAGTTCCAGTGGCCTCTCCTCCTACTAGTTCAGAAAAAGACTCCCCTCGGGAAAAGTTAATAAACCCCAGTTTATTTATCAAGTAAAGTATTCACAAGCATGAAAAATGAATAATACTAAATAAAACCTCTGACAGTGCTGAAGAGATGGCAAATTCAGAAAGTCCTTTTTTGTGGGTTGTAGTTGGCTCACTCGGTCTCTTCTAAGTCCCTCTGGTGCTGGAATGCAGCGTCCCAGACCTCGGTGGGCCACAGGTGTGAGCTGCAGGTGTTTTTCTGGGTTTTCAGTCCAGAGCAAGAAAAAGGAAAGTCACAGTCCCAGGAACTTCTCTGCCTAAGCTAGCTAAAACCAAATTGCTGGACCTGGGCTGTGAAGGCACCGGGAAATTTCCAAATCTGGGCACTGGCGCTGCCAGCAAACACCAGATCTGGATGGTGCTGGAGCCAGAACCTGGAAATTTCCAACTTTTGGCTTTCTGTGCCAGCAAATCACTGCACTTGGGCTGTGCTGGCACCAGGAAGTTTTCAGATCTGGGCGCTGGCGCTGCCAGCAAACACCAGATCTGGGTGGTGTCGTTGGCAGCGACAGAAATCTGCCGGATTTGGGCTCTGCTGGCACCGGGAAATTTCCAAATCTGGGTACTGGCGCAACAAACACAAGATGTGGGCAGTGCCAGAGCCAGTAGCAGAAAGTTGTTGGGATTTGGAATTCTGTGCCTGCAAATTGCTGCCCTTGGGCTGTGTCAGAATAGGGAAATTTCCAGATCTGGGCACTGGTGGTGCCTGCAAACACCAGTGAAACCTTCTGGTCCTCGTCCAGACCATTGGCCAGTGGTTTCCCTGAGAACCAGCTCTGGCCACTTTACAGACAGAGACTGCTTTCATCTGCTTGTCTGGAAACAGAACTTTAATGCAGGCAAACACAACAAACAGGACGGCGTGCACAGTACAGAGAGCAAAGCAGAAAAAAGCCTGGGTCCAGGGTCCTGCAGGGATATTTATCCATTTATATATGGGGAGGGGTTAAGGTGGGATCTGAGGGAAGGATCCAAGAGGAAGGAAGGATTATGAATATTACAATTTTTGCAGTAAAATGTAACCAATGGTAGCAAAGAGAACTCAGAACTTTCTAGTAACAATCTGCATAACTGAACAAGAGGATTATGGGCGGGAGCTCCTGCTGACCCCAGCTAAAGAGGGTTTTCCCACAGCCTTAAGCTGAGGTCTCCTTCTTCTTTTAAACCAACCCCAACACACCAGATCTGGGAGGTGCCGGGTTTTGGTTTTCTTTGCCAGACAATTGCTGCATTTGGGTTGTGCTGGCACAGGGAAATTGCCAGATGTGGGCACTGGCGGTGCCAGCTCACCGCAGATCTGGGTGGTGCCGGTGCTGACACCAGAAAATTGCCAGGTTTTGTCTTTCTGTGCCAGCAAACTGCTGGACTTGGGCTGTGCTGCCACTGGGAAACTGCTGGATCTGAGCACTGGCAGTGCCAGCAAACACCAGATCTGGGTGGGGCCTGCACCAGGTATTTGCAAGGTTTTTGCTTTCTTTACCAGAAAATTCCTCGACTCAGGCTCTGCCGGCCCCGGGAAATTCCCGCATCTGGGCACTGGTGGTGCCAGCAAACACCGGATCTTGGCATTGCCAATGACGGTAGCAGGGAATTGCCAGATTTTGGCTTTCTTTGCCAGAAAACTGCTGGACTTGGCTCTGCCAGAACGGGGAAATATCCAGATGTGAGCACTGGCAGTGGCAGCAAACACCAGGTCTGGGCGCCTGTATTGGCATCAGGAAATTGCCGGATTTTGGTTTTCTGTGCCAGCAAATTGCTGGACTTGGGCTGTGCCAGCACTGGGAAATTTCCGGATCTGGGCACTTGTGCAGCATGCACCAGATCTGGGTGGTGTGTTGTAGTGTGTTTTTATATACTTTGTGATAGTTTTGGTTTTGTATCCCCGTATTTTTCCCAAATGGTTCATCCCAGATGGTACCTCCCTCCCTTTCCCTGTGTAATCCTTTGCCCTTGCTGAGATCATCCCCAAATCCCCACCCTGGCTCTCTGTCAATCACTCAGCATCCCATCCCCTCCCTCTAGAAGCTTCGGTCCAGGATGTCGAGTGATGAGCCAGAGGCCAGGGGTCAGCCCCCCAAGCCTTGCCCCATACGCTGTCCTAAATGTCCATCCCCCAGTACCCATCCCTTACGGGCACTTCTTGGTTAGTCAAATGTTCTCTACTTTGGGTTTCCACCTCCCTTTAAATGTAACCTTGGCACATCTCCCGGGCTCTCAGCAGGAGGCCCCTGAGGTGTAGGGGCTCCTTTGGGACACCTGGAATAAAACCTTGGATTAACCCCTGCTAAGAGTCGGCCCTTTCTCTTCTACCGCTGTCTCTGGTGTCTCTTGTGCTGCAAAGGCGGCCAGCCCAGGTGCCCTCAGTACCCTCAGGGCACAGAGAGTGTCTCCCCGCTGTCGGCCGTGTCGGGGCTGCCCCCGGTGTCTGCCGACTCGGGACTGGCCCAGGGTTCCTGAGAGGCTCCCAGAGAGACAGAGACAGTGGTGCTGGTGGCAGCACCGGGAAGCTGTCGGGTTTTGGCTTTCTTTGCCAGAAAATGGCTGCATTTGGGTTGTGCCAGCACTGGGAAATTGCCAGATGAGGGCACTGGCAGTGCCAGCGCACACCAGATCTTGGCGGGGAATGTGCTGGCACTGGGAAATTGCCAAATGTGACCTTTCTGTGCCAGCAAACTGCTGGAATTGTGCTGTGCAGGCATCTGAAAAATTCCGGATCGGGGCACTGGCGGTGTCAGCACACACGAGATCGGAGTATGTAGGCGCCAGGTATTTGCCTGGTTTTGGCTTTCTTTGCCAGCAAATTGCTGGACTTGGGCTGTGGCGGCACAGGGAAATGTTCAGATCTGGGCATGGGCGGTGCCATCAAACACCAGGTGTGGGTGGTGACAGTCTTGGCACCAGGAAATTGCTGCGTTTTGTCTTCTTTTTCCAAAAAACTGCTGCACTTGGGCTGTGTTAGAACCGATAAATGTCCAGACTGGGGTACGGGCGGTGGCAGCAAACACCAGATCTTGGCATTGCCAGTGCCGTCAGTGGGAAATTGCCAGATTTTGGCTTTCTTTACCAGAAAATTGCTGGACTTGGCTCTGCCGGAACAAGGGAATTTCCAGATCTGGGCACTGGAGGTGGCAGCAAACACCAGATCTGGGCGGTGCCAGACCCAGTAATGTTGGAAATGAATTTGTAGAGAATTTTTAAGGTTTGATAGAAGGTTTCTATAGTATGTATGCAAGTGTCACAATCCATCCTTACGAACGGGTTTCGTGATGGTTCGTGGGTTGATCTCAGAGTGCAAAAAACACCGACACAGTACAGGGGGTTGCAGTGATAATCAAAACAAATGTACCTTTATTGAATAACCACAAGAGAATGCATTGGGGAGGAATTGGGGAAAAGGGAAAAAGAGGGAGGAAGAGGAAGGAAGGTATAGAGCTACCAAACGTAGAAATGGCAAAGTCCTTTCATGTCCCGCCAATGGAGTTCACCAGGTCACGTCTGGGGAGATCTCAGGGTTGCAGTTCATCTGAACTCTTATTATACTCTTTTTGTTGATGGGGGAAGGGGTAAAACTTGAAACTGAATCAAAGGTAGTCTATTGTATTTTTGGGAGAAAAAATGGTATTTAGAGAAGGGTACACACAGTCCATGTTCTCTGCAGTGGGCGAAGGCCATTGTCTTCTTGGTCCACTGCTCGCACCTGCAACATCCATCTTGCTTTGGTTAGCTTGCCTCCCCCACACACCTCCCCCAGGTTAGGGGTCTCAGTCCCAGTCCTTGGAAAGAGTGTGGGGGGGCCTTTTCACATAGGGATTTCATGTCTCGGTCTTTGATGGAGAGGCCTTGTACATCTCAGTCTGTCTGTCACGGCCGTTGTAAGACAAGTGAGGGGTCTTCTGTGGGGGACCACCCAAAACTCAGGAGAAGTCCAGCCAGGCTGAGAGGTGGGACAACTTCCAAGGCTATTGTTGCAAAAAGGCAAGGGGCCCCTTCTTCCTTTCATTGGGTTCAGTGTAGCATACAGCAAACACACCTGTGAACAATAGCTTAGCAATGCCAGCAGCTGTGCTCAGGTCTCGGGGCCCTTGGCATGTAACTTTCTCCACCAGGGCCAGAAACTTCAGACAAGGGGCTTTTCTTCAGTGGTCCCCAATGACGATCGTGAGGCAGATGAGAGAAACTTTGGACAGAGTCTCACACCTACATTACATGGACGACGTACTAATCTGTGCTTCCACCAAGTCTTACTCAGACGCAGCACTTTCCAAGACTGTCGCAGCTGTCGAAAGCGTGGGGTTTCAGATAGCTCAGGAAAAAATCCAGCTATGGAGCCCATGGAAGTACCTCGGGTTTTTAATCACAGGAAGGACCGTCGTGCCTCAAACTCTGTCCATCAACGAGCACCCCCAGACATTAAGAGACACGCAACAGCTGTGCGGCATCATCACGTGGATCCGACCTCTCCTGGGCCCCACCACAGAAGAACTGGCACCGCTCTTCGACCTTCTACGAGGAGACGGCGACCTGGCTTCCCCACGCTCGCTAACGCCAGAAGCCTGGGAGGCTTTGCAGAGAGTCGCCAGCGCCATCAAACACCGCCAGGCACATCGCCTTCCCCTCAGCCTCGGTATTTTTGGTAAGTGCCCAAACTTCCATGTGCTGCTCTTTCAGTGGGATGACACTTCAAAAACCCCACTCATCATCATCGAGTGGCTTTTTCTGCCGCACCAACCACATCAAACAGTTACCACCCCACCAGAACTTGTAGCCAAACTTATTATTAAAGGCCGACATCACCTCCAGACCCTCGCAGCTTGCGATCCGGCGTGCATTTTCCTCCCTTATACTTTGGAACAATTGGATTCTCTATTACAAACAGATGAACATCTGCAAATTCCATTAGACAGCTATCCTGGAAAAACTTCAATTCATTATCCTAAACACAGACTTTTTAAAGATTCACTGCATTTGGCCCCAAAATCAGATAAAAGTAAAACTCCACTCAAAAACGCTATCATGGAGTTCACTGACAGTTCAGGCAAATCTCACCAGTCAGTGTTCACCTGGAGGGACCCGGACACTCAGAAGTGGGAGTCTGATATCCAGGTTGTTGAAGGTTCCCCCCAGACTGCAGAACTTGCTGCAGCTGTGAGGGTGTTTCGAACATTCCAACAACCCTTCAATTCAGTCAC
The DNA here is from genome assembly GCF_051311805.1 of Agelaius phoeniceus. Lineage (NCBI taxonomy): Eukaryota > Metazoa > Chordata > Aves > Passeriformes > Icteridae > Agelaius > Agelaius phoeniceus. Next base: position 1,369,347 of record NC_135298.1, read on the forward strand.
AGATTCTGCATATGCCACTGGGATAGCAGAGCGGGCAGAGCGTGCCCTGATCAAGGAAGTCCAAAATAAAAAATTCTACAGCTTGCTCTCTGAATTAATTTGGTTCATCTCCCAACGAGAGCAACCTTATCACATCCTGCACGTCCGGTCGCACACAGAGCTGCCAAGATACATCACTGAGGGCAAGCGGAGAGCAGACTTGTTAGCAATGGCAGCAAGTGCCACCCACATTTCCCCTGCTGCACCACATGTCTTTCAACAGGCTTGTCTAAGCCATGGATTCTTCCCTCAGAATGCTCCAGCTTTAGTAGGTCAATTTAAGATTTCCAGAGACCAAGCCAAGGCAATTGTCTCCACCTGCCCCAATTGCCAATCCCTCGCCCTCCCTTCCATAGGGACAAAACGAAGAAAATTACAGTGACAACTAACTTGACCATTCATGTTTCTATCAGTGCTCGAACAGTCGATAACTGACTCACTGGAGACCAGATGGCCACTCCCAGGACACCCCGAAATACCTTAACAGCTGCTGCCACCGTCACTGTGCTCCTGTGCATCCAAACAGCGGTTGGATGGGTCGTGCCACAACCAACAGAAAACCTATGGGTCACACTGGGGAAATCTCTCAAGCAGGATAACTTTTGCACGGCCATGGGAGGTGCAAAAACCCGCTGTCTACATGTCTGGTGGGAATCCCCCTGTCCCCAAATGAATATGCCTGTGCAGGTAAGAAGCCCACCCTGGTAGACACCTGGGACGAGTGGATGAAGATCTTACCCCATGCACCACAGGACCTCCAAGAACGAGACCTACCGGGCTCCTCAAAGCGACTTCTTGTGTCAACTTTTTCGACAAGCCACCCCAACAAAATTGGCATGAGAAATCTGAACCACAGATGATAGTGAGAAAAGATAGATCACCAAATGATAAGAGATACAATGATGTTGACTGGTGCAATTATACTGCCAAAACATTATCTAAGTCCTCTCTGTTTCCCAGAGTGCTTCCCAAGGGAGTGTTTCTCATCTGTAGTGACAGGGAGTGGGCAGGGATCCCCTCGAAGATCAAAGGGGGCCCCTGCAGTCTTGGTCAGCTTACTACCCTCACCCCAAACACTACCCAAATTAAAAATTGGAAACAAGAAACTCAATTGGCACCCCAGAAAAGATCGTACTCCCAATTCAATCAAAATTGTGATGGCCAAATTTATAATTGGGGCAAGACGAAGAGGGTCGCTGTTTCCATCTTTCTACCATGGGTTGCAGCTCGAAGGCCCTCGGTGAGCTTTCTCACCTGGAGTGCTGGCTTAGTAAGCAGACCAAGGCTACATCCGCTGCCTTATCAGACCTTCTAGTGGACGAGGAAAGCACCAGACATGCCACCCTTCAGAACAGAGCGGCCATTGACTTCCTGCGCCTCTCCCGTGGCCATGGTTGTGAAGATTTCAAAGGACTTTGTTGTTTTAACCTGTCATGGAAAAGCACATCGATCCAGGCCACCATCAAACAAATGCCAGAGCAAATGAAGACCCTTACTGAAAATAAAGTTGTGGACATGATGGACAAAATTCTCATGCAGTGGAGCCTCCCTGTGTGGGTGCCCCCATTCTTAAAAGTTTATTGTGCGTCCTTCTCATAGTTGTTATCGTTTGAGCAGCACTGATGTGTTTTAAGAAAAGAATTCACAAAAGACTGGGAAATGTTTATTTAATAAATAAAAAAGGGGGAGATGTGAGACATAGGCATGGAGAAGACAAACCTGGGATGTCATTGGAGAACACCACTGTTTAAGTTAAGGTGAGAGACTGGTGCAATTCCCCATGGTTCTTTGCTTGTTAATGTGAATGTGCTGTTGTCAATCGACTGCTGCTCATCCCCCAGTTCCAGAATGTTCTGTACTCCCCGTTCCTCCATTGGCTTTCCCTGAGAGACCCCTCCCACTCTGCTCCCCCGTTGGTGCGTCCCGTGTCACCCCACCTTAACTCCAGCCCTGACTCCCTTCCCCATTGGATAATTTGTACCCCGAGCCCTCCTGCCTTCCTCCAGTTATATACCCTGGCCCCAGCCCTGCTCCTGGCTCTTTGCCTCTGGTTCCCTTCAGCAGAGGTTGTGTTCCTGCTTGCTCCTGTTTCCCTCTTCCCCCTCACTTCAGCTGGGCCCTTGGATTTTCCCTTACTAAACCCGGCTGGATCTGCTCTGCGAGGAGTCCTCTCGTCCCTCTGGTGAGGCTTTGATTGCACCATCCGGGCTCAGGCGTCTGCTGGGCTGGGGCAGTTGTCAAGGCAGCCCCAAGTGGAGACGCTTTCGGTGCTGCAGGCGCCTGACAGCGCCTGCCTGGGGAAGCTGCTCTGGCCACCCGCAGCAACCAATTCCTTTTCCCAGGCAGCAGCTCCCAGCGTCCTCCTGCGAAGCCCAGAGAGAGAGGGAGCAGCTGCCCTCAGCCCTGTCCTTTACCGCATCCCAATTCTCATGTAATGTCCCCCTGGGAGAGAAACTGCCAGGGAAGAGAAGTGCGACCAGATCCCCTCCTCCCCTGAGCTTGAACACTTCTTTTGTTTCTTAAGGACCCAGTCTTACCAGAGCAGTGGTATTGCACTGACAGCTGGGACACCAGCAGGGGATCACCCCACAGTGCCCAGTGTGCACCAGGCTCAACAAGGTCTCCTTCCCCCCCTGATTCCACCAGGCCTCTTCCCTTGGCTGGGGTTTTGCTGGATAGTGGGTCAGGACAGTGAGAATCTCCTTCATCCATTCATTCACTGTTGAGGGTCCTGCAGACACTTCCTCAATTTCTCTCCAAGTTGACCTCAGAAAACCAATGACATCACAGCTCTTGTCCATCTGGTCAAGAATCTCCCACGAGGACACTCTGGTCTCTCCTCCAAGGGCACAAAGCAGCAAAATCCCTGAGGAAAATTTTCCCCCGTGGGCCCTGCGCCTCCTTGGGTGAGTTCCAGAGCAAACAATCAAGGCAGTGGCCTGAAATGTTTTCCCAGCTGGGCCATAACACTTCTCTGATGGATGCACATTGTCCCTGGGGAAAGAGATGTGCAGAACCCTTCACTAATGCCCTGGAATGTCAAACAGGATTCACAGCCATGGACAGGTCTCAGGAACCACTTCACTGTGGATTTTCCTTCCTGGAAGCCCAAGATGTCTGAACGTGCTCCTGGTGCCTCAGGGCCTGGGTAAACAGGGCTTGTCAGAGAGGCTGGCGGGGCACCAACACCCCTCCTCCTCACAGGGCACCTCTGTTACCCCAATTAGCTCCGAGTGGCTGCCTGGGGACAGGTGCCCACTTCCCCATGTGCCTGGGATGGGCACATCCTGCTCAGGCCAGTGCTGGCCTGGGCCCAGAGCCGGGGCCATGAACCAGGTGCTCTGGGAGGGCTCTGTGGCTGCAGGTGTGACAGGATGAGGGGCAGGGCAGGGCATATTCCCCTCGGGACAGTGCTGTGGGCATGGAGCTTGGTGGGGTTTGGCATCTGCAGGGAAAGGGATATCGGGTTGTGTGGATGTGGGAATTGTCACTCCTGAGGCATTCCCCAGGCCTCAGCCTTGTCTGCAGGTGCTCAGCATTGCCCAGTGCTGCCCAGTGTCTGCAGTGACTGAGATGCCAATCAGCCACCTGATCCCATGTCCCTTGTTCCCCTTGTTCTCCCACATGTTGGGTTTGGGGCCGGGCTCAGCTCTGGGGTGTCCCCCGGGGAAAGCTCTGGCAGGGGAGGGGCAGCAGGAGATGGGGGATCTGGCACTGGGGGCTGTTGGAGGATGGATTGTGTTGGACTGGGGGCTGTGCCCACAGGGTCCCCAGGTGCCTTTGGCTCCCTGCCTGCCCCCCTTGGCCCCCCAGGTGCCTGGGCCCTTCCAGGGGCAGCTGCCCCGTGCAGGAAGCTGGAGGGATGCCGGGCAAGGGGGCTGGATCCGTGCCACAGGTGGGGTGGGGTGGACTCTGTGCCAGGGCTGGGCTTGTGGCCAGGGCTGGGGGCTGTGCCAAGCCGGGCTTTGGCCTGGGGGCTGGCAGGGAGGGTGCAGGGAGGAGTCCCGGCAGGGATAAAGGTGCTCCTCACCTGCTGCAGCCTCAGGCAGCGCTGCCCAGAGCCAGAGGAAGATGAAGGTGGCTGTGCTCAGCGTGGCCCTGCTCTTCTCCATCCTGCTGTGCCCCCCGGCACAGGCCAAGGTGAGGCACCAGCCAAACGCTGTCCCCACATCCTGCCCTTTCTGGCCTCCCTTCCCACCCTTTTGGTCTCTCCTCTGGGTCCCATTCAGGGTCCCCAAACGCCCTCCCACTGACCATTCCTGAGGCCTTTCCTTCCATGTCCCCCCTCAATCCTTTGCTTTTCTTCCTGGCCACTGCAGAGGGGTCCCCCTGTACAATTCCCTGACTCACCCCCACTCGCACACCATCTCCCAGTCCCGTTGGTTTTGTCCCCACCTGTCCTCATTCTCCTGTCACCACCAAGTCCCTCCCTTGCCCACCCATGTCCCTACACCTCAGTTCCTTTCTCCTCCCCTGTACTTCACACCCTGCTCCTTCCACACCCCCAGCCCTGTCCCCTGGGCCCTCAACTGACCCCAGATCAGTGTCTTTGGGTGTCCCCCCACCTCAAACAGATCTCCTTGGAGGCCCTGAATTCCCATCCCTCTGCCTGCACCCTGCTCCCTGCACCCGTGTCCCCCCCAGCCCCACAAGGTCCAGTCCAGACCCAGCCTTTGTTCTCCTTTCCAGGCACTCCTGGAGGGAACCCAAGATGATCTGCGGGAGGTGAGTGGGCTGCTGGCATGGGAGGGCATCCCCTCAGGGCATTGGGGGGCAGTGGTGTCCCCCCATCCCTTGCTGGCACCGGGGACATCCCAGTGACCAGCGAGGTCTCCTGGTCTCTCTGCAGTTGGATTTAGACAATGTCGCGGTCCTGGAGACGCCTCTGGTGGGTACCACGAGTTCTGCTGCTGTCAGAGCCTCCCCTTGCCTGGCCAGCACAGCCCAGGCCATCCCAGTCTGTCCCAGCAGAGCCCAGTGCACCCCTCCTGACAGCCCAGACAATGCCCTGGCCCAGGGCTGCTCCCCAGGGAAGCCTTTGCCCAGGGCCCTGCTGCATTCCCATCCCTGTCAGCCCAGGAGCCCCTGGATGAGCCAGGACGCAGCCCCTGCCCCAGCTGTGCCTCTTGGCCAGGAGCCCAGTGCTTCTGGGCAGCAGCACAGCAGCTCCTGCACCCCATTGCTCCCACAGCCCCTTCCCCAAGGCGCCCCTGCTCTCCCCTGCCTCCCAGTGCAGCCCAGTGCCCCCAGTGTGTCTCTAACGCTGCCTTTGTCCCAAGCCCCCTGTGGCTGAAGAGCTGCGGGCTCTCCTGCGGCAGAAGCGCCTGGCTGCCTCTCTGGATGCCTAGGTGAGCCGTGCCTGCAGGGACAGGGCTGGGGACAAAGCCCAGCCATGGCCCAGTGGGCTCCAGAGGTCACCTTCTGGGCTTTGTCTTTTAGGCTTGCAAGGACCAGTGTCCTTTTTCCTCTCCAGTGGCATGAGGAGATGATCATCCCTGCAGGAACCCCCTGAACCCTTTGAGCCCTGGGCCATTTCCCCTGAAGAATAATCAATCAATAGTCAATAAACCCTTTGAGCAAAGCTTTGCTCTGTGTCCGTGTGTGTGTCTGTGGGTCTGGATTTCCTCCTCTCCAGTGGTCTGGGGAAGTCAGGCCAGGTCTGGGCTCTGCTGCCTTGACACAGTCTGTGCTTTCCCCCAGACAAATGGTGTGTTGGGAGTTGTGCAGAGTCCAGGGGGAGTGGGTTGAGTGGAGGGGTGGCTGTGCAGGTGCTGAGAAAGGCTGTGGTTCACTGTGAGAGAAGTCGGAATGGCCTGGGTTTAAAAGAAAAAAAAAAATTAAAAAAAACCCCTTTCTTTTAAAACCTTTTCTCCCTGTGAGAAATGACTGTTCACGTCTCAAAATTTTGAAAAGTCTATTAAAAACTTAACAAAACTTACAACAAAGGGACTAAATAAGGAAAAAGTGACAGTGCTGGGAGCCTCCCCCACTTTGTGGCTGGTAACCACGTGGCTGGCTCATCCACACAATGGCTGCTCTCCCTTTTATATCCTTGCTGTTGCAACAGGCAGCCCTAGCTCCTCCCAAAGGCTGTCTCTTGACTCTTGGTCGCTGTCCATTGGTGCAGACTGCTTTCTTGGAACTGGATTGGAGCTCAGCTGTTGCTAAGCCGTGCCTCTTAGGAACAATCTGCCCTTCCCCAAATGCCCGCACTACCAAGATCATCCCGGGATAACAATGCTGGGCGGGGGGACACATTGCAGTAACAGAACTCTACATCTGTACAACTTCTCTTAACATACTGATCATGTTCACCCTTTAATTGGGAGAGATAACCATCTCATTACTCATCTCTAACACTGGGGCATTCACATTCTCTGAAAAAATCCCTCCGCCCAGGATTTTTCTCCTGGGCAGCTGAGAAGCCTCAGAGAAAAAGGAAAACAATGCTTATCTCATTTGCTTCTCCTGTGTTGGGCTCCTGTGCAGAATGTGTTTGGAGATGGTTTACCCACAGGTGATTGATTGGTCACTCAATCCCCTGGTGTGTAAGTGCAGGAAAAGTTGTTTGTGAGAGATAGTTTTCATTTTTCTATCTAAGAGTGAAAAAACAGTTTATGTGGGTGGCTAGTGTTTATCACAGTCCTAGTGCTCTTTTTCAGGGAAAGTCGGTTGTTTTGCACAGTCCTAGAGCTCTTTTTCAGGAAAAACAAGTTGTTTTTCACTGCTGCACAACTCTGTTCTCACAAAGAGTTGTCAGCTTTCTCATGGCTTCTGTCGGCTCAGGTCAGGATTCAGTTTGTCGGCCTTTGGCTGCTGTTTCACCCCCACAGAAAACATCATTCCTGTCCCAAAAAATAAAAGCAGCTGAGACGCAGATCATTGCATTCTAGAAGGTGAAAAGGGATGCAGGTGCCCAGAGGTCCAGGAGAGAAATGGCAGTATTGAAAATGTGAGAAGCAAAGTTTTATCCATAGAGGCAATGCCTGACCTCAAGGAAGACGTTTCCTACCAATCAAGACTTCCTTAGGGAACACCCTGCTTCTATATCAATTAGAAAATAATGTTATATTGCTTCTTATGAAAAGAAAACTAATGAGAGAAAATCCTGAAAATGGGGGAAAAAAAATTTAATGTAATTGCTCATTGAAATCTTTTTCATTAATTCCACTCCTGACAAAACTAATTCTTGAAGATAATTCTGGTCGAGGTGCAGCTCCTTTGGGCTTTGTGCACTCTGAGGAGCCCCATGGGAGATTTGGTGCCAACTCCATGAGCCTCAGTTCCTCAAAGTGGATGTCACAAATGTCCAAGGAAAGGAAGTGCAAAGCAAAGGCAGAACACACCTTCCAGGGCCCAAGATAATGTTCTCCTCCCCACTGGATTTTTGCCCGGGTCAGATGGGACTGTCCGAGGGTGAGGGAGACTTCCTGAGCAATCCTTTGCTCTCCGGGCACTGATCAGCTTGATGCCTGGAGAGGCTCCCTGGAACAGAGGCTGGGCAGAGTTAAAGGAATAAAGTAGGGATTTATTAAAAGGCGTTCAAAGGATTCCCCTTGAGCAGGACAAGAGCCCAGCCAAGGCTACACTCAAAATGGATGACTGGTCAGGAGTTTTCCCACTTTTATAAGGTTTGGTCCATTTAAATATTGGGGCTAAATGTCCAGTTACAGCTTCAGGTGATGCAGTCCCATCCTCCCAGTTTGCTCTCCTCAATTTGCTGTTGTTTGCCCTTTTGGGGCCTGAAGCTGCAACAGCATCTGGTTCTGGGGCTGGAAAAGGATTGTTTTGTCTGACTACACTGTGAAGAGAACTTGCTAACACTGTATGAAATCCAGAGTTACAGACTAATGCAGTACAGAATCTGGAGATATGACAGCTAAAACTGAAGGCATCAGCCTGTTCCATGTTCCCTTGGTTCCATGGGGACCCACAGCGTCACAATGGCCACTTGTTCCCATGAGGTTCCCCAGTGTCACCATGGTGTCCTTGGACCCACCTGGTCACAACCGACCCATGGTTCCATGAGGTTCCGCGGTGTCACCATGGTCACTGTCAGAGGCTGGATGAGATCAATGTCCTGAGACACCGTGGGATGAGCTGTCAGTCAGTCACACAGTGGGGACAGTGCTAACCCAGCCCTGATTGCCTGAGCGATCAGAAATCCCACCTGGGGGCAGGCCCACAAAGGCCCGGGGGCTTAAAAACACGGAGCACAAGGTCAGCCCCTGGTATGGACTCTGCCTTCTCCTGGGGTTTGTGTCTCACCCACACTGGAACCCTAGGAACTGATAGTCATATGCATGTCTTTCTATAGAGCTTCTGTCTTTCTGTCTCTCTCTCTTTCTTCTCCTTCTAATGCTCTTTATATGCAACATTTTTTGGGTACCTCAGCAGTTTACGTGCTCAATGATTTCTAGGTTAAATGAGCTAAGTTAATGAAGTTACTGCTATGAAAAGTGTTTTCTGTGTAATTGGATGTTGCATGAAATCCTTTTCCAAAGTTTCTTGTGTTTTTGTACTTTGCCAGTAAAATTCTGTGTCATTTTGACCTCTTGAGAATATCTGGCTGGTGTTCCTCCTGTGCACCCGACTCGAGTAAAGGAGCCTTTGGTTACCTGCAGCATTTCAGTGTTCTGGGCTGTTACACCCCACAGGCTCACAATGGCCTCTTGTTTCCACACTGGCCCCTTGATTCCATGGGCCCCAACAGTGCCACAATGATCCCCTTGGTTCCACTACTTCCCAGAGTGTCGTAGAGAATACATTGGTAAAGGAGTTAATAGAAAGTTCCAATGATAGGTATAGATTGTTTGTTTAATGTTTTATAGTTATGTAAAGTGCCGGTACCCCCGCTGCTCCCACTCTCATCTAAAATGGCAAACCAACCAAGACCATAAAGAGGATGATTACATCACCTAATAAGCAAATAGGATACTCCCATAAGACTTAGCAGAAAAGGATTACATAACAAAAACTCCTAGAACAACGAACCACCATGCAAATAAAGGATCAAAATAACACCTCTAAACAAAGAGAACCTAAGACAATATCAAAGATCCTGGTCAGAACTTTTAGCCTTCATCACCCTAACCAGAGTGGGCCAAGAGCAGTATAAAGATTATGAACCTGAAACCAATAGGCGTCTACTCAGAGACTCTTGTGAGGAAAGAAGACCCAGCTCTGCTGGAGGACAGAGCTGACCTCCTTCTCCTCCACGCCGTCCCGGGAGGAGCGGTGGTGTGCGCACAATCCCTGGAGTGGGGGGACACGGGTCCCTACCGGGGTTTGGGGTGCCCCGAGTACAGCAGCAGCACTGAGTAGAGCCAAGAGGGCCCCAGTGCCCAGGCTCGGACGGCGGTGCTGGGGGTTCAGTGTGCCGCGGTTCAGGTAGAAACCGTAAACCCACTGGAGGCCCCTGGGGGCATTGGGGTCACAGGGCAGGGCAGGGCTGGGCTTACAGGGCAGGGCAAGGCCCGACCTGCCCCTTCCTCCGCCACACACAAAATGTTTGGAGCCAACAATCTCCTCCAGTCTGTCACAACAGGCAATGTTGGAGGTGCAATCCCAATTGTGGCCATGGGCACCTGGCTGAGAAGGACAATTCTTTTCCATAGGAAGAAAAGCACAGATCCCCAAGGTCTGGAAGGCAGGTGAGAGCCTCAGTAGGCCAAGGCCAGACAGACTTGTCAGTAATAGCAGATTTTGGATTTAGGGAATTCTGGAGGTGGAAACCCAATCTCGGCCATGGGCACCTGGAGAAGCAGGACAGTTCTTTCCCATGGGAAGGAGAGCATGGAGCCTCCCCAAGTGTTTTGGAGACAGATGCGAGGTGACCATTGTGAAACCACTGCCAGCCAGACTTGTCCTGGCAATATTCCTATGGAACAATCCCTGGATAGAAGGAAATTTGGAGGTGAAATCCCAGTACTGGCCATGGGTGCCTGGAGCAGAAGGACAGTTCTTTTCCATTGGGAAGGAAAGCACAGAGCCCCAGTGTTTCAGGAGCAGATGAGAAGTGACCCTCAACATGCAAAGGTCCCTTGGAGCAGTCAGGCAGCCCATGGGAGGCCAAACCAGCCAGAGCTGTTCTGTGTTCCCTTGGTTTTAAGGGGTTCCAGAGTGTCACAATGGTGCCTTGGATCCATGGGGCCCCACAGTGTCATAATGGTGACTTGATTCCATGGGTTCCAGCATTGTCACAATGGCCCCTTGATTACAAGAAGACCTGCAGTGTCACACTGGCCCCCAGGTTCGATGGGGTCCCACAATGTCACAGTGGCCCCCAGGTGTCATAAGGCCCCGAAGTGTCACAATGGTCCCAAGGATTCCATGAGGCCTTGCAGTGTCACAATGGTCTCCGTGGTTCCCCAGGCCCCACAATGTCGCGTGACTCCTCTGTTCCATGAGCCCTGCAATGTCACAATGGACCTTTGGACCCTGGGGCTTTGCTGTGTCACAATGGTCTCCTCTGGCTGCACAGTGTCACAATGGACCATCGATGACAGGAGGCCACTCTGTGTCACCCTGGAGCTTTGGTTCCATGCATCCCTGCAGTGTCCCAATGGTCTCCTTTGGTTGCCCAGTGTCACAATGGACCAGTGATGACATGAGGCCCTGCAGTGTCACAATGGACCTTTGGTTGCATGCAGCCCTGCAGTGTCACAAAGGCCTCTTGGTTTCACAAGGCCCCATAATATCACAATGGGCCCTTGGTTCTGTGGGGACCCCCAGGGGCACAATGGTCTCCATGATTCCATGGTGCCCCTCAGTGTCACAATGGTCTCTGTGATTCCATGGTGCCCCTCAGTGTCACAATGGTCTATGTGATTCCATGGTGCCTCTCAGTGTCACAATGGCTCCTTGGTTCCATAAGGCTATAAAGTGTCTTAATTGACTTTGCATGGTTCCATGAGGCCTTGCAATGTCACAATGAACCTTTGGTTCTATGGAGTCTTGCAGTGTCACAATGGCCCCTTGGTTCCATGACACCCCAAAGTGTCATAATGGTCTCCATGGTGCCATGAGGCTTTGCAATGTCACAATGGACCCTTGGTTTGATGAGGCCTCTCAGTGTCACAATGATCCCTACATTCCATGGAGCCACACAGTGTCAGTACAGTCCCCTTGGTTCCATGATGCCCAGCAATGTCACAGTAGTCTCCATGATTCCATGAGGCCCAGCAATGTCACAGTGGTCTCTTGGTCTCACAGGGCCCCACAGTGTCACAATGGTCCCTTGGTGTCACTAGGCCCCACAGTGTCACAATGCTCCCTTGGTTCCATGGCCCTGTGCTGGTGCATTCCCCCCTGCCCTTCTCAGGCCGCCCTGCCAGATGAGAAATGCTCCTTGGGCCTCGGCCTTGGCCAACAGCCCCTGGGCTCAGCTCCTCTGCAGCTCATCACAAACACTGTCTGCTCCAGGCACTGCTGCTGCCCAACCAGCTCCTGGTTCCTTTAGCAGCAGCCCTGGGAACTGGTTTTGTTCCCTCAGTGGCACACGATCCCTGTTCTCACCCTGCCAAAGAAAGCTGTTGGTGCCCAGTGTGGCCAGGATGAGCCATTGCTGGGACTGAAGCCCCTCTCTTGGGGCCCTGCAAACAGCGCTCCAAAAGGAGCCCTTGGAGCTCTCCTGGGCCAGCGACTCCCTCTGAGCGGGGCCTCTCCCAGCCGGGAACTCTCCCGTTTGCTGCACTCGGGGATCCTGAACAAGCACAGAGCCTGGGCCGATCCCCCCACTCCTCCAGGCTCAACCCTTTGCCTGCTGGGGAGATGCCAAAGCATCAGCAGTGAGCATTCCCTGCCCTCAGGGGAATTGCTCCCAGGTGCCTTGCACTGACTCTTTGTGTCTGTGTGCACACAGGAGTGCCTGTGCTGGGGAAATGTGGCAGAAATGCTGCTCTCTGAGGGCTTGGAGTGCCTTGGATAGCTGAGTCAGTCAGGCCTGTAGGGAAGCTTAAATCACAAGGTCTAAGTGAAGTTACCTGCTGCTAAGAGTTGTTCTTAGTTGCTAAGTTGTTACCTTTAATATAAGTTATCAGCTAAGTTAAATATTGTAAAGAGTTATTCCTCTGTTAAATTTGCAAAGTCATAGGTTTAAGTTAGGTTAAATGCTGTTACACTCTGCTCTTTTGCAAATTTGTGAAGTTGAAAGTATCAGTATAGGTTAAGTTTGAGCTCTGTTAAGCTTTTAGGCTGTATTCCTTTTATCCCTGTCCTCTCTGTCCTTTTGTCACACACACACACAGAGGGACAGTTCTCGGTTCATTTCTGGTTTGATTGCCTGGATTCTGTTTGGTTTTCTTGTTGCTTTGTTTCCCTGGTGTGCCTGAAGTGCCCAGTCAGGAGCAGAATGACTCTTGCCAAGGAACTTTGTGCTGCTGTCCCTTAAGATTAAATCTGGTTTTTGCTGCTCCCTTGCTGGGGATTTTTTCAGCACTCTCAAGGCCTCGTTGGTAGCAGGGTGAAGGAGCCCTGGCCCAGGCTCTGGCCCTGGGGGACACGGGGAGGCTGCCGGGGGGTTCCTGTCCCCCTGTACCACCCCCAGGGCCCTGGCCCCTGTCCCCGTGTGTCCTAGGGTGACGTTATGATGCTTGTATCCCCATTCATGTGTTCTGTTTATGCTGGCTGTTATGTTCTGTGCCTTTAAGACTGACTCTGAAGAGTGAAAGTTTTGTTTGGGTTTTCTTATCAACCTGGCAGGACACAGAGACAGGGCAGTACATGGTGCTGCTTTTGCTTTTTGCTTTTGCTTTTCGCTTTGCTCTCTCGCTCTTGCTTCTTCCTTGCTTCTGCTTGCTCTTGCTTCTGCTCATTAGCTAGTTTAGCTAAACAGTCCAAATTTCTTCCTGGACTGTTTCTTCTTTCCTTTTTTGAACCAGCTTGAACCTGCTGTGGACTGGGACCTGGGAGCACCAAGAGTTTGCACCTTGTGGCCTGCAGCAGCTACCCCAGCACAGGACGGACTGATAACAGAGCGACCACCTCCAAGAGAGACTTTCTGAATTTGTCATCTTTTTTCAGAGCGGTGACAGAGTGGTGTCACCTGGTATTTTTCATTTTGTGTGCTGGGGGGTGCTGTGCCTGTTAAATAAACAGGTTCTTTCCACTTCTCTCTGAGGAATTCTTCCCAAACTGGTTGGGGGAGGGGCCATGTGGGTTTGCTTACTGGAGGGGCCCCCTTTTGGAGATTCTCTACCAAATTTGCCCGAAACCAGGACAAAATCTTGATGCCCAACGCGTGGGGCTCAAGAGAGAGTGGAAAAACCCTGCTTTGAGTACATTTTGGCTGCCATTATTCTATCTTGGTATATAGCAGTTAATCGCCATGTTTTCTGAAGTCATAATGTCTATTGGGGTGAAGGCTTGCATGCATTTCTGGTCCCTAGGGTTTTTTGAGATCTTAATACCTCTATGGTCTGTCCCTAGGTTTATTATCTTATCCAGAAACAGCTCTAGTATTGTCCCTAATAGGTAGTTTTTACAGCAGAGGGGCAGTGACCAGAATAGCTCTCCTGCTGGGCTTGGTGGTAATGATTTGTAAGGAGTTTATAAACATGTTGGGGTCTGCTCCAGGTATGAATGGTTCCTGTCTATGGTTATGCATCCAGTCTGTTAGAGGAGGAGCAGCAGGGAATGAGGCTTTTCAGCCTTTGCTTTCCTTCTTCTCCTATGAATCGGTTGCATCAGTAGTGAAGGATGTTCAGTTTCCCATGAATGTTAAAGAAACCATCTTTCTGGTATTCAACCTGGTAACCTTCCTCTATACAGTCTGCTGCTTCTCCAGAATGAGGGCTGAGATTTCTAGACGGGCTGATGAGACCCCTGACTCAGGAGTAGACCCAGGCGTGGAACATCCTGAGTGGTGTGGGAAATGGGAGGATATGGGCCAAATCCTGAAGGAATTCTCTGACCCTATAGTCTGGGATTTTCCCCATTAACAAATTCAGACACCAGCTGAGGGGGGAAATATCTGAAAGAGAAATACCAGGATGAGCCTAAGGAGAGAAAGGTCATTGCAGTGAGCTGGGCCCTGGCATATGCTTATCACACTCTGTTGGAGACTGTAGGACAGCAGACAGAGGCAGGGGGGCAGGGAGATAAATCAGCAGCTATCCCAGTCACTCAGGCTGCAGCCAACAGCCCAGGCTCGAAGCCAGCAGCCAAACCAGATAGCGAGCCTAAGCCAGCAGCTAAACCAATGGCTGCTGCTACCAGTACTAGAAGTGAGAAATGCACGGACAAGACCAATCGACCAGGGGATGATGATGATGATGAGGCAGGAGAAGGAACCTCAGTGCCTCCTGACATAAAATCAGGAGTCAAAGCAGCCAGTGCAAGATCAGATGCAAATATTGGGTCTTTTTCCCTAAAGGACCTTCATGGCTTACGGAAGGATTACACCCGACGACCTGATGAATCCATAATTAGTTGGTTAGTCCGTCTCTGGGATGCTGCAGGCGAGGCTACAATTCTGGATGGCACAGAAGCGAGGCATTTGGGATTCCTGTCACAGGATCCTGTCATCGACCAAGGAATGATGAGGGGGACAAACCCTCAGAGCCTCTGGGCACGGGTCTTGGAAAGTGTTGCACAAAGATACCTGTGTGCAGATGATCTTTACATGCAACAAACACAGTGGAAGACCATAGAGCAAGGGAACCAATGCCTGAGAGAGATGGCAGTGGCAGAGATTATCTTCTCAGATGATGTAACAACTAGGAACCCAGACTTGGTGCCATGCACGTCTGTGATGTGGCGGAAACTTGTGCGACTTGGGCCACACGAATATGCTTCTGCTTTAGCCATAATGAAGTGGGATGAGAGGGAAGAGACTGTGCTGGATATGGCAAGGAAGCTCCGAGCATATGCAGATGCTGTGCATGGCCCAACACATGCCAGAATTGCAGCGGTAGAAACACGTCTGCAGAACTTAGAGGATAAGATAGAGGAGAATCATAAGAAGCTCAGAGAAGAGATTAAAGAAGACCTTCTCCAAATCTCGGCTGTACAGATCAGAGGTTCTGGTATCCAAGGCAGACGTTTCCCAGATGGCCAGAGAAGGTACACCCCACAAACAGAGCTGTGGTTCTACCTGCGTGACTGTGGAGAAAACATGAGGAGGTGGGATGGAAAACCTACTGCTGTTCTGGCACGACGGGTGCGTGAATTGAAGGAAGCCACCAGAAAGAAAGCAGCTCCAGTTGCCCGTAACCGAACCACCAGGTATGATGCTGATGATGCCATGTCTGATCCCCTTGAAGGAACATCCAAGACATATGCCCAGGGAAAGAAGGATAACCAGGCTTAGAGGGGCCCTGCCTCTAGCCAGGTAGAGGCCAGGGAAAATCGTGTTTTCTGGTCTGTGTGGATTCATTGGCCTGGCACATCGGAACCACAAGAGTATAAAGCTTTGGTTGATACTGGCGCGCAATGTACATTAATTCCGTCGAGACATGTGGGGACAGAGTCTGTTTCTATTGCTGGTGTGACAGGGGGATCCCAGGATTTCACTTTGGTGGAAGCTGATGTGAGCCTGACTGGGAATGAGTGGAAGAAACATCCTATTGGGCCTGGCCCAGAGGCCCCATGTATTTTGGGCATAGACTACCTTTGAAGTGGGTATTTCAAAGACCCAAAAGGACTCAAGTGGGCATTTGGGATAGCTGCTGTAGAGACAGAGGGCATCCAGCAATTGAACACCTTGCCTGGGCTGTCTGAGAATCCATCTGCAGTAGGATGTCTGATGGGAGAAGAGCAACGGGTGCCAATTGCCACCTCCATAGTGCATTGACGACAGTATAGAACCACTCGAGATGCTGTGATCCCCATCCATAAGATGATCCGAGAGCTGGAGAGCCAAGGGGTGGTCAGCAAGACCCACTCACCCTTCAACAGCCCCATTTGGCCTGTGCGAAAATCTGAAGGAGAATGGAGATTGACTGTGGACTACCGTGCATTGAATGAGGTGACTCCACCACTGAGTGCTGCCATGGCAGACATATTAGAGCTCCAGTATGAGCTTGAGTCCAAGGCAGCAAGGTGGTATGCCACTATAGACATTGCCAATGCATTTTTCTCCATTCCTCTGGCAGCAGAATGCAGGCCTCAGTTTGCTTTCACGTGGAGGGGAGTGCAGTATACCTGGAACCGACTGCCCCAGGGATGGAAGCACAGTCCCACCATCTGCCATAGACTGATCCAGACTGCACTAGAAAGGGGTGAGGCTCCAGAACACCTGCAATATATTGATGACATCATTGTGTGGGGGAACACAACTGCGGAAGCGTTTGAGAAAGGAAAGGGAATCATCCAAATCCTCCTGGGTGCTGGTTTCGCCATTAAAAAGAGCAAAGTAAAGGGACCAGCTCATGAGATTCAGTTCCTGGGAGTGAAGTGGCAAGATGGACAGCGTCAGATTCCTAAAGACGTCATCAACAAGATCACAGCAATGTCTCCACCCACCAATAAGAAAGAGACACAAGCTTTCCTAGGTGCCATAGGCTTTTGGAGGATGCACATTCCTGAGTATAGTCAGATCGTGAGCCCTCTTTACCTGGTCACCCGCAAGAAGAACACTTTCCACTGGGGCCCTGAGCAGCAACAGGCCTTTGTCCAGATCAAGCAGGAGATAGCTCATGCAGTAGCTCTTGGCCCAGTTAGGACAGGACCAGATGTGAAGAACATGCTCTATTCTGCAGCCGGGAACCATGGCTTGTCCTGGAGCCTTTGGCAGAAGGTGCCTGGGGAGACTCGGGGTCGACCACTGGGATTTTGGAGTTGAGGCTACAGAGGCTCTGAGGCCAACTACACTCCCACAGAGAAGGAAATCTTGGCTGCCTATGAAGGAGTCCAAGCTGCCTCAGAGGTGATTGGTACAGAAGCGCAACTCCTCCTGGCACCCTGACTACCGGTGCTGGGGTGGATGTTCAAAGGCAAGGTTCCTGCCACTCACCATGCCACCAGTGCCACATGGAGCAAGTGGATTGCTCTTATCACTCAGCGCGCCCATATAGGTAAACTGAATCACCCTGGGATTTTGGAGGTAATTACAAATTGGCCCGAAGGTGAGAATTTTGGTGTCACAGATGAAGAACAAGAACCCGTGACACGGGCTGAAGAGGCTCCTCCATATAACCAACTGCCCCCAGAGGAAACACGCTCTGCTCTTTTCGCTGACGGTTCCTGTCGCATCTTAGGGATGAACCGGAAGTGGAAAGCAGCCGTATGGAGCCCCACACGACAGGTTGCACAAGCCACCGAAGGAGAAGGTGGATCGAGTCAACTTGCAGAACTCAAAGCCGTTCAACTGGCCCTGGACATTGCAGAAAGAGAGAAATGGCCAAAGCTCTACCTCTACACTGATTCATGGATGGTAGCCAATGCTCTGTGGGGATGGCTGGAGAGGTGGAAAAAAGCTAACTGGCAGCGTAGAGGAAAACCAATTTGGGCTGCTGATGAGTGGAAAGATATTGCTACCAGGGTAGGGAGGCTACCTGTGAAAGTCCGCCATGTAGATGCCCATGTCCCCAAGAGTAGAGCCAATGAGGAGCACCAAAACAATGAGCAGGTAGACCAGGCAGCAAAGATAGGGGTGTCAAAGATAGACCTAGATTGGGAACACAAGGGAGAGTTATTCCTAGCTCAATGGGCCCATGATGCCTCAGGCCATCAGGGCAGAGATGCCACCTATACGTGGGCAAGAGACCGAGGGGTGGATTTAACCATGGGCAGTATTTCACAGGTTATCCATGACTGTGAGACGTGTGCTGCCATCAAGCAGGCCAAGCGAGTGAAGCCCCTGTGGTATGGTGGGCGGGGGTCCAAGAACAAGTATGGGGAGGCCTGGCAGATTGACTCCATCACACTGCCCCAGACATGCCAGGGCAAGCGCTACGTGCTGACCATGGTGGAAGCCACCACTGGATGGTTGGAAACCTACCCTGTGTCTCATGCTACTGCCCGGAACACCATCCTGGGCCTGGAAAACCAAATCCTGTGGAGACATGGTACCCCTGAGAGGATTGAGTCAGACAATGGGACTCATTTCAAGAACAGCCTTATCAACACCTGGGCTAGGGAACATGGCATTGAGTGGGTGTACCATATCCCCTACCATGCACCAGCTGCAGGCAAAGTGGAGAGGTACAATGGACTACTAAAAACCCAGCTGAAAGCTTTGGGTGGGGGATCTTTCAAAAATTGGGAGCAGCATTTAGCAAAGGCCACCTGGTTAGTTAACACCCGAGGTTCCACCAACCGAGCAGGTCCTGCCCAGTCTGAGTCCCTGAATGTAATAGATGGAGATAAAGTCCCAGTGGTACGTGTCAGAGGTTTGTTAGGGAAGAATGTGTGGGTCAATTCTGCCTCGAGTACAGACAAACCCATTCGTGGTGTTGTCTTTGCTCAGGGACCAGGTTGCACATGGTGGATAATGCAAAGAGATGGAACAACACGATGTGTACCACAGGGAGATCTGATTGTGGGGTGAGAATGATACGCAATATTACTGTTCGTTGGATGTTACTGCCATTGTCTGTACATTAAACCATACAGACATGAGATAGAAGGAAATGTGTAAGTGTTGAAGGTCTGGGCAAGTGGGAGATGGAGAAGGAGATGTGCAAGTGTCGAAGGTCTGAGCAAGTGATAGATGGAGCTTTGAGTGAGTAAGGTGAAAGGGGTGAAATCCTGCCGCTCTGTAGTATAGGGCATGGATTCAGTGGTCCAGTGTGGGGATGTGATGAGGACATAATGGGTGTTGCTTGTAAATTGTGGGGGAGCAGATGGAAATTTTGTGTGAATAAATGTATGATGTGTGGTAGTATGTTGATGATATGGGGATAAGGGGTGGAATGTCCTAGGGTGACGTTATGATGCTTGTATCCCCATTCATGTGTTCTGTTAATGTTGGATATTATGTTCTGTACCTTTAAGACCGGCTCTGAAGCGGGAAAGTTTTGTTTTGGTTTTCTTATCAGCCTGGCGGGACACAGAGACTGCAGCTTTTGCTTTTGCTGCTTTTGCTTTTTGCTTTGGCTCTCTCGCTCTTGCTTGCTTTGCTTCTGCTTGCTTTTGCTCTTTAGCTAATTCAGCTAAACTGTCCAATTTCTTCCTGGACCGTTTCTCCTTTCCTTTTTCTGATCACTTCGAACCTGCTCCGGACTGGGACCTGAGAAACACCAAGATCCTGCACCCTCTGGCCTGCAGCAGCAGCCCCAGCGCCGGAGGGACTGAGAACAGAGTGACCACCCCCAGAGAGACTTTCTGAATTTGTCATCTTTTTCAGAGCAGTGTCATCTGGTATTGTTCATTTTGTGTGCTGGGGGGTGCTGTGCTTGTTAAATAAACAGGTTCTTTCCACTTCTCTCTGAGGAATCCTTCCCGAACCGGTTGGGGGGACGGGCCGTGGGGGTTTGCTTACTGGAGGAGCCCTAATTTGGAAATTCTCCTCCAAATTTGCCCTAAACCTCGACACACAGAAAACCAAAATCCGTCAATTTCCTGATGCCAATACAGGCGCCCAGACCTGGTGTTTGCTGCCACTGCCAGTGCTCACATCTGGATATTTCCCCGTTCTGGCAGAGCCAAGTCCAGCAATTTTCTGGCAAAGAAAGCCAAAATCTGGCAATTCCCTGCTACCGTCATTGGCAATGCCAAGATCCGGTGTTTGCTGGCACCGCCAGTGCCCAGATGCGGGAATTTCCCGGTGCCGGCACAGCCCAAATGCAGCAATTGTCTGGCAAAGAAAGCCAAAACCCGGCACCTCCCAGATCTGGTGTGTTGGGGTTGGTTTAAAAGAAGAAGGAGACCTTGGCTTAAGGCCGTGGGAAAACCCTCTTTAGTTGGGGTCAGCAGGAGCTCCCGCCCATAATCCTCTTGTTCAGTTATGCAGGTTGTTACTAGAAAGTTCTGAGTTCTCTTTGCTACCGTTGGTTACATTTTACTGCAAAAATTGTAATATTCATAATCCTTCCTTCCTCTTGGATCCTTCCCTCAGATCCCACCTTAACCCCTCCCCATATATAAAAGTATAAATATCCCTGCAGGACCCTGGACCCAGGCTTTTTTCTGCTTTGCTCTGTGTACTGTGCACGCCGTCCTGTTTGTTGTGTTTGCCTGCATTAAAGTTCTGTTTCCAGACAAGCAGATGAAAGCAGTCTCTGTCTGTAAAGTGGCCAGAGCTGGTTCTCAGGGAAACCACTGGCCAATGGTCCGGACGAGGACCAGAAGGTTTCACTGGTGTTTGCTGACACCGCCAGTGCCCAGATCTGGAAATTTCCCTATTCTGACACAGCCCAAGGGCAGCAATTTGCTGGCACAGAAATCCAAAACTCGGCCACTTTCTGCTACTGGCTCTGGCACCGCCCACATCTTGTGTTTGCTGTGCCAGTACCCAGATTTGGAAATTTCCCGGTGCCAGCAGAGCCCAAATCCAGCAGATTTCTGTCGCTGCCAACGACACCACCCAGATCTGGTGTTTGCTGGCAGCGCCAGCGCCCAGATCTGAAAACTTCCTGGTGCCAGCACAGCCCAAGTCCAGTGATTTGCTGGCACAGAAAGCCAAAAGTTGGAAATTTCCAGGTTCTGGCTCCAGCACCATCCAGATCTGGTGTTTGCTGGCAGCGCCAGTGCCCAGATTTGGAAATTTCCCGGTGCCTTCACAGCCCAGGTCCAGCAATTTGGTTTTAGCTAGCTTAGGCAGAGAAGTTCCTGGGACTGGGACTTTCCTTTTTCTTGGAACTGTTGAAACCTGCTCTGGACTGAAAACCCAGAAAAACACCTGCAGCTCACACCTGTGGCCCACCGAGCTCTGGGACGCTGCATTCCAGCACCAGAGGGACTTAGAAGAGACCGAGTGAGCCAACTACAGCCCACAAAAAGCACCTTCTGAATTTGCCAACTTTTCAGCACTGTCAGAGGTTTCATTTAATATTATTCATTGTTCATGCTTGGGAATACTTTACTTGTTAAATAAACTGGGGTTTTATCCACTTTTCTCCAGGGAAGTTTTTTCCGGAACTAGTAGGGGGAGGAGCCGCTTGAAGTTGCTTTCTAGACGGACCCCTTTTGGAGGTTTCCTCCCAAAATTTGCCCTAAAGCAGCACAAACAGTCACAATGAAAACTTCACCAGTGGCATAATTTCCTGGGTGCAAATCTTGTGACAGAAGCTTGACCTTGTTCTCCAGGAGAGATTCTTGGCAAGAGCAGACAGGAGAAGATTCCTGGAAAACTGAAACAGCTTTCCAGAAGTGAAATGTAAATGAAAGAAACAATCCAAGATATTTTCCTCTATTTATTTCTATGCTCCCCTTTTCCATGTTGCACTACTTCTCCATCCCAGTAATTCCAGATGCACTGCACCTCTAAGATCAGTGGCTTAGTGATTTTTAGACACTCTAAAATACCATGAGGCACACAGAGTTTTCCTTCCCCTGTTTTTACTGGAAGGCAACACTGGAGATGTAAGTGCAGTGCTGGGCTCAGGTAGGAATCCTAGCCCAAGGGAAGGTGTCCCGCCAGTGTTTGCCCCTCAGCCAGGCCAATGCAGAGCAGCAAGCAAGGGGATTGCTGTGCCAGTGTGCAGGAGTCAGGGCTCTGCACCTGGGCTCAAGGCTGCAAAGTTCCCGTGTTTGGACAGACTCAGGGGCTGTGCCCGGGGCGCGCCGGGCTCGAACGTGGGGCTCGTGGGGCGAGCGGGGAACGGACACGGGGACGAACGGCCCCGGTGCTTCAGTTGCAGCGGCGGCAGCGGCGGCAGCAGCAGCGGCGGCAACAGCGGCAGAAGAAACAAAATCAGATAACTCTATAACTCTTTCTCTTTCTCTCTTTCTTTCTCTGTCTCTCTTTCTTGGTCTTTCTCTCTTTCTGTCTCTGAGTCTCCCTTTCCCGCTGTCGGGCACCCTTCTCCCGGGGTCCCTTGCCCGGCGTCCCTCTCCTCTCCCCGCCTCCCTCTCGCGTCCCCGCCTCCCTCTCCCCCTGCCGGGCCGGGCCATGCCCCCGGCCCGCCCCCGGCCCCGGGCGGGGCTGCCCCGTGCCCGGCCCCGCCCGTCCCGCCGCGGTCTCGCCTCCGCCCGGCTCTGGCCCTACTGGCGGTGGCGCTGCTGGGCGGGCATCAGTGCCGTGTGCGGGGGCGGCATCGCCGCCCTTTGCCTCCGCCTGGCCCGACCCCGGCCCCGGCCCCGAGGCAGGCTCCAGCCCCGAGCCCGGCCCCGGCCCCGGCCCCTCCCGGGGCCCGCGGAGGACACAGGCGGCGCGGCCGCTGCCGCCGCCTCCGCTGCGGCTTCCCCGGCCCGAGCTCCGCCGCTCGGCAGCGCGGCCGCCGGCCCCGAGCCTCCCGTGCCGCGTTGCGAGGAGCGAAGGCCTGGGCATGGCCGGCCCGGGGCGGCTGAGGGGCGCTCGGGGGCCGTTGCTGGCCCCGGGCCGAGCGCTGACAGCCGCGTCCCGCCCGCAGGGACGGCGCACGAGGCCCTGCAGGAGCGCTACCGCCTGGGTTCGCTGCTGGGGCGCGGAGGATTCGGCAGCGTCTTCGCGGCCACGCGGCTCTCGGACGGCGCCCCGGTGAGCGGCGGGGCCGGCGGCGGGCGCAGGAGGAGGGGGCGGAGGAGGAGGAGGAGGAGGATGGGGCTGGGCAGGGCGGGCGGCGAGCTGAGCCCGCTGCTGTCCTTGGCTTGCAGGTGGCCATCAAGAGGGTGCCACGGAACCGCGTCCGGCACTGGGGCGAGCTGGTGAGTGAGCGGGGCCAGCGGCAGCAGCCGGGGCTGCCGGGCGGGGATGAGCCGAGGCCCGGCACGGTGGAAGCCGCCAGGACGCCTCGAGGGGGAGCGGGCGTGGGCCCAGCGCAGGGCGCAGAGCATCCCGGGCTGGCTCAGGGCTTCCCCAGGCCTGGCACGTCATCGGCCCCACTGAGGGCATCGTGCTCCTCCCGCAGCCCGACGGCAGCAGGGCCCCTCTGGAGATCGTGCTGCAGGCCAAGGTGTCCACTGGCTTCCCCGGCGTGGTGCAGCTCCTGGAGTGGTTCGAGCTGCCCAACCACATCGTGATGGTTCTGGAGCGGCCAGAGCGGTGTCAGGACCTGCATCGTGTCATTCGGGCACGGCGGTTCGTGCCCGAGGAGGTGGCGCGGGAGCTGTTCCGCCAGGTGCTGGAGGCCGTGTGGCACTGCACCAGCTGCGGGGTCCTGCATCGCGACATCAAGCCAGAGAACATCGTGCTTGACCTGGCCACCGGGCAGGCCAAATTGATCGACTTTGGCTGTGGCACCTACCTGCAAGAGACAGCCTACACCCACTTTGCAGGTGAGCCCACGTAAGGGTGTACTCCTGGTCCCGGGATCTCATGGCCCAACATCTCCCAGCCCAAGCTGGCTGTGGCAGCGGGGATTCTCCCTTTTGCTGCCAGTCAGGGGACTGAGTCTTCAGCTGAGTTGCTTTAGAGCGGGGCTGGGTGGGGAGCCATCTTCCAGCCCTGCTGGCAGCCTTTGCCAGCCACTCTGCCCAGGACTGGGGCTGGGCTGGGGCAGCCAGCCCGCCCAAAACCCCCCTGGGTGGGGGTAGCAGAGAGGGGGGCAGAACCTGTGCCCCAGCCAGTTTGGTGTGCAGGCGAGAGGAAGGGCTTGCACTGCTCCACTCGCCCTGTTTGCCTTGGCTTCCTAATATTTTTGGGGCAATGCAGGCAGGGAGGATAAGGGCATGTTTTCCCCAGCACAGAGAGGGTTTTTCTTTGCTTGTCATGGTCAGGCTTAGCTGGGGCTTCCTCTGCCCTCTTCTGACACCAGTGGCTTCTTTTCCAAGCCTTAGTTTGTGCACAAGTCCCAGGTGCTGGCGAGAGGGCAGTGGTCACCCTGTGTGCCACTGATGCAGCCCCCGCAGGCCCAGGGGTGCTGGGGCCAGGCTCTGGGAGCAGCAGCATCCCCCTGCTGAACTCCATCTGTATTCCATAGGAACACCATCCTACAGCCCCCCGGAATGGAACGACTTTGGCTGGTACCATGGCGAGGCAGCAACGATCTGGTCCCTGGGCATTCTGCTGCACCAGATGGTCTGCGGGGAGCACCCTTTCAGGAGGGGCCGGAGCCTCAGCTGGGGCCAGCTCCCGCTGCCACAAGGGCTCTCTCAAGGTGGATCCTCTTCTCTGGGCACGGGGGGAATCCCAGTGCTGGGAGCCAGCAGCGGGCTCGTGAGCATCCCGCTCTGGCAGCTGCTGAGGAGGTGGCACATGTCCTGCTCTCCTCCAAAACAGGGAATTGATGGGAAAGTTTAGGCCCAGCCCTGAGCACATCCAGAATGGCCTGGGCATGGCAATAGTGGGGCAAAGCAGACAGGAGCCTTCTCTGGCTGACCGGCAGTTTCTGCTTTCTCTGCCCAGAGTGCAAAGATCTGATCAGGTGGTGTTTATCCGTGAACTCCTTGGAAAGACCCACATTAGAAGACCTGTTCTGTGATCCTTGGGTGCAGGATATTCCTTGGCCATAGAAGAAGGGAGAGAGCCACAGGCACACTTTGATCCAGGGCCCTGGTAAGTTGCAGCTCCACACATGCCTTGGCAATCAGTAGCAAGGGAACCCAGACCTTTTTGTGCTGCCTGTGTCACTGCACGGGGGTCATGGGATGGGCACACGCAGCCCTTGTGCTGCAGCTGAGCTGCTCTGCCCAGCACTGGTGGCCACCATCCAAGCTGGTTTTGCTTGTGCTGGTTCCCTGACAGCTGGGGCCCTGGGCAGAGCCCTGAGAGCCTGGTCTCCCCCCAGGGAAGGAGAAGGAGCCCCTGGAGAAGCTGTACCGGATGGGGATGCTGCTGCTGCTGCTGCTGCTGCTGCTGCTGCTGCTGCTGCTGCTGCTGCTGCTGCTGCTGCTGCTGCTGCTGCTGGAGACAGCCAGGATGGCACCAAGGATGAGAAGCTCTTCCTCAGCCTGGCCACTGGAGGCTGAAGGTGATGGACTTTGATTCTGGCACCTTCTTCAAAGCCAGACTCCACAGGGAATTTGCAGGTGAGTCCCCACCCGGGGAAATGCTGCCAGATTTGGGCATGGCCCAGCCTGGCTGGGAAGCAAAGGTTCCCCCTCTGCTGGGGCAGATGCAACTCATTCTTCAGTCACTGCCCAGCTGCTTTTGGCAGGGCTGGGGCATGGGCTGGGGTGGGTACAAATGGGAGTGGGCTCCTGGCCCTGCCAACAGCCCCCAGCAGCCACCGTGGCCTGGGCTGGGGCTGGGGCTGGGGCAGCCAGCCCGACACAAGCAAAGCCCCATGCTGGGAGCAGAGGTGGGACTCCAGAAGCTGTGCAGGGGCTGCTTTGCTCTGCAGGCAAGGAAGGGCTGGGCTGCTGCACTGCCCTTGTTTGCTTTGGGATCACCGTGATTTTGGGGGGCAGTGCAGGGTGGAAGTGAGAAAGTGTGGGCTTCCCTCACCCATGTCTGGGTTTTTCCCTACCATGTAGGAGTTGGGCCTTCCTCAAGGCCCTGAGAGAGATAAGAGTTTTTCCTGTTTTTCTTGTTTTCCCTTTTTCTCTCTAATCTCTTTTCAAGAATGTGTTGTTTGTTTTTCCAGAGGAAGCGTTCCAGGTGGTCCAGTGCAGATGGGGAAGTGCTTGGGAGCAGCTGTGGCGTGGATGGGCGGTGGCCTTGGAGAAGGCTGAGGCCATGGTTTGGGAGCAGCTTTTCTTGCAGCCGTGGCTGGCGTGAGGTGGGTCCGTGTGTGCTTGGCAGGGTGGGATCAGAGCTTTTGGGAGATGGCAGCGAGCACAGGAGCATCCTGCTCTGGGCAGCTGCTGAGGGCTGGATGTGCCGTGGCTGGCTGCAGGCTGGGCACATGTCCTGCCCTCCTGCTCTGCTGCCAAAGGCAGCAGGGATGGGCAGCTCTGGGCACAGCTCTGGGCACAGCCAGCATGGCCTGGGCACCGCAGGCCTTGGCACAAGGGCACAGGAGCCCTCAGCTGACGGGCACTTTTCTGCTTTCTCTCCTTGCAGCCGGGCTCTGCGGCTGCTGAGGCTGCTCTGGGCTCTGCCAGGGCTCTGCTGGGCTCAGCCCTGGGCCCAGCTGGGCTGGCTCTGCCCTCACATTGCTCTGACAGCTTTGCATCAGACGAGCCCCTTGCGAGCACAGCGCCTGAGCTTTCTGCTTTGGCAGCTGAGTGAGACTCTGCTGCAGGCCCAGAGATTGCAGCTGGGGACACACATCCAATTGGTAAGAACCCAAACCCTCCACAGTCCCAGCTGAACGCCTGGATCTGCACAGGGTGTTTGTCTGTCCCATTCTTCCTTCTTGATTGGCTGGAATTGTGCAATTGCACTTTCTTCCTCCTCTAGAAGTGCCTGAGTGGGCCAAAGCTGGCGAGTGGGCCGTGTTCCTGAGGCAGCGCAGTCTGGAGCTGATGGATGGAGAATTGCCCTTCTGCACTGCCAAACCAGAGTAAGAACCCCTAAGTGGGACTTTGTGTCTCTAAGAAATCCCTGACAGTTTCAAAGGGAATGTGCAGCTCCTTGCCAGGCTGAGAAGGAAGGTCATCTTCTAAAGGATTTGGGCTTTGACAGAGTTTCCATTCCCAGTCCTGCTTGGAGCGGGAAGGGCACAAAGCAATTTCCTCTTGCTTTGAGCACAATTTCAAATGGCAATGTTGGAAACAAAGCCCAAACTCTTTTCAAAGGCTGCTGGGGTCAGTAAGATGGATCCATGGCATCAGCACATTTACAATGTAAATAACTGAGTTCCCTTTTAAAAAAGATCATTTACCTCTTTAATGCAAAGTTTCAGAAGTTTTTCACTAACACTTGGGTTTTGTTTTCATCTTTCACATTTTATATAGTTTTTTTTCTTTTGCCTTTTTTTCCTTTAAATAGAAAACATGTCCTACAAAAGGAGTGTCCTTTGCTCCTGGTTCCTGTGTGGAGCAGCTCCCTTGCTGCTGGCTGAGCTGCTCAGGCAGAGCCCGGCAGCTCCTGGCCCTGCAGGGCTGAGGCTTTTCCCCGTTGCTGGGCACAGACTGATGGAGCAGCACTGCTGAACACGGGCACACACAGAGGGCCCAGCAGCAGCTGCCTTTGGCCACCTGAGGCTCCAAGGCCCAACCTCTGAGCAGCCAGGGCTGGAAGAGACTGGCAGCATCTGATCCCTGACTCTGGGCCAGGGCTGCACAAATGACCCCACAGCAGCAGCAGCAGCAGCAGCAGCAGCAGATGGAGCTGACTTTCAGCACAGCCCCTGGCCCTGTTCCCTCCCGTGTGCAGCGGTGTCACAGCAGCCTGAGGCACCTGGGAGCCCCCAGTGCCAGCAGGGACTTGAGATGGCAGCCCTGGGCTCCTGGAGGCTGTGCAAGGAACGGAGCTGGGCACTCCCTGTCCATGGGGAGCTTGCAGATGGAAAAGGCTGCTGTGCCCAGGCAGCTCCAAGGGCACAGAAAGGAGGCTCTGGAGCACTGGATCTGTGCCAGTGCCACAGTCCTGGGCAGCAGCCAGGCAGCCCTGGGGGAACAGAGGGCACAGCAAGAGGGACAGAAGCAGGCAAGGGCAGAGACTGGGAAGAGCCCGGCCCGCGAGCAGGAACAGCTGCTCCATTGCACTCTTGGAGAAAGCTCTTGGCTGCTTCAAAGCGCTGAAAGGCGTGAAGGGCAGAGAGGAGGCCACAGCAAACAATGCTCCTGTTTGCACAGCCTCCCCTCTGCGTGTCCCAGAAGGAATTGGATGGACTGGATTCGTCTCTCCGAGTGGTCTCGTTCAGCATGAGCAGCTCAGCACCAGGAGCTGAAGGAGCTGAAGCCTCAGGCCACAGGAGCTGGGCAAGAGGGAACTTCTGGAGCAAAGTAATGCTGCTGAAATAGCCCCAGCTGAATGCAGCGGATCTCATCATGGAATCACAGAATCCTTTCTGTTGGAAAAGCCCTCTGAGCTCACCCAGTGCAGCCGCTCAGCCAGCAGTGCCAAGCCCAGCACTAAAGCACGTCCCTGAAGTGCCAAGGCCTGGACAGCAGCCCTGAGTGAGGCCTGGACAGCAGGCCCTGAGCCAAAGGTGGCCTCTGGAGGAACCTTCCAAGCAAAGGTTATCTTTGTATCTGCTCCCTGCTGAGATATGCATGGTCATTAGCACTGTGATAGATGTAGCCACTCCTTAGTGAAACATGGATGGACCTTTGTGTATTTAGAAGCCAGAGAAGGCCATGAAATCTGACATCTGGCCTTGTGTGGGGCTGAAGGATCAAAGTCAGCTGCCTTGGCTCCTCCTTGAGGCCTGGCCAGGCTTTGGGAGGGAGCCAAGGGGAGGATGAAAGCAGATGTTGGCACACTAGCAGTGCTGTCAGTTTGTTCATGCAGCACTGCCAGAGCTGGGCCCTCTCCCAGCGGGCTTGGAGCCTCAGCTGGGGCTGGAGGCACCTGC
Source organism: Agelaius phoeniceus (assembly GCF_051311805.1). Classification (NCBI taxonomy): domain Eukaryota; kingdom Metazoa; phylum Chordata; class Aves; order Passeriformes; family Icteridae; genus Agelaius; species Agelaius phoeniceus. The sequence continues at coordinate 1,397,753 of NC_135298.1, forward strand.
AGGAATTGCCAGTGCCCAGGAGTGGCTCTGCAGCCCTTGGCTGTGACAGCTTCCCCAGCTGCTGTGCGCATCTGGGGGATGGGAAAGGCTGAGGGGAAATGCTGCTGCATCTTTCTGAACCACTGCAGGCAATCTTTGGTGGGGATGATTGGGTGCATTGCTGAGCTGCTCCTTTTGTGATTCTTTGCTGCTCTGAACTGCAGGAAATGACACTGATTCCTTCAGCTGGAGTCTGTGTCTTTGGTGCTGACTTTGGCCACTGGTCAAACGGAACTGGCCCAGTCTGGCCAGATCCCAACCAAATGTCACTTGTTCAATGTCAATGTGAGGCATCAGTGCCATCAGAAATTCCCAGATGGGAAGCCCTTCCCTGGAGTTTCCTGGCTCTGGAGTGGGCTGAAGTGGGAGCCCCGTGGGAGCAGTGGGGCAGTCGGGTAAAAGAAGCTGCAGCCCTGGATGTCTTCAAATGCATCCAAAAATTGCACCTGGAAAAGGAAAAGGACTTGTGGGTTTGGGCAGACAAAGATGAATTTGTTAAGAGTCCATTGGAAACAGCACCTTCAGAAGGAACAATTATTGTTGGACTGCTCCCACATGGAGCAAGAGCAGAAGGTTTTAATCTTGAGCTCAGCTGCATTTGTACCAGTGAAATATCAATATAATAACTAACTATATCTATTTTTTGTATATTAAGACCTTAATATATATATATCTGTATATTTATAGATATATTATAGATATATGTCTGTATCTATCTGTCTATATATATATCAATATGTATATCTACATATGAAATAATAATAATGTGAAATAGTGCTGAGAATACTAATTTGGTAGCTTTGGCTGCTCAGGGATGTAACTCTAAATACCCTACAGAACAGGATTGGCCAGGGCCCTACTGTCAGTGGTCAACTTTGTGAGATTGTATACAATGTAAAAAGGAGGAAGGGAGGAAATTGGCTATTTTCCCAGGGTTTGGTGATACTGTGATGCAGAGTGCTTTGTCTGTTGCTGTGAAAAATACAGGGATGAAGCCTGCAGGGCTTTTCATGTACCAGACTATGCACAAGCTGCAGGATTGGTTGAACGGGTGAAGGGGTTGTTAAAAGAGCAGTTGATAAAATGAGGAGATGGGAACCTTTGCCCATGGAGAACCCATCTCCCAGATGTGCTCCATGCCCTGAACAATGGCCCACAGGGGAAATGGAAACCCCCTGGCTGTGCACAGCTGCCCCCAATTTGCAAATCCAGCCATGGGCAGTGAGACTTGGACTGCCTGGGAAATTGTTCTGGCTGTGATGGCCCCTGGCAGGGCCAGCCCAGAGGCTGCAGGGCTGGGCCTTCATGCATTGGAATTAATGAGGATGAATTCAAAGCAAATGAGAGCTCTCAATACTGAAACAGGAATTCAGATTCCTCCAGGACACTTTGCTTTGGTAACTGCTCCCTTGGAGCATGGCCTTGCAAAGTGTTCATGTCATGGCAAGAGGAATTGATGCAGAATATCCAGGAGAAATTACAGCAATTCTGTTAAACAATAGTGAACAAGATTGGATTATTCAACCCCATGACAGGGTAGCACAATTATTGATATTGAAATTTTGAGAACGATTGTGAAAAAAGGAGCTCCAGCTCCAGTCAGCACCGTTTGTGGAGATAAAGGGTTTGGATGCAGCAGTCCTAATAATGGAGCCAGAGTGTGGGTCCGGAGGCCAAATGGCCCTCCCGAGGCAGCTGAAGGAGCAGCTCCTGGGAAAGACAACTCTGAGTCCTGAAAGCTGGGCAGGAGCAATGGGAATGTGTCCCTGCAGCCAAGGATTGTGTGTGAGAACAAGTAGATGTGACAGGATATTGTTTTACACATGCTGCCAGACCAAATCTCCCTGTTTGCCCCAAGGGCCCCTTTGGCAAATGCTCTGATCCACGGGGCTCCATGGGAAGGCTGCTGTGACACTGAGGGACTTGCACAGGAATTGCATCCAGGAGCCTGGGTGCCCCTCAGGGACTGGGACCCGGCCCCTTCCAGCCAGAGGGGAAAGGGCCCCCCAAGCCTTGTTAGCCCCAGACAACATGGTAAAGCTGAACAGCAAAGGGCCTGGGGGCATTATTCTGGAATTAAAAAGGCGCCAGCTCCATGGACAACAGAATTCTTGTTCCTAACTCCAAGGAGATTGAGAAAAATGGATGAAGAACGGTGTCACTAAAGTACTACTGATGTGTGTAAGGTGTACCTTGATAGTCAGCCAGAATCTTTGTCTGCCACAAACACCTCTAGTGTTTGACCAAGGGGTTAGTCATCAAAATGTAATGATGAGTTCTGATGGATTGCTGAGCTTATCCTTTTGTAATTCTTTGCTAATGATGATGTGCTTTGCTGAGCTTATCCTTTTGTAATGCTTTGCAGCTGTGCATGATATAAATGCCACAATTCCTTCAGTTGGTGTCTGTGTCTTTGGTAGTGACCCTGCCCACTGGTGAAACAGGGCCCCCTCTTGCCTAAGTGTTAGCTGGGAAGGCAAAAAGCCTCCCTCCAAAATTCCCCCCTTGCTCCTTGTTCCCCCCCTTCATACCCTGAGCATGATGTGCTCTGGTCTGGGCTGTGCCCGGGGTCAGCTGGGGTCACCTGTCCTGGCTGTGTCCCCTGCCAAGCTCCCCCGCAGCCCCAGCCCCTCCCCAGCGTGGCTGGACGAGGGGCAGGACAGGCCTTGGCTGTGCTGCAGCTCAGCAAGAACAAAACCATCTCTGCGTGCTCAGCGCTGTGCTCAGCACCCGGCCCAGCAGTGTCTCAGTGCCAGGGGCTGTGCCCTCAGTGCCTGCCATGGCTTTCCATGGCAACTGCCAGGCCAGGTGCCCCAGGTGTCCCCCCCAGTGCCGGTTGCCATGGAAACAGTGCCCAGCCCTGCCCCTTTCTGTCTGGCTGACCTGGCCTTTGGCCCTGGCAGTGCCCTTGGCTGCTGGTTCCTGGTGCCCGAGCGGCCAGCGCGGCACAGGGCAGGTGGCCATGGCACAGCCCCCAGCAAGGGATCCCCTCTGCCTCTGGGCACTGACACCAGCCCTGAGCAAGGGGCCCAGGCCAGCTTTCCATGGCCACCAACCATCACAAGGCTTTTGCCCAGAAAAAGGTACTTGGACATCCGTAACTCTTTGTTCTTATTGTCTCGTATTCTCCTAAATCCTAATTGTCCAAATTTTTATTACTTTAATTATATTACTGTTTTATAACAATTTAATTACTATTAAAAGTTTAAAAGTTTAAAAACAAGTGATTGGTGTTTTTCACACAGTGCCCAACACACAACATCCCATGTACTGATGTTTCTGGGGGAGCCATTTACAACACCGCGGGGTCACAGGATGTGAAAAACGCCAATCACTTGTTTTTTGAATTTTTAAAAGTTTCATAGTAATAAAATGGTTAGAAAATAGCAATATAATTTGAGTAATAATAACTTGGATAATTTGGATTAGGACAATATGAGGCAATACCAAGAAAAAGTTACGGACATCTGGGTACCTTTTTCTGGGCAAAAGAAGCCTGAAAAAAGACACACTTTAAGAGAGGATTCACCCTTAAAAACAATAACCTGTTGCATATTCATACACCTCATACATGATGCATAAATTCCATTCAAACCAAGGAGTCTGTTCAGTGTCAACTTCTTCCTCTGAATCCTGACAGCGTCTTCAGGGCTGAGCAGGCAGGAAGAAGTTCGTTTCCTCTGATAGGAAAGCAATAAATTCTCTTTCTCTGAAAGATTTAGGTGTCCTGTGGCTGCTATCTTGCTGCAAGTCCTTTCTTTAAAAAAAAAGTATCTCACATAGCATAGTTTTTATTTTAACATTATGTTATACCCTAAAACTAGATTTAACACACTACTTAAGAAAATTAATACAGCATAACTTTCTGACATAAACACATATAATATTCATTTGAATATTTGCGAAAAGCCAATCATAAAATACGCATTTTTCACACAGGAGGACTGGGCTCCCCCATTTATTCCTTGTACAGACGGGACCCCCCCTTCCCCTCAGACCTCTCCCGCCTTCCCCGCGACGGCCAAAGTCCCGCTGTGCTGCCCCCGGCCGGCGACCACGGCGACATCGCCAACCCGCCCGGGCCCCCGGGCTGCCCCGAGACCTCTCTGGCGTCCACGGGCGACGAGCAAACCCCGCCGATGGCCCCGATGGTGCCGATGGCCCCGCCGATGGCCCCGCCGATGGCCCCGCCGATGGCCCCGCCGATGGCCCCGCGGCCGCCGCTCTGTCCGGCCGGGCCGTGCCCGGGCCGTGCCCCGCGAGCTCCGCTAGGCGGCGCCCCCGCCCCCGCGCTGAGGGGCCGCTGCCGCTTCCCGCCCTTCGCGCCCGCCCTCAGCGGCCGCCGGGAGCTGGGGCCGCTCCGCCCGCCCTTTTATCGGAGCCATGGAGAAGGAAAACCGCTTTAAATTGTTCATGCCGCCGCGCCTGAGCGCTGGGCAGGTGTCTGCGGGCAGATCCCAGGTGAGCGCTCGGCCGCGGGGCCGCTGAGGGCGGCCCCAAAGCCCCCCTCCCCGGCCGCCCCTCGGGCTGTGCTGCTCTGGAGGCCGCGGCTGAGGAGGGGACGGGGGGAAAGCGCTGGGGCCCTTCCCCGGGGACACGGGGACAGTGCTGGGCCCAAGGAGTGCCCGGCAGAGCCCCGGGCTGGAGCACACACACACCTGCCCCTTGCCCCGGCACAGCCCCGGCCTGGAGCACACACACACCTGCCCCTTGCCCCGGCACAGCCCCGGCCTGGAGCACACACACACCTGCCCCTTGCCCCGGCACAGCCCCGGCCTGGAGCACACACACACCTGCCCCTGCGTGGGCCGGGACGGCTCCTGCACTGGACTCGTTTCTGTGTGTATGCCTGGAGTGGCATATGCACAGACATCTTCGGTTTGAATTACAAAGACTTTTGTTGTTGTTTTCCATCAAAACTGAAGGGAATCATCTTCTCGAGCATCCGCTCTGTGCTGTAAGTCCGTGTTTGATGTGGGTAATGTTATAAAATTGACTCAAAACGAGTAATTTCCAATCAAAGAATTTATTAATTATTGAAGCAGTTATACTACGTAAGCAAAGGCTCAGCGCTGGGCGACAGGGGAGTCTCCGCTCCACCTACTGCCGCCCCAACTAGTTTCTGATTCAGTCCTTTTATCCTCTCCATCCTTCAGGAGTCCATGTTATCTCGGAGTTCTCTGTGCCTGCGCTGGTTGTTGCTAGAGGGTCATCCTTCTGTCTCCTGGTGGTCGGTGATAAAAGGCTGCGGAGTCTTCCTCAGCTGCGTCTTCTTCACCCTATGTCTTTATTTGGTGACTTCTCCGTGGAAAATTACCAAAATCTTATGATTAACGCAATATGTGCCCTATCAAGCAAGCAAATATCCTGCCTTGCAGACTGTTTATCTGCCCCTGCCCCTTCCCCAGCTTTTCCCTGGCCGTTATTTCTGTGAGTTATCTGTTTGTACCATTTGCTGGGTGGGACTATGTGTGGGCTCCTGCAACCCCTTCCCTGGTATCCTTGTAGCTCATATCTCATGAAGTAGTACAGAAATAGTCAGCAGACAACTCTTGTAACACACTGGTCTCTTTTTCATGACGAACAAAATGTAATCCCTCATCTCAATCCCCCCTTTGTTTTGATACTCAATTTTGTTCGTCAAAACGCTCTAATTCCCTTTTGCTGAGCTCCAGAGATTCTTCTGGATCATCCATCTTCAAGGTTTCGTATTTTGCTCGTATGAGCATAAGGTGAGCAGCTTCTAATCTGCCTTTTACAATGCTAATCAATTTATTAAAAATACAAGGGCCAAACGTGAGTCCCAATAGTAAGAGAAGTAGTGGACCCGCTATCGTTGATAATAAAGTTGTAAGCCAAGGAGAATAGTTAAACCAAGATTCATACCAGCTTTGGTGTTTTTCCCTTTCTCTTTGTCTTCTTTCTAGCCCCTCCCTTAGTTTTGCCATTGAGTCCCGTATAATTCCGCTCTTGTTTACATATGTGCAGCATTCTTCTCTTAAAGCAGCACATAGTCCTCCTTGTTGCAGGAATAATAGATTTAACCCCTTTCGATTTTGTAAGGCTACCTCTGCTAGGGAATCTAATGATTCTGTGAGGTCTTTGATGGAGGTTTCGATCCTCCTGAGGTCTTCATCTACAGAGGCTCTTAGTTCTTGGAATCCTCGGTGTTGCTGTATGAGTGAGGCTATTCCTGTTCCTGTCCCGGCTGCACCTATTCCTAGTAACATTGCCACAGTGAAGGTTGTGAATATTTCCCGTTTCACTATGTGGGGTCCTATATTTTGATATTGTTCATAAACGTACTCTACGGGGTGGTAAAGGACTCTGGGTACGATCAATACTTGAATACAAAAGTCACTGGATTCATTAAATCGGTCTATATTTATACATGGGGTGACTCCGAGAATGTTACAGACCCATTTAGTATTTGCTGCTGGCAGTATCCAGCTGGCAGGTTTCTTAGGGTCACTCAAATTCCCCATAACCTGACATAGATGTCGTTTTTCCACTGGTACTCGTCCTATACATCTTCCTCTCCCCGTTACCCTTGCCAAGGTTATCCCTCTCGATTCTTCTCCTTCTTTTTTCCATAGGCACCTAGCTGGGTTGGTCCCATTTACTCGTCTGCTTTTTGCTGTTACCCCTATGGCTTCATAGAACGGGGGGTTTATGGTGTAACACAGCCAACATTCCTCAGTTAGATTTGGATGGGTCTCATTCAGGACTAGGAAAGTGGCCTGTAATATTTTCCACAAGTCCCCTTCTCCCGGGTTTTCAGGTCCTCGGGTCGAATTAGTAAAGTTTTGCTTATACATTTCTGGAAGACTAGTGGTTGGGGCTGTTTCTGATTCATTTCCATTATTTTCTCCTAGTGTTAGTTCTCCAGCTATCGCCTGGTTTGGTCCAATTGGTTCGGGGTCATGTGGCACGGTTGTCTTTTGGATTATAAAGTGCCCCCCTCTGTCTGTCCCTGGTTCCCATAATCGGGCTCCCCACATTTTCCCTAATAACCAGACTTGGTCATGTGGTTTTGTCACATTAATGTAAATCATATTGCATGTTCCATCTAACCCTCCTTCTTTCTGGGTATATGTGGAAGTGGGCTGTGTACACTCGTATGGACCCCATCCAGTTCTGATAAACCCGTCCTCATTCCCCCCAAAGGAGCTTACTGATGCACAGTCCCAATAAGCACAGTAAAAGTGTCCTGGATAGTTACAATACCCTTTTCCCGGGTTTGAGCTTGGACAAAAATAATATCCAAACTGATTTAAACATGGATTTACAGGTATTAAATCACACAAAGTACATAAAAAGCTGGGTGCGCCAGACGTGATTTTGGTCTGGATAACATACTGGTCTTCCCATCTAATCAGTGACCATTTGAAGGGTTGATGTGAATACCCTTCTGCCCCTGAACTTGTTACAATGCACCAGAAAAGAATTAAGGCTTGTAATTTGGGGCTGTCATTGTCGGAGCTCAGGTTAAATTTTACCTTTGGTTTCCCCAGTGGTGGGTTACCAATCCTGGGGCAGGATGGCCAACATTTCCTGGACATCCCATATGGGGGTCGAGGCTTCCGACGGACTCCACTGGTTATTACCTCTCTGCCTCGCCCGACGACTCGGTTGCTGCGAGCCTCAGGGTTTACCATCTTCTCGGCAGCAGAGGTATTCTTCAGGAGCCGGATAAACCTCCCGTTTCCACTTTTTAGCACTGGCGGCCCAGTTATTAGCTTTTATTAATGAGAGGTCACGCCACAAATTGGGGGCTTTCTTCTGACACACCACTTCCAGGATGTCCAGGAGAAAGGGGATCGGTTCGTTAGGGTGGTAGCAGAACCGATCAGGATTTACCCCTTTGGAAAAGGTTTCCCACCACTCGTCAGATCCAAGCTTTACCTCCCCCGTAGCAACTCTGCTACTAAGAATGATAGAAGTTAGTCTCCTCTCTTTCTCATAGCACGGCGTGCAAATTCCCCTAGGTGTTCTACCACTCCGACAATGAGACCACCAAGGTTCGTGACACAATTTACAGGAAAAGCATACAAGGGGGTGACAGTCACAATCTAACCAGTTACACTTTAACCTTATATCTTTGTTTTGTGCTTTTTCCCCCTTCCACCATGGGTGCCCTTTATGTTCTAATCTCGGGGACTTAAAGTAGGGCTTTCTTAACTCGTCCTCTAAGAGTTTGCAATATCCAAGAGCCTCCCGATTCCCTATTAGCTGGGTTTGGAGATAATGGTTATCTCCAACCCAGATTACTATCCAAATCATTTATCAGTTCGTTTCAGCTTTAATTTGGTTTCTCCCAGGAGACTGCAAACCTCCCAGCTGTGAGGGGGTTTCACCGGTCCTTTTATGCGACTAGCATGAGTCCATCCTTTTTCAGCGGTTCGTATGGCTGCTTCTGTGGTGAGGAGTACTTGGAACGGTCCTTCCCACCTTGGAGTCAAGGGGTTTTCTTTCCAGCTTTTCACGAGCACCCAATCTCCTGGCTGTACCTGGTGTAAGATAAAATCTAAAGGAGGTCGTTGTGCTAACATACCTTTTTCCCATAATGCCTTTCTGTACTTTGTCAATTCCACCAAATATTTTTGTGTACATGTGTCATTAATGACAGGATGTTCGTTAGGATTTTCTAGGTTATACGGCATCCCATACATCATTTCAAAGGGTGATACCCCTAAATCAGCTCTAGGTCTTGTTCTTATATTTAGCAAGGCTAGAGGAATACATTTAACCCAGGTCAAATTGGTTTCTGCTACCAGTTTGGTCAATTGCTTTTTTATTTCCCCATTCATTCGTTCAACTCGTCCAGAGCTCTGGGGATGCCAGGGGGCATGTTGTTCCCACCGTATGCCCAGAGCTGTTGCTAAGTTTTGGGTAACTTGGGAAATAAAATGCAGCCCTCTATCTGAGTCAATGACTTCTGGGACCCCATATCTCGGGATTATCTCTTCCATCAATATTTTCGTAACTACTTTGGCTGTTTCTCTTACGGTTGGGAAGGCTTCCACAAAATGTGTTAGGTGGTCCACCAAGACCAATAAATATTTGGTTCTCCCTACTTTGGGGAGCTCGGTGAAATCTATCTGAATGTGGGAGAAAGGCCTTTTCGCTAGCGGTCGGCCTCCCTCCGGTAATTTTCTCAAATTTTTTCTATTTACTTGTAAGCAAATTAGGCATCCTCTGGTTACTTGTTTGGCAATGTCCCAGATTCCCACACTCACATACTTTGCAGCAAAATAATCTACCAGTCCCTGTGATCCCCAATGTGTTTTTTGATGTATCTTAGTCAGTAATCTATGTGCCAATGCTCTGGGTATTATTTCTCTGCCATCTGCTAATTTCCATGCTCCTTGTGCATCCCTTTTAGCTCCTAGTTTTTGTATTTTATTCTCTTCCTCTTTATTAAACTTGATGTCGGGGTCAGGTTCTGGCATTTGGGAGTGTTTTATGTTTTCCTGCAAAGTGAGGAGTCTCAGGGCAGCCCGTTTAGCCTCCTGGTCAGCTGTATTATTTCCCCTACTTCTCAAATCCAGTCCTTTTTGGTGACCTTTCAGGTGAACTATAGCTATTTTTCGGGGTTTTCGTAGGGCACTGAGTACATCTAATATTAATTTACGGTGAACTAAATCTTTCCCTTGTGAATTTATTAGTCCTCTTTCCTCCCATATTTTGCCAAATGTATGGACTACCCCATAGCTATATTTTGAGTCCGTAAAAATAGTCCCATCTTTTCCTGTTAACCATTCCAGGGCTCGTAGTACAGCATATAGTTCACATGCTTGGGCGGACCAGGATCCACTAAGGGGTCCCGATTCTATCACTTCCAGGTTGGGTCCCCTTATGATAGCATATCCTGATTTTCTCCTTCCCTCAACTACTCTGGAGGATCCATCCACAAACAGTCTTTCTCCTTTTTCCAATTCCTCTTCTTCCAAATCTGGTCTGATTTTTGTTTGTTCTTCTATAGTCACTATACAATCATGTGTTAGTGCTTCTTCTGGTCCTCCATATAAGAAGGAAGCTGGATTTTGGATATTAGTAGTTTCTAGAGTTAAATTTGGAGCCTCAATTAATATTCCTTCATATTTTAGAAGCCTTGCGTCTGAGATCCATTTTTCAGCCTTTTGCTGTAAGACTCCCCGTATGTTATGGGGGGACAGCACTTTCAGGCTGCTATTAAATGTAATTTTCCGGGCTTCTTCTACCAAAAGAGCACATCCTACAATTGCTTGTAAGCACGTGGGCCATCCTCTGCTTACTGGGTCCAAGATCTTTGATAGATAAGCCACCGGTTTCCTTTTCTCTGCCCATTCTTGAGTAAGGACCCCATATGCGACCCCCTTGTCTACGTTTATGAACAAAAAGAAGGGTCTATTAGTATTAGGTAAACTTAATACCGGGGCATGGATTAGGCTTTCTTTAAGCTCTTGCAGCCTTTCGGTGTCCTCCTGATCCCATTTTAGGAGTCCCTCTTGAGTAAGTTTCTGATACAAGAAAGTCGCCTTACTACTGTAATTTTCAATCCATTGACGACAATAACCAGTTAGTCCAAGTATTTGCCTGATTTGTCTCTTATTTCTTGGAATTGGTAATGCTAAAATCGCCTGTATTCGTTCAGGATCTATTCTCTTCTCTCCTTTCTTTAGATAATGGCCTAGGTATTTTACTTCTTCTTCGACAAATTGTAGTTGTGCCTTGGAGACTTTCAATCCCTTTAATCCTAAAAAGTTCAATAACTTAATACTTTCTTTCCGTACATTCTCTTCCTGCTGCCCCGCCAGGAGTAGATCATCTACATATTGGATTAATGTAACCCCTGGCCCCGCTTGGTAATCCTGTAAAATTTGCTCTAAAGCCTGCCCGAAGAGATTAGGGGACTCAGTGAATCCTTGAGGGAGTACCGTCCATCTTAATTGTTGTCTCCTTCCCGTATCGGGGTCTTCCCATTCAAATGCAAAATAATCCCGGCTTTCTTTAGCCAAAGGGCATGCCCAAAAAGCATCTTTGAGATCTATAACACTGTACCATAAATTCTCAGGCCCCAGTTTAGTCAAGAGGGTATAAGGATTTGCCACCACCGGGAACCGGGCTACAGTTCGCTTGTTTATTTCCCTTAAATCATACACCAATCGATAGGTGCCGTTTGGCTTTTTAACTGGTAGGATTAAGGATGGGAGTATTGAAGGGAGACATACAGGGTTCTAACAATCCATTATTCAACAACCTTTCTATTTCTGGTTTTAATCCTCATCTCCCTTCTGGGGATAATGGGTATTGCTTAATTCGGACGGGGACATCCGGATTTTTGATAGTTACCAAAAATGGAGTGATTTTTAGCTGTCCCACGCTCTCAGGCGTGTACCAGACTTCGGGGTTAATTTGCTTTTCATCTTCTACCCTTAAAGGGCATAATTTAATTTTTAATTCCTTATTATCTACACCTATACTAATCCCTAATTCTATAATCATGTCTCGCCCGAGCAGATTATAATCTGACTCGGGTACCAATAATAGATTTCCCATCCTTATTTTGGATCCTGATTCTATAGTCACATTTTTTATGATTTGTACTTCAAAAGGTTCCCCTTTCGCCCCTATGACAGTGGCAGTTTCTTTAGAGATGGTACATCCTTTTGGTAGGTTCTGTACCGTGGATCTTTCTGCCCCCGTATCTACCAAAAATTCCATTTCTTGGTTGTGGGGACCCACTTTAAGTTTTATCAAGGGCTCTTTATGATTTTTCCGGGTCCCCACCAAATAGAGCCCCTGACCCCCCTAGTCCATTTGGAACTGCTTCTCGTCTCTGATTCGGACTCTACATTCTCACTTAAAATGTCCTTTTTTTCCGCAATAAAAACACACCTTCACCCCTTCTGACTCCCCTATACTTCTCTCTTTTTGTTCACTCGAACCTCCCTTTCGCCCTTCTCTTTGGTACCTCCCCCCACCTGTTGCTGCGACCATCAACTTTACTTGTCTGCGGTCTCTTTCGTCGTCCCTATGGACATATACTTTCTGTGCCTCCCTAAGCAGTTCATCCAGCCCCCTGTCCTGCCAGTCCTCTAACTTCTGGATTTTCTTCTTTATGTCGTCCCACGATTTTAAAACGAAATGAACTTTCAGCATTGACTGTAAAGTTTGGCTATCGGGGTCCATTCCGGAGTACAATCGTAAGTTCCTCCGTAATCTCTCGAGCCATTCCGTAGGCGACTCGTCCTTCTTTTGCCTATCATTGAATGCCCGATCTATATTTTGCCCCCTCGGGACTGAGTCCCTAATCCCTTGAATAATTATGGTCCTTAAATCCTGCATATGTGTTCTATGTGCCGCATTTTGGTGGTCCCAATGGGGGTTCTGTAGGGGCCATTTAGTGTCCGCAGCCAGGCCTTGGACATGCTGCGTGTCCCAAATACGCATTCCTTCCCTTCTTATCATATTCCGTTCTTCAGTAGAGAACAGAATGCCCAAAATGGACTGCATTTCTTCCCAGGTATAGATGTTTGATCCTAAGAACTGGTCGACCCTCTCGGCTACCCCAAAAGGGTCCTCTAATAAATGTCCCATGTCCTTCTTAAAGTCTCGTACATCTGCCGAACTCAAGGGGACAGTAATAAATCCTATACCCGCCTGTGGTCCACCCATGGGCATCTCCCGTAGAGGGAATAGCCCCATCTCCATCCTACTGCGGCTCCTTGTAATCGGGCCTTGGTAACCGGTTTGGTTAACCTCCCCTTGGTTACCCTCTTCATCATTGTTTGGTGCAGGTGGTTGTGGAGGTGGTGGGGCATTGGGTGCTAGCGGTGGGACATATGGGGGCGGTGCTATAATTAAGTCACCCAAATGATTGTCCCTTTTCCCCTTTTTGTCCGGATCCCCTTTCCCTTCTCTTAATTGGAAAACATACACTTCGGGTCTTGCTACCCATATTTTGGCATAATCGCTCTCCTCTTGCGAGAAGGGCTCTTTAGAATTTACCCATAGGTTCAAGTCCTGTTGAACCCAGTCTTCAGATGATCCAAACACGGGCCAAAAAACTTTTTTGGAAATCTCTTTCCCACCCCATACTTCCATGCAATAATGTATCATTCTGGCCCTATCCTTAGTCTCGGTCCCCGGGTAATGCTTCCAATTACTAAGCATAAATCCTAGGGGGACTGTCCCTTGGAATGGGGGGGAGTTTGACTTGGGTTGGGGTCTTGCTTTTCCCCTGCCCCATTCGTCCGGAGTGCCTTCTTTCACTCTCAAATTCCTTTCACTTCCCCTTTTTCGTGGCCCGAGCCCTCGCGGGTCTGCGGGAACCGCACTACTCAAGGGTCCACACTCACTTGGAGAGTCCGGCTGCCGGCTCTCCTCTCATTCACACTTGTCCACCGCCACACTCCGGGATCCCAACCCCGCCCGAACGGATTCCCTTTTATACTTACGCGTCCTGCGTCTTCGTCCGGACTCCGTGCACAGATTATTAAGGGGTTCACCGGTATAATTTGTCCCGTTTGCTTACTAGTATATATTTTAGGGTCGTCGGTGAGAGTGGCGGAGGTCTTCCCAGAGGGGCCACCCGGAAAGCACAGGATGAGGCGCCCCCCACTCTGGGTAGATCTTACCCGATCCAAACTCTCATCCGAGTCGCGGCACCAAATTGTTATAAAATTGACTCAAAACGAGCAATTTCCAATCAAAGAATTTATTAATTATTGAAGCAATTATACTACGTAAGCAAAGGCTCAGCGCTGGGCGACAGGGGAGTCTCCGCTCCACCTACTGCCGCCCCAACTAGTTTCTGATTCAGTCCTTTTATCCTCTCCATCCTTCAGGAGTCCATGTTATCTCAGAGTTCTCTGCGCCTGCGCTGGTTGTTGCTAGGGGGTCATCCTTCTGTCTCCTGGTGGTCGGTGATAAAAGGCTGCGGGGTCTTCCTCAGCTGCGTCTTCTTCACCCTATGTCTTTATTTGGTGACTTCTCCGTGGAAAATTACCAAAATCTTATGATTAACGCAATATGTGCCCTATCAAGCTTAAGCAAGCAAATGTCCTGCCTTGCAAACTGTGTCCTATCAAGCTTAAGCAAGGAAATATCCTGCCTTGCAGACTGTTTATCTGCCCCTGCCCCTTCCCCAGCTTTTCCCTGGTCGTTATCTCTGTGAGTTATCTGCTTGTACCATTTGTCAGCGGGAAAGGTTTCCCTGCTGGGTGTTAATCTGCCCCTGCCCTTTCCCCAGCCTTTCCCTGGTCGTTATTTCTGTTAGTTATCTGTTTGTACCATTTGCTGGGTGGGACTATGTGTGGGCTCCTGCAACTCCTTCCCTGGTATCCTTGTAGCTCCTATCTCATGAAGTAGTACAGAAATAGTCAGCAGACAACTCTTGTAACACACTGGTCTCTTTTTCGTGATGAACAAAATGTAGTCCTTCATCTCACGCTCTGTGCTGTAAGTCCGCGTTTGATGTGGGTAATTGAGCCCAGAGAGCGAGCAGGGCTCTATCGTCGGCCGGGCTCTGTGTACAAATCACAAACGGGACGGGACTGCTGAGGAACTGCCTTGAGCTGTTTTCTTTTCCAGCATCAGTCTCATTACATGGTGATGACAATGGGAAGATGCCAGCAGCTCACATCCCAGGCAGCAGACCAAGAACTTAATGTTACAACTTACTTTCAAAGTTTTTTGACCAATCACACCAAGCAAAAGCATATTGACAGTAGTTCTATCCAACCACTGTAAGCACAGGTACCTTTGGTGCAAACAATGCTTGCCTTTTTTGAATACAATACCTGCTGCTTGTAAGCCTTAAAACACAATGCACAGAGCTCCATTATTAAGCTTAGAACCTCCTAATATCTCGCTAGATAAACTTTTCTGTAACTTAGGGAGTTATTCTAGACAAGTGTTAATACACAGACCATTGTTCTATTTGCCCTTACTTTTCTACTTTTTAAATAATTTTTCTGCTGACCTATCTCATGGCTCCTGCTTGGCTCTAATCACAGTTCTGCTGTCTCTGAGGCTGCCTTTTGCAGCTTTCCCAAACCCCTCTGATTTGATGGATTCCCACAGGCCCCACTCAGATGCTCGCACTGGTGTTGGTGTCTTGGTCTCACCAGATCAGGTGTGCAGGGAAAATGTTCTGTCCCCACACTGAGTTATGGGAATTCAACAAGTTATTTTTTCATGTTGAAGCTCCTTATGAAATATGTTGAGATTCAAATGGGACATTCTGACAGCAGATGAGTTAGCTGTTTACAGGATGAACCTCTGTGACTTAAAAACCTTGTGAAAGGGTATTTTCATGCTGAAACATAATCAGATATAGTTTAGAAGTGCCCTTGGAAGCAAAGCAAAAAAGAAATATCTACTACTGGTCTTCAAAAAAGTAATTTGTCTCCTTGAGTCCTTTGCCATGCACCAGGGCCCAGCCAGGCAGGAGCTGCTGAGTTCCCTGCATTGAAAGCTCCCCTTTGGCCACAGTCTGTAAATCAAACTGCAGGACACCAACAGTTTGATCAACCACTGGGCAGGAAGAAGTGAGTTCCAAAGCCATTACCAATACCTTGGGCTTTGAAATTTGTAGGCAGCTGTTTTATTAATGACCAATTCTATTTTCACATCATCTGTAGGGATTTTTTATGGATTTTATAATTCTTCTTTACAAATCTACCCATAAGGAACTAATGTTTAAATTTGTGCAGGGTTTGAACAGATGCTCAGATGATGACTTTAAGCTGCCATTTGATGTGTCGAACCGTGGCGAAATCACTGATTCAGGTACGATTGGAATATTTGCCATGCACCTTCTTTAGATTTTTATATCTTGTCAAGGTTTAATTTTCATGAGTAGTCTCACAGTTTCATATCTGTAACTGTTAAATACAGTTTCACTGTTACTGTTTTTTAGAAAGACATTGATCAAAATCTCTTCATGTTTCAGATACAATTTCACAGCAAGTGAAACTTTGCTCTGAAGTAGATGAAGAGGTCAGCTAAGTATCAACTCTGCACATCTAATTCCTTGGGGTCTTTTGAATTTGTTCCCAAACAGTGCCTAAAGCATTATTCAGTAGATATTTCAGGGCTAAAGGAAGTAGTCAAAAGGGAATAATGTTTTCTGTCTCCTGTTTAAAGCTGAATCACTTAGAGGAGATATTTGTGATTTAGTGAACATGCCTGGAAACAAATCTTTAAAAATTAAGGTGATTGCAGTATTGCTGTTGTTCTTTCTTTGTTTGAAGTGCCTGTGAAGTCCATGAGCTTTAATTAGAGTAAGATTTAAACACTTGAGTATCCTTGTGGAACTGGTTCTGAATATTCTGTTGAGGGGCAGAAGGGTTGAAGTCAGAGTATTCTTTGGAAATCTGAAGTAGATTATCCCCATTGCCTTGTCTGGCTTTGTTTTATCTGTAAAACAATGAATTCAGTGGTTTCCAGCCTTGTCTGGCTTTGTTTTATCTGTAAAACAATGAATTCAGTGGTTTCCTCGAGCACTGGATTCTTTTGACAGTGTCTTTACCAGCAGATCTCTGCTTTAGCACAACTCAGTCCTGCTCATTTTTTTGCAATAGCTTCTGTACTTTGCAGCTACAAAACACTCTTTGCTACCACAAAATAAAACACATTTCTTGCACTCTCCCTGCTGATTTTCATACCCCTGACAACTTTTTAGACTTTTTTAATCCTAAGCTATTAAAGCACCATCAGGACTGGAACAAAACTGTGATGCAGCCAAAACAAGGATGGTGTTTGGGGGTGTTGTAAGTGAACCAAAGGGCCCTTTGGGCTCGTGTGTTGCTCTCCCTGCCTCGACCACTGGCCCAGCACTGCTTGTAGGACACTTTCAAGGTGTTCTAAGGGCACAAGGGTGGTGGTTTTCCTTCCTGCTGCGTGTGTGAGCAGAGAACTGCTGGGACACTTGGATATTTGTAAATTCCTGGGTCCAGATGGGATCCATGCCAGGGTGAGGAGGGAGCTGGCAGATGAGCTTGCCAAGCCTCTCTCCATCATTTATCAAGAGTTGTGGCTCACTGCTGAGGTTCCAGATGATTGGACACTGGCCAGTGTAACACCCATTTACACAAAAGGTAGGAAGGAGGATGCTGGTAATCACAGGCCAGTTAGCCTGGCCTCAGTGCCAGGTGAGATAATGGAGCAGTTCATACTGAGTGCTATCCCACAGCACTCACAGGATGGCCAGGCTATCAGACCCAGCCAGCGTGGCTCTACGAAGGGTAGGGCATGTCTGACCAACCTGGTCTCCTTCTGTGACCAGGTGACTGCCTGGTGCATGCAGGAAAGGCTGTGGATGTTGTGTATCTGGACTCCAGCAGGGCCTTTGGCACTGTCTCCCCCAGCACACTCCTGGAGAAGCTGCAGCCCATGGCTTGGACAGGAGCACTCTGTGCTGGGCTCAGAACTGGCTGCATGGCCGGGCCAGAGAGTGATGGTGAATGGTGCTGCATGCAGCTGGCAGCCAGGCACCAGTGCTGTCCCTCAGGGCTCTGTACTGGGACCAGTTCTGTTCAATGTTTTTATAGACGACGGGGATGAGGGCATCGAGTCCTTCATTAGTAAATTTGCAGAGGACACTAAGCTGGGAGCTTGTGATGATCTATAGGAAGGAAGGAAGGAAGGAAGGAAGGAAGGAAGGAAGGAAGGAAGGAAGGAAGGAAGGAAGGAAGGAAGGAAGGAAGGAAGGAAGGAAGGAAGGAAGGAAGGAAGGAAGGAAGGAAGGAAGGAAGGAAGGAAGGAAGGAAGGAAGGAAGGAAGGAAGGAAGGAAGGAAGGAAGGAAGGAAGGAAGGAAGGAAGGAAGGAAGGAAGGAAGGAAGGAAGGAAGGAAGGAAGGAAGGAAGGAAGGAAGGAAGGAAGGAAGGAAGGAAGGAAGGAAGGAAGGAAGGAAGGAAGGAAGGAAGGAAGGAAGGAAGGAAGGAAGGAAGGAAGGAAGGAAGGAAGGAAGGAAGGAAGGAAGGAAGGAAGGAAGGAAGGAAGGAAGGAAGGAAGGAAGGAAGGAAGGAAGGAAGGAAGGAAGGAAGGAAGGAAGGAAGGAAGGAAGGAAGGAAGGAAGGAAGGAAGGAAGGAAGGAAGGAAGGAAGGAAGGAAGGAAGGAAGGAAGGAAGGAAGGAAGGAAGGAAGGAAGGAAGGAAGGAAGGAAGGAAGGAAGGAAGGAAGGAAGGAAGGAAGGAAGGAAGGAAGGAAGGAAGGAAGGAAGGAAGGAAGGAAGGAAGGAAGGAAGGAAGGAAGGAAGGAAGGAAGGAAGGAAGGAAGGAAGGAAGGAAGGAAGGAAGGAAGGAAGGAAGGAAGGAAGGAAGGAAGGAAGGAAGGAAGGAAGGAAGGAAGGAAGGAAGGAAGGAAGGAAGGAAGGAAGGAAGGAAGGAAGGAAGGAAGGAAGGAAGGAAGGAAGGAAGGAAGGAAGGAAGGAAGGAAGGAAGGAAGGAAGGAAGGAAGGAAGGAAGGAAGGAAGGAAGGAAGGAAGGAAGGAAGGAAGGAAGGAAGGAAGGCTCTGCAGAGAGACTTAGATCAGTTGGATGGATGGGCAGAGTGCAGCAGCATGAAGTTCAATAAGTCCAAGTGCTGAGTTCCACATTTTGGCCACAGAAATCCCCCACAACGTTCCAAGCTGGGGACAGGGTGGCTGGACAGTGTTGAGGCAGAAAGGGCCCTGGGGGTGCTGCTGACAGCCGGTTGAATATGAGCCAGCAATGTGCCCTGGTGGCCAAGAAGGCCAATGGCTCCTGGCCTGCATCAGGAATGGTGTGGCCAGCAGGAGCAGGGAGGTCATTCTGCCCCTGTGCTGGGCACTGGTGAGGCTGCACCTTGAGTGCTGGGTCCAGTTCTGGGCCCTCAGTTTAGGAAGGATGTTGAGGTGCTTGAGCACATCCAGAGGAGGGCAACAAGGCTGCTGAGGGGTTTGGAGCACAAGCCCTGTGAGGAACGTTGGAAGGAGCTGGGCTTGTTTAGCCTGGAGAAGAGGAGGCTTAGGGGTGACCTTATTGCTCTCTCCAACTGCCTGAAGGGAGGTTGTAGCCAGGTGGGGTCGGTCTCTTCCACCGGGCAGCACTGACAGAACCAGAGGACACAGTCTCAGGCTACAGCAGGGGAGGGATAGGTTGGATATTTGGAGGAAATTTTTCACCAAAAGAATAATGAAGCACTGGAATGCTCTTCCCAGGGAGGTGGTAGAATCACCATCTCTGGATGTGTTTATAAAAAGACTGGACATGGCACTTGGTGCTATAGCCCAGGTGTTGGGGCAGAGGTTGGACTCGATGATCTGAGAGGTCTCTTCCAACCTCATTATTCTGTGACTCTGTGATTCTGTGTGTGTTCATGGCAAGATCACAGGTACTCTTGGGCAAAGTCTCTGAAGCTGCTTTTACTTAACTCAGCAGTGTCTGTCAGAAGGAGAGGACAGAAATGGTGTGAAGAACCTGCTAGAAGGAATTTTGGCTTCACTGATAATTCTGACAAAACTTTTATTGATTTTGGTGGACTGCAGTTATCCATGTCTTTAAGCCCATCTATTTGGTGATGTCTGAAGGGGGTTTGGGATATTTCATTGTATTTGTTTCTCCTGTGTGCTCTGTAAAGCCTTTTGATACATACATAAACTTGGGCTCCTGATCATATATCAACTTCTATCACCATCTGTAGAAAAATATTACTCTTGTGATGTTTCTAAGAGATAAATACATTATCTACAACAGTAGGAATTAGATATTATGTACTATTAATTAGATAGTATTTGAGATTAAATTGTGGAACCTGTTTCAATAGAATACAGAAACAATGAATGAATTGTTCTCAAAACTCTACAAAGAGGTTGAGAAGATCAAGCAGTGGAAATTGACTGTGGAAACTGAATTAAACCAGAAAGAAAGAAAGCTCCAGGAAAATAAAAAGACTATTGAAGCACAGAATAAAGCCATTCAAGAACTGCAGGCCAGTATTGTATAGTGTACATTCAATAAACAAAGGTAAGCGCTTCCTGATTCAGTATGACACTATTATTGATACAATTAAATCTTAAAGACTGTTGCAGTTTGGTTTGTGCCTTGAGAAAATGATTGTTTTGAGAAGTTGCAGGCACCTGTCCCATGTCAGTGTTTGTCTGAAGAATATACCTGTGTCTCATTTGCTGCTAAATTATTGTTCATTAATGATTGCATCTTTCATGCAAAAGATGACTCAGCATGTAATACCAGATAAAACAGACTTCTGTCTACTGATGCCCCAAATTACTTTTTCATGAGGGATTTGAGAAGTCAAAGTGCATTTCTAATCTATTTTTCAATAACAGTGTCTTTTTGCATTTGTTCCCTATGAAATTAGTTTGAAAATGAAAAACTCCATTTGAAACTGGAAGATGAGATATGTGAAAATAAAGATCTCTTGAAAGAGTAAGTAATAGAACCAAGTATATATTCTTGTGGTGGAAAGAATCAGTTTCCATGTGGGCAGTTTTATGTAGCTGTGAAATTTTGAAGGTCATTTCCATTGTTACTCCTTAGGCACACAAAGTACTGTGCACTCCTGTGCAAACAGGATATTTTTTCCCTCCTTTAGAGCTGCTGCTTCGAGGCATCTGTGTAATGTGCTCAAGGAAACCTGCACTCACATCACAGAGAAGACCAGCAAACGTAAATGCTTTTTTAGCTTTTATTGATCAGAGTAAATGTACTTCTAGCTTGCTCTAAATTCACAAACAGAAGAAAGAAGAAGAAATTTCTCGTGCTGTTCAGAGAAGTTCTCCAGTTGGGATCGACTGGATGTGGCTCTCAGAGTGAAAAGTGAATTTTTAGTGGCTCACAAAATTGGAAGTGAAGCCCCAGGTCTAACAGACTTTTGGTTTGTAATGCTGAATGCAGAGGGCTTTTGAAGCCAGTGAAATTGTTTGCTGAAAGGTGCCAGCCTGGGAGCTCTTTGGGTGCCCAAACAGTGACCCAGGGTTGAGGCAGTGCCCACAACCCTGACTGGCCCTGGCAGCCGCTCCAGAGCAGGGCAGGGCTCCTCAAGGCTGCTCAGCCCATTGAAGGTTTGCAGGGCCATCCACACACTGGGAATATATTAAGACAGAAGAAGTGACACTTCATGCCTGTTTTTAGGCAGTAGAATCTACTCTAAATTCCCAGCACTCTCTAACAAATTTCCAGAGCTGACATTTCCTGTTTTCAGCCATCACACATTTATGGGGAGAAAAGGTCTTAACCCCAAGGTACAATGAGTAACTGGAATTCTTCTCATGAAACTGAACAAGCCAGAACAGTTGGATAACTTAATGCAGTTTAAATTCTTGAGGTTTTAAAATATGTTCTTGATTGGAAGTTCTACTTTATATGCAATTTAGAATTGTTATTCTAACCATTAGAATTTTACTAACTTGATCGTGGGTACTTAAGAAGTGTCTATTTCTTTTTAGCCTTAAATCTAGAAACACTTGTATATAGATGGACTGTTCTTTTTTGATAGCTGTTTCTTTTACTGTTCTCTTTTTAATTGTTTTCTTAGGAAAAAAATAATATCAATTACAAAAGTGAAAGAAGGAAAATATGGACATGGAGTGTTGCAATTTTCTAATGACAGCTCTGTGGTTATAGGTATCTGCTGATAGGAAGAAATTCAGTGCTAAACCCTAGATTACAGTTTAGAAATACTAACAGTGTTGATACATTATTATTCAACAGCATTAATGCTATATTAATTAATATGGTCACATCAACTGATCCAGAATTAAACTTTTCACAGAAAAAAGTATCTTAGGAAGGAAATTTAAAAGCTGAGCTTGCTTAATGTTTCAATGAAATGCACATTTTCCCTAAATTCTGTGACTTTTGGCACCATGTTTCATAAGGGCTTATTTAATAAGAATGGAGCTGGTAATTCCTTTTTTAATTCATTATACTGATTAAGTATAATGACTTGGACAGCTGGCATTCTTGTTCAAAAGAAAAACTTTCTCATATGTTCTTGCTTTGATAGATGAACAGGAAAAGGCAGAAACAATACAATTGTATGAGGAACTTCATAGCAACATAGAAGTAAGTGACCGAGCTTGATGAAAGGAATGTGAGTTATGTGAGCTGAGCTGAGTTCCATGTTTATGTTGGGATACTGTTTGTATCCATCATGTGTGGGTATCATGTCGTGTGTGATGCAGGAAGTTGGGCTTTCAGTCCCTTTTCAAGAATGATTTTTGTGTTCCATAAAACACATTCAATGGAGAAAGTGCAGCAGTGTGTGGGATGTGGATCCCTGTGATCTGTGGGATGGGTGCTTAGTGCTGGGTCACTGCCACAACTTCTGGCTTCTTTCTGGGCTCTGTTTCACCCACCTGCTGGTTCCTCAGAATGGCTGAGGTGGGCAGCAGCCCCTGGAGAAGTTCCAGGGTTTCCAGTATTGAACTTCAGATATTAAATTTTGTTTTTAGAGAATGACAGCGGCATTTGAAGAGCTTCGTGTGCAAGCAGAGAACGACAGATCGGAAATGAGTTTCAAATGTGAGAATTCAGTTTATTGTGTTTATGCAGCTGGCTCAATTTTGTACTTCATAGCTTGTGTTCCACATGCAGGGCCAGGGCAGACAGATGTGAAGGGCTGGAATGGTGAGCAGGTCACCCTGAGACACTGGGACCCTTCTTTTATTCATGCAGCCTTTGTTCACTGCCTGGCCCCTTCTGTTGCTGTTCCACTGGGCCAAATTTGGAACTTTATTTTTCAAACTGTCACTCAACATTGAAGTTTTGTCTGTGAAGTACAGTCTAGAGATCAGTGCTTATTTCACATAGTTGGTTTATTTAAATGATAATGCACTAGTGTATAGCTACAGAAACTTTAGCTAAATGCTCTCTCTCTGTATGTATAGCCTGGTATGTTCCTGTTTCATTTTCACATGCTCTTTTCTGTTTGTATTTTGATTATAAAACCAAACATTGCCTCAACAATTACTCTTGGGAAACAAAAGGTACAGCTGTACAATTCCAAGCAATCTTAAAGTGGAAGTTGTATTGAACTTGGAGTATATTTCAGCTAGAATGTTAACTGTGGATGTTACTGTATCTCAAAAGTAAAAGAAGAAGCAGAAAAAGTGGACAAGTTTGAAAAAGAATGCAAACTGGAAGTCAGTCAAAAGGAAAAGCAGGTTTGCTCATTTTACCATCTCATATGTAGAGCTTTATTTGTGACTAAAGGGGCAATGCAAGAGCCAAAAAGTGTTTCTGGGTATTAGTAAAAAAGACAAAATAACATCTGAAGCTGCATTTAAGTCAAATTCTGCTAAGTTTAGTGATCTTTCAGTACCTTTAGTCTACTGGAATTTATGGTTTGATTTTGAATTGGAGAACTTTTTTCTTTAGAGTAATGTGACTTGATCAATATTTGGCTAAGATTATATCTAGCCAAATATTTTCTATCTGTCTGTCTGTCTGTCTGTCTATCTATCTATCTATCTAATCTAACTTGAATGACAGCAAAATGTCTGCTTATCATACCTGGGGTACAAATGAAAATTAGCATCTGTCCCTTTTCCAGACTTCATGATGATATTTCTTGCATTTTTCTAGATTTCAGCTCTCACCATAGAGAGAGATGAAAAAGATGATGTCATAAAAGACATCAAGGCTCAGCTGCAGACGTCACAAAATAAGATTGCTGACTTAATGGAAGCAAAATGTAAGAGTTCTGCCTGCTGTGTTTAAATGTAATTGTTTATAGAATTTAAATGTAATTGTTTATGATTGTTTATTTATGATATGTAATTGTTTATAGAAGCATAGGAAACAGGGTCATGATAGTTTTATTCTGTTGCTGGTTGGCAGCAGAATTTTGGGGCCTTGAAGGCCTTATTTTTGTTTGGAACAGGAGCTGCTCCTGTGGGAGCAGGACTGGCAGGGTCGTTTTTAGGGTGAGTCAAGCACTGAGAGCTTTGGAAGATTGCAAGGGGAAAATATGTTGCTTCAGTTTTGCAAATTTACAGTCAGGCAGATGTCACTGAGGAAACTTACTTTTCAGAACTTGATTTTCAATATTTTTAAACCATCTATATTCAAATTTTATCTATTATTTTATACTATATGATGTCAGTACCATTGGTCTTTGTTAAATTCTTTAAATGTATGTAATTTTCCATTTTTGGCAGTACTTTTATATACATATATATAAATATATTTATATATTATTTATATATTTATTTATATATATTTATATTTGTATTTTATATATTTATTTATATTTTTATATAATATTATATTTTTATATAATATATTTATATTTATATTTATATTTATATATACTTTTATAAATATCCTATTTTTAAAAATATTAACATCTTTTTTTGTTTAGTACATCATGAAGAAATGTTAAAGGAATCCCAGGTCAGTAAAGAACATTTGAGGGCAGAGCTGGAAGAGGCTAAAATGTCATTGCAAAAGGCAGAGGTACCCCTTGCTTATAGTTTTACAGTAGAAATAGACTAGAGGAGTATTTGCATCAATAATTATGGATACTTTAGAGATGAAACAGCTGTAGCTGTTTGTTGCAAAACATGTTTAGAAATGATATCATGTCTTGAAGGTTACTCAAAAGAACTTGGAAACTGAGCTCCAGACTAGAGTGAAAACATTAATTCAGGTTACTGGAGAAAAGGAAGAGCAGGAGGAAGAATGTAAAAAAATGAAGGCTTTGCTTGCAGCCCTGACAGAGGAGTTGGAGACTTCTGTTGCCAATTTGAAAAGCTTGCTGCAAGAAGAGCAAAATAGGTAAATTAATGAGTTTCAATTCCAAGAGTGATCTTACAGGTTGCAGTCTATGACAAAATCAAGAACAATTGGAAATGAAGCTGAAATTTGGGGGTTTTTTCCACACAGTGGTCTAAATGCAGAGAATTGAATGTAAATTTTTTTGTTGGTGATAGTTGATACTGGTCTATAAAAAGTAAATTTTTGCCCCCTCCAACTTTCATAACTCTGTCTTTAAGAAATAGAGATTTCTGTAGGTATATATTTGTTTACTTTTATGTCTACTGTTCTGAGGTTGTAAAAGTGTAATTTGATATGTGCTGCAGGCAGATAGATCATCTGCCTGTTGAAAGGTAAATGTTCTTAAAGTGCTTGTGCTAAGACTTTGTCTTATTGTCCTTGAAGTTTCAAATGCAGTGAGTGCTTTGTACCCTACATTTGGGGTTTTTAATTTACCATTTTCTTAGATTAAAGAAATATGAAGATGATTCAAAGCTGCTTACCTTGGAGCTCCAAAAGAAATCTGCTGAACTGGGTAAGGCTTGTAGAAAGGCAGAAAATGAGCCAGGCAGTAATAAAAATGCTTTCTGCTGTTGTCTGGAAATGGACTGTCTCTAGTAGGTGGAGAAATGATTTTACAGTACCTGTACCTATCAGGAATGCCTGAATTTATTTTGACTCGGCTGATCCCTTTTCTTTGGGGGTCATTGGTACTGGCAGCAGCCAAAGGGCAGTGCTGTGCAGAGCTCCAATAGTGAGACCATTCCTGCATGAATTCTTCTGGAGGTAATTTTGGTTTCCAGCTAAGAGCAGCAGCACTGCAGGTGCCAGGAGTGACTTCTGCAGCAGAGATAAAACCCTCCCATTGAGGTTTCTGGGACCTTCCCCGTGCTGGAAGTGGGATGATGCTGGCAGGGGTTGTCTTTAAATATCATCAATGTGATATCCTGTGCTTTCTAGGGATGTGCTCCTTAGTCCCCAGAGTGAGAGCTCTGCTTTGCTGCTGAGAACTTGCAAAAAATACCAGCACTGTCAATGTGCACATAGAAACCATTTGGAAGTCAGTAACAACTGGTTTCCTTTCTCAGCATATCCATGTGGTACCTTCAGCAGTTCAGATTTTTTTCTGGAACAATGCAGGTGCATCAATACTTGCAGAATACTCTAGTCTAACAGTCCATGGTTATTTGAAGCTATAATTGTGGAAAACATAGAAAGGCTCTAAATTTTATTTAAGATAAATATTTAGTTTCTCTTCAGATAGAGATTTGCTAATGTCTGAATCATTTTTCAAGTCTACATTTAGATTAAGTCATAAATTAGCTTTTCAGCTTCTTAACTTAATCCAACAGGTTTTGAGAACTGGGTATTGCAAAGGGGTAAATGTTTTATACTGCCTGCTAAATCTGAAAAATCATTTCTGTTCCATTAATTTTACATTCCATGTGCTGTAGAAGAGATGACTAAAGTAAAATGTGATAAAGAAGTGGAACTTGAAGAGCTGTCAGAAACTCTGGTAAATATTCATTTTATTAATCTCATGGCATTTGCTCTTCATATGAAATTCCTCTTGCTTTGTAAGTATCTTAAATGTCATAAATAAACACCATCTAGTCTACCTTAACATTTCTACTAAACTTTCTCACACACAATTTCAGTGTTTTCTTTGGAGAACTTTTTTATTGCCACTGTTTTTCTTGTCTCCTGTGCTTTTGGTTTTTCTTGTCTCCCATGTTTTTGGTTTTCCTTCTCAAGGTTTTTGGTTATTTCCTTCTTTGTTCATGCCCATTCAAATGCCACTCCCTGTGGATATAAAGTTTTCCCATTTGTTCTTCCTTACAGGCAGGTAATTAGCTCTGGCCTCTGTGAACCCTGCTGTACTGTGACACAGGCCCATTTTCTGTCACAGAAGTCTCAGCTATATGAAATACACTCTGAACAGAGGTTTCTTTTCATTATGATTTTAGATTTACAAGCCTAACAAGAATCCATATCAACTCAAGTTAAGATAGTGGGAAATCAGGTGTGCATTTCACTGTGTTTGCTTGTTGTTCTAATCTGTGCATTGAGTGTTCTGAACTGAGTTTCACTCATTTTCTAAAATGGGCAAATTGGAGGACTTTGACTGAAGAAGAGTCTTGAGGCTACTGTAGAAAATATGCAGAGAGAGAAAAACGTGGAGAGAGCAATGAAAATGCTCTCCAGATGAGAGAGGTCTGAAGTAGGGCAATAGTAACATGTTTTTAGAAATAGTGAAGTTACACATCATGACTTGGACACAAGTTTATGCATAAGAAACAGCACCCAGAGCAGTGTCCCACCCTAATTTTGCAGCCCAGGTAATTGAACTCACAGCAGGGGACAGACATGAACAGCACTGGTGTCACAGTTCACTGTCTCACAGCACTTCCAGATCCCAGCAGAGACTGGAAAGATCCAACCTGGATAATCCATGACATGGATGTTGTTGGGTTCTTCTGAAAGCCTTGTGCTCTTAGTTCATGTCTGATAACCTCCAGCAGTTGGAGTTTGCACATGGATACTCAAAACTCTTCCTTTTCATTTTGCAGAAAGAATTCCAGGATTTGAAAGCACAGCTGACAAGTACAGCTGAGAAGGAACAAGATTATTTAAAGCAGCTTGTGACTCTGAAAACAGATCTTGAACAAGAGGCGTACGACCATTTTGAAAATATAATATTTAATTAGTTTTGGTGGAGCTGCTTTAATCCACAGTGAAATGAACTAGGATTGTTTTCTAATGAAAGTTTTGAACCACATATATGCCATTAATTCTAGACTTACATTTCTAAATTCCACTTTCTCTATTTGTATGTATTCTATGGCATATGTAGTTGTTCCATATCTCTTTGACTTATTTAACAAGAAGAGAAAGTTTCTGAATTCATGGTTAATCTTGCTTTGAACTACATCATCTTCACTAACCATGAGATTTATATAAAAGTTGACTCTGATTTTCTTTCCTTCTTCTGTCACCTTTTTACATCTCTCTGACTCTGCTGCAAAGCTTATATTTGTAGATAAAGGCCTGGACTTCTTTCAGCATGGAATAAGACTTGATAATGGGTATGTTGAATTTAAAAGGAGATTTCAAAAGGCATCTTCTTATTCCTCTTGGCCATTTGTTTGAAATTAGGTTAAGGAATGAACAACTAACAGTGTATCTCAGTAAGCTTTCACTAGAGAAAGAACAAACAGCACAAGAGAAAAATGCTGTGGCTGCAGAAGTCAAGAAACTGCAAGAACAGCAAGAGGCAAGTTGTAAACTTCCAGGTTTCATGAAAGGACAATACTCAATTTGACAAATTACTCAGTTTTACAAATTAGATGATGAGCTGCAACATGACTTGGGTCTGTAGAGTACCTGAGCTGTTTTTTGTGTTTGAGTTGGAAAGGAAGTGTATTTACACTTGTGAGCAAGGCAGCTCAGTGTGCTTTGGATGTCTTTGAATTTTTTAAGAAGTCACTTTGAATTTTATTTCTTTGCTGACACATGGGTCTTTATTTAGGATAGTAAGAAAAAAGAAGAAAATACAAAGCAGTTAGTTGAAAATCTAGAAGAGGCAAATAGCCAGCTAAGGCAAGTAAAAACAAATATTAAGAACTGATATTGTGAAAGGAAGTAGACTCAAATAGTTAGTTGTGTTCAAATGCTGCTTTCTGGGATTTTTTTGATTAATGTTTTTCTAGATTATATAGTTAAACAGAAACTATTCAGAATTGCTGTTGGCCAAGTAGAAATTTTCTCAGATCAGAAATACCAATTGCTGCAGGAACAGTGTTTGCCATCATTTTGTATTACATAGTGGGAGCTGTCTTGTTGTGCATTAGACACCTCAGGTGAGAAGGCAATGAAAGTGGAAGGTGAAGGTTATGGATTAAATGTGACAAGGCAAAACTGGGTAAGAGTTACTCTCTGTATCACCAGTTCAATAGACAGGCAGCTCCCATGTTTCACAGCTGCATTGCAATAGTCCAGGTGAGGATGTATTTTCCTTGGCTTAGCTGGAACATCTTTTCCTACTTCAAAAAAGTATGGACAGTTCACACATTGACTTACTGGGCATGCTGCTGCATTTTAAGAACATTTTCATTGAGCAGCTTATGAAGTTCCCATCAACATTAGCAGCTCTTTTTAGAAAATAAAAGAAGGGTTTCTTAGAAGTACTGAAAATAAGTTAAAGGCAAGAAGGAAATATTTACTAATGCTTGTTAATTTGGCACTTAGAAATGAACTGGAGTCTTGGAAGGAGAAAATGGCAAAGACAGGTGAAGAGATGAGAAGTACCCTGGATGAAAGAGAAGAAAATGTATGTCATGTGTCATGCAAATATCTTACAGAACCTGTAGGACAGCATTAAATGTAAAATCTGTGTTGGGATTTTTCTGCAAAGCTCTGCCTGGGGGATGTGATCTCTGCCAGAGGTTTCTTCTCTCTCAGCTGCTGCCAGCTGTGCCATTGTGTGTGCCCATGCTGAGCCCTGGTATTTCAAAAGACAAGCACAGTCACGGGGATGTTCACTCTTTGCTGCAAGTTTCATATTAAAGATTTGGTTCTTTTCAGGCAAACAGAGAACCTGCTTTTCTGATTTTTCATATACCCACACAGTGATGGATGGGCTCTGGATTAGCTTTTTATATGTAGTGTGAGTTTTAGCTTAAATAGATTCAAACATTTTTACTTTCTTTCTATTGGTTCAAAGCAACCTGGGGTTTTTAGCAAATTTCAGAATTTCATTGTAACAGTCAAAGATTTACAATTGTCATTTCAGGTAAAGAGTACTGAAAATGAAATTTCAAGAAAGGAAAACCAAAATTCTAGAAAATAATTGGGACAATTCATTTTTTCATGGATGTAGGGAACTTCCTACAAGTGTATTTTTAAATTGTGAAGATATTGGGGTATTTTTCTTCTTCTTTCTTAATTCCATAACCACTAAGGAACTGGTTCACTGCTATTATTTAACATCTTGTGGTACTTTATGGCTAAAACTCTGATTATTCTAACATGTCAGCTGGTGTTGCAGTCCCATTGGAACAAACCAGACTGGTGCAAGTGCAGGTTTGAGAACATTTACAGGAATTGCTCACATAGGGAGTCATTTGTAGAACTTACTAATGAATGTCTGAAATCTCTCTTTCAGATGAACAATTTAAAGAAGCAGGTGGAAAATAAAACCAAATGCATTGAAGAGTTGCAGCAGGAGGTGGGGAGAGATTTTCATTTCACAAATACATAAACACATTATATTTTGGGTTGCCTTTTCAGCAGGTTTGTGTCTGCTGTGATATCTTTAGATACACCTATGTAATTTAAAAATTCTCCTTTCTTATCCTAACCCTGAGCAAATTAGGGAGTCATCTCAGGAATCACTTGATTTGTTAAATGTGCCTTAATTTGAAAAGAGCAATTACAAAAATAATACCTTTAATGAACTTCTACTCTTTTTCATTTAGTGCATAGTGTTATTTTTGTACTTGTAATAAGTATCTCAGTTACCACTTGTAGAAAATAATTCTGCACTGGCACAAACTGTAGTAACTTCACTGTAAATATAAAGAACTTGTATTTTTTGTCATGACATCTTCACACCTTCTGTCAGCAGCATCTTAGTTGTAATTCCCATTCTGCACCTCATTTGTTATTCCCTGCTCTTGCTCAGGAGGAGCCTTTCTTAAGGTCATGAAGAAACAGTAATTATCACAGAAATGAGTTGAACATTCATTTGTTTGAAGAATTGTTCTGGAACCTGAGCTGCACAAGAGAGAGTTATTTGCCTGATGAGAGCTGGAATTTCTTGATGCAGTTAAACCATTACATAATTCTATTTACTTATTAAGGTACAGTGCTTGTTTTGTTTTATTTCAACAGAATAAGGTGCTGAAAAAGAAACTGACTGCAGAAAGCAAGAAAAGCAATACTTATGAAGGGAAGGTAGGTTTAAATAACATCATGTAGAAGATGAGGTGAGTGTTTTTAAGTGCCACTGTAAGTAATGATAATACTTGTTCAACACGTTCTGAGCTGGTTTGGGATCTGGGATACAGACTTTGCAGGAATGAGCTCACAGTTTTTAGAAGATGCTTCCATTTGTAATCATTGGGCACTGACTGTTGGACATTTAAGAGATGGATTCACGTTGCAATTAATGATGTTTCTGATCTGTTCCTTTTTTTTTTCCTTTTATTGATAGTGGACTGAACAGGGTTCAGCAACCTCATTGTAACAGAAAAGCATTTAAAAGACATATACATATATGTATATATATATTACTTTTTTAAGGCTGTTCTTTAAATGTGCTCTGCAGTGGCAATCCCTCTGATGGGAATATTGTGTCCAGCTTTGGGTACTGCACTTGAAGAAAAGTGGACTTTTTTGAGAATATTCATATGATAACCTTAAAAGGAAAAACTGTAATCAAAATGCACAGCTGGGAGAAAAATGTACCATAAAAGCTGTGAAAATCTGATACAGATTTTCAAGAGAGGGAATCAAATCTCCATCTGTATTTGTTTTTTTCTGAGGCATTCACAGCATTTAGGGTGACTGCTTAGGGCAGTCTTCCCCACTGGGCTGTTGCCATTCTTTCTTTGAGTATTTTCCAACTCACTTCAGGCCAAATTTCAACTCTTTATTAAAAAAAAGCTGAACTTTTAAATAGGGAACACTTTAATCATATACCTGAACAGTAACAGTGTGTTTGTGCTCAAAAACAAGAGGTAAGAAAAAATCATTAACACAGTAATTCCTAAACAAATAACAGCAGCAATTCTGCATTCTCAAAAGGTGAATAAATTGCAGTTAGAGATGGAAAATATGAACAAGCAACATAAGGAAGCAGTTGACACCTATCAAAAAGACATAGAAACAAGAAAAGGAAATGAAAATAAACTTCATGAAGAGGTGAGAGGTGTTAATTTTTACTGCAATTTAATTTTTTTTAATTTAAAATGTTTTTATGAAGCTTTATTGGCCAGAGTCCTTGCTCTTCCATTTCAGACATGAATGGAATTTGTGTATGCCTGTGAGCAAAGCTTCAGTACATGAGGTGCTTAGGCTGACGTATTTGAATATGTCTTTGAAAAAAAGAACTCCATTAAAACTTCTTGCTTTCAAGATATAGTTCAAAGAAATTCCACCCTTGGTATAAAGTCAGCATAGTTAAATTAGACTATAACTTCTCCCATATTAGTATTTTTCTGCCCACACTTTTTTTTTTTTGATGGCAATGCTAAGAAATGTTAGGGCAGAGTGCTTGAAATGGCCTTTTGGTTTGAAGTGAACTTGCCTGCCATGGCTGTACCTTTGATCCTGCCCATTTTAACAATCTGCAGAAAAGATGAGGGATTTGAAAGGGATCTGAAAAGCAAATAAAGCCCAAGTGGGACTGCAAACTTTGCACCCACAGGGGAAAGAAGAAATTAAGATTAAAAAGAAATATATGGTTATGTTGATGAATGAAATGCAATTTATTACTGACAGGTAGAAAAGATGAGGTTGCTTTGTGATGAAGCAGCAATGATACAGAGAGAAACTGATGCCAGATGTCAGCACAAGCTAACTGAGATGATGGCACTGATGGAAAAGCACAAGGGAAGAGATTTTCCTGCTTGCTGTGGTTTGCAGTGTGTGATACCATGTTAACAGCATGTTTATAACTTGTGATACCACGTTCATGACCTTTCCAAAGCAGAAACAGGCCTGAATCTGGGAAAAGGAAGCTGAACACATGCTGGACTTTGCATCATCTAAAATCAAATTCATTTGAAGATTTTCAAAAGATTCCTATGGGCAGATAAATTCCATTCATCTAAACTTCTGGGATTTGTAGATTTTTTTCAATTCAGGCTCCTTTGATACCATCTGAGTGCAATATTTTTCAGTAACAGTTTGGCTCTTTCTCTGAGATGCCTTAGTGACTGTCAGCAGTTTAGCCTGACACATTTTAGTTTTCCTTTCTGTTCCTCTATTTTGCAATATCTTTAGCAGATACATTAATAAAGATGGCACAGCTGGCTCTTAGTGCTGAGCACATATTGCTGCACAGAAATCAAGCACTCTCTGCCAGTCCACAAAATAATACTTGAATTGAGCATTTTCTGGTTTACAGTTTCTGCAGAAGCATCAATGAATCTTTTCTTTCTGAATCTTAAGAGCCTGGTTTGAAAGAAATGATGTTTTAAGACTGGATAACTCTTTAATTGTAACATTTAGTCACATGTTTTGAGTTCGTTGTTGGTTTGGTTTTTTTAACCCAGAATGAATATGATAAAATGGTTGAAGAAAAAGATGCAGAGTTAAAAGTCTATAAAATGAAACAGCAAAAGCAGTTCTCATCAGCAAGAGCACTGGTAAGGAGTACTTTCCAATGTTCAGTAATTCAGTGAAGGGGCTGATGTCCTTGTGTAGTGGTTTTATACTGGCTAAGGGCCAGGCACACACAACAAAAACATTCACTCATTTTTCTCTGCTGTAGTTGAGCAGAGGAGGGGAAAGAAAAATTCAAGTTGAGATAAGGATTAGGAGAAAAACACTTTGAGGGTAAAGCAGATTCAAACTTAAATAGCATCAAAAGTTTTATTATTAATAGGATTAAAAATGGGTAATGAGAATTAAAATAAACCTTTAAAACACCTTTTTTCCCAATCCCTGCCTCTTGCCCACCAACAGCACAGAGAGACAAAAGATGTGATCTTCAGTCAGTTTGTGACTTCTAAAAATCTTTTTTCAGGTTGCTTAGAGAGTTTCTTTTTCCTGCTGTGCTCTGGGGTCTTTCCCACCAGAGACAGTTCTCTGGGAACTTTTCCAGTGTGGTTTTAATTTTTACCAGTAGCAGTCCCACCCAAGCTGCTGCAGCAGATCTTATTCTGGGCACTAAAAACTCCAAATGTTTCTAGAAATGAATTGGAGTAGCAGTGTGTTTGTGTCTGCTCTTGCAGATAGTGTGTCATGCTCTGACTTCCCACTTGGAATAGGAAACTTTTGTTTTAAATATTTCGATTGTGCCCTCTCAGCCCTGTTCTCCCAAGTGTTTTAAGGTCTTACCTTGAATATTTCTGATCAAGTTCCTGTTTCTTATAGTGCTTCAGTCTTTTTTAAACAAGCTAAAGCAAAGCTTCAAGTATAGGGCTGAAAAGCAAATAGAATTCTCTTGTGTACCAATGAGTGTCCCTGTTAATTACTGTCTCACTTGGGACTGTTTTCTTTTTTCTGGGCTGTGCATAGTTAACCCTGTCCTTTATTTAATGGTTTGTAGGAAAATGAGCTGTCATGTTTGAAAAGTGAACTGGCCTCCCTTAAGGAACAACTGAAAGCAGAAATTGAAGAGAAGGTGGAGTTTTTTATTCACTGAGCAGTGGGGGTGAGAGGTGTGGCCTGGGCTTGTGCTGTGGGAGGAGTTGGATAAGAAATGAAACTGAACAGAAAAACAGGGACTTTTGAATGCTGGGGTTGTGCTAAACCTGGTCATATATTTGTGTGAACTTTGTAACACTCTGTGATTATAGATTATATATAAATTAACAACAAAACAAAACTCTCCTTTATTTTAGTTAACTTTAACTAGCTAAAGCAAAAAAGTTCCCTAAACTGTAGGGGTTTTTCAGTGACTTTTGAATGCTGAGGTTGTGCTAAACCTGGTCATATTTTTGTGTGAGCTTTGTAACAGTGTGTGATTATAGACTGTGCTCTGTAATTACACCAAGAAGATTTTTAACAACTGAATTCAAAGAAATATTTCCTTGCTCTCACATAACTCTTTTGTAGGAGAATCTTGTAAAAGAGCACTCTCACAGTATGATTCCTGAAAGTGAAAAGAAACACAAGGTAACTTCAACTTTTTAATTGCTTTTAGAATTTGGTAGTGTTTATATGTGTAGAATCAATTGAAGTGCCATGATAATTTATTTGCATTCAACAAAAGACACTGGAATGCTTTTGACTTCAAACTTTTTAAAGATAATAAAAATTTATGTTCCTGGGACTCCTAAACCTTGTTTAAATCTATACAGTGAATCTACTCATGTAAAAATAGAAAGTCTCCAAATTATATTCCTAAAATAAAAAAGATAAAAATAAAAAATATCTCCTTCAGTGCAGGAAGCCCCTTGGGCAGTCCAACACTGAAGTTTTGTAGCTCCTAACAGTGAATTTTTCTTGTTGCATTTTTCTGCCTGTATTTCTTACTTCTCTGTAGATGATTTTTTTTTTCCCTGGGATAAGAAGGGATTTTAAAGGGTCCTACCATTCCATGGAGATATTAGACAGCAGTTTCTGGAAGGGCTCCCACTGTGTAATTTTTCTTGCTCAGTTGTTGATTTTTTTATGTCTCTGGAATTGTTTTACTCAGTCTTAAAAGTGTCCATTTGTAAAGGCACTTTTCCTCTATGGAAGAGAACAAAGCTGATCTAGCTGTAAAAATGGTCAAAGTGTCAAAGTAGTCCTGACTGCAGAACTTACCCTTCTTCCCTGTCAGGAGTTCACTTGTGGGTTTCATATTGGAGCAATGGAATCCAGCACCACTTTGATGTTATCTGTCTGAAAAAGGACTGCACTGGACCATTCAAGGCTTCTTAGTTTAACTTCTAGTGAAAAGACTATTTTAAGTAACACCAATCTTGATATAGCTATCAATCTTTCTCTGAAAGCCTTTTCCTGCAGTTTTGTTTGTTCCCATTTTCTTTGATGTTTGATATGGTCCACATGTAGTGGCTACAGTTCAGAATAACCTGAATTTCTGCAGATAAGCATGAAGAACTGAAATACAATGTGCCATGAAACTCAGCTCTTCCATAGCTTCCCCTTCATTCTCCTCATTTGGCAACAAAAATAATACAAAAAATGCTATTTCCACCCCACCCCACTTTGTTTGGGTCATTGCTTCGTGTTTGGATGGAAAGAGAAGAGTTCCACCATTTCTCTCAGGTGAATTCTTGGACACTCAGACTGTAAACTGGCTCCTGAGTTGGGCTTTAGATTCCATTCTTGCCCCATAAAATAAAATCTAAAAATAGAAACGTTTTCTTTCCCAGACATATGCTATCAAGACTCCTCCAATGGATAAAATGCACAGTGGAAGAAGCACAAACCTGCCTTCAGAGCAGAGCAGCAGGAAAAAGCAGAAAGTGCTTGTGCAGCTGGACACTCAGTCAGACAGCTCTGAGCACACTGACCTCCTGGTAAGAGTCAGAGAGCAAATCCTGTGCTGAGCACTTCTTTGTGCTCACTGCTGGCTCTGAGAATGAAAACAAACAGTTTGGGCTTCCACATTCAAGCCAATATTTATGTGTATATTTTTAATTGATTGGTTTTCTGGAATTGTATGTACATAATTAACATTCTTTTTATTGAACTGTTTTGCCTTATAATGACATCTTAATTTTTTAATTTTTCATAGTTTAATATCCTTAGGGGGAAAGAAAAAGTAGTTTTTAATATAGTGTGAGTAAGTAACTTTTTCATTTATTAGAGCATAGTCTCGGAAGAAGAAATGTTTAAAAATTTGTACAAAGATTTTCCACAAGCTTCACAATTACATTCCACAGCAGCAAAAAAGGTATGTTAGCCTTTCCTAAGATTAAAGCAAGCAGTTAATCAGATTGTTTACAGAAACTAAAGGATGGCTTTATTTTCCTTCCTAGACCCCAGCTCTATCCAGTGTGAAATCTCCAGGCTCTGCTCTGAAACTCAAAACCATGAGGAGAATGCGCGAGGCGGGCTGGGCTGCGCTCTCCAAAATGGACAGGAAAAGGAAAATTAAAGATGTTGTAAAGTTCTTTGCTTAAAATGCAGAAATACCCAGTGCCCTGGCATTGCTTGCAGGGTTGTTTTTCTCTCAGAGTTAGTGCTTTGTTGCATTTTTCTCTCATACTCAGTGTGTTCAATACTGTGTTCATTCCTTCACACATATGAACTTTATAGATCTATAACTGCAACCGCTGCAGAGCCTTTTCCACCTTTCCTCCCTTGTGCTTCAAAATGTTGGGACAAAAATTGGCCAATTTTAAATTTTGAAATAAATAGAACTGCATAGAAAGTTGTTTCAAAGCTGTTTCTGGCATTAGAAAGTCTGGTTTTAAAGAACTTCTGTTCTTTTAAATTTACTCCATTTTTCTTAACACATAAATACATAGTGGAAGAAATGTTGCTGTTCAATGTATGTTCTTTTACCTGAAGTCCTCTTGCTTTTTCCTGCATTTTAATGGCTGTTAGACATGTCTTTTTAGACTGTTTTGTTTTCAGTATGTTAAAATGGTTTTGAAACTTCTAAAATTGCAGTAGAATTGCTTGTATTTAAAAAGATTTCAGCTTCACAAGGAGTAAAAGATGCATGTTATAAGATCGTGAAAACAATGTTAAGATGCCATTCAATTGTTTATCTGAAATATCAAGTATGGGACTATTTGTTATTGCTTTAAATATTTGAACACAGACAGAAATCACCCACCAGCTTTCCTAGGGACCAGCAGAAGTCCAAGGATAGATTAGAACATCTATTTCTGTATTAATCCTGGATTAATCTTGGTTTCACAACAGCGACAAACCCTACTTCAGAGCCTAGACATAACAAGAAAACTACAAGTACATGTTAAAATATAATGCAAAATCAAA
Organism: Agelaius phoeniceus; assembly: GCF_051311805.1. Lineage (NCBI taxonomy): Eukaryota > Metazoa > Chordata > Aves > Passeriformes > Icteridae > Agelaius > Agelaius phoeniceus. The sequence goes on from NC_135298.1 coordinate 1,435,154, forward strand.
AATCCCAAATGCAGGTGAAGTGGGAAGCAAAATAGATTTGTTTTCTTCTTTTTGTGTAGTCTTAGGGATAGGCGAGTAGTTTGGGTTCCTTATGTTGAGCTGTTGAGCAGCGATGTAAATGAGATTTGTTTTTGTATGTAGCTAACAAATATTGTGCAGAGATCTGGAAGAATATGCTGTGCTTTCCCCATGAGCACTTGAAAGTGAAAAATGGAAGTTTGTACTGCCCACTTCTGGACTCAAACAGTAACTAATCAACTAGAGCCTTGGTATTTCCTAGGGACATGAATCCATGGGATATCACATAATTCTCCTGATCCCGTGAGTGTGTCCTGTGAGGTGCTGTGTAAATCACCTGAAAAAGTACAAAAATATTGCCAGCAACACTGCAGAAAGCTTGCAGGAAATGCAAGCAGCAGGGAAGGGTGTAAAATCCCATCTGCCCGTTTCTGTGCCTGATTTTATTTATGGGCTGAGGGTGCCCTGCTTGCTGCCATGGCCACAGTGCACAGCTCCATCTCTCCTGTCTCCTTCTCTGGCCTCAGGCCCAGTTCCTGGGAGCACCCCATGGGGGAGAATCCAGGCAGGGAAAGAGACAAAGAGCCCAAACTCCTGGGCTCAGACTCAGACAGGTCCATGGGGGAAGGAAAAGCTGTGCAAGGAAGCAAAACCAGGAATTCATTCCCTGCTTCCCACGGGCAGGTGGGTGTTCATCCGTGCCCAGGTGAGCAGGGCTCCAGCCCAGGCAATGGTGACCTGGGGACACAAATGCCATCACTGCCAGCATGCCCCCCTTTCTGCTTCTTCCCCCTCTTTCCAGACTGATTCTTCTTCCACATGGTCTGGGAATGCCCTGGGGTCAAGTCAGGTCACTGTCCCAGCTGCGTCTCTGCCCCTTTCTGGTGCTCCCCAAGCCCTCGCTGCCAGGGCAGGATGAGGAACAGGAAAGGCCTCGGCTCTGGGCAGGAACAAAACCCTCCTGGAACCTTCCCTCTGTTTCCAGGCCAAATCCAAGCCCTGCCCCAGAGAAGCCCCTGGAAGGAAGTTCAGTCTCCCAGCCCAAAGCAGTCCCCAGTGCCCATCCCCAGCACCAGGCACTGCCTTCCCCAGGGCGTCTCCTCTAGGAAAGGGATGGCTCAGCGAGCACCAGGCCGATGGCGATTGCAGCTCGGGGGGAAAACAGGCGGGAGGGGATCCCTGCTTGGAGTTCCAGGGGTGCTTTATGGGCCAACACACCCGAGGGGTCCAGGCACCAAGAACCAAGAACAAAGCAGGGTCCAGGCTTTTATATGGGACAAGGGAGGGGGAGCTTTGGTGTCGCCATGATATTTTCTGAAACTGAGAAGCTGAGAAGCCTCACAGCAAAAGAAAAACAAGAATTATCTACTGCTGTGGAATGCAACAGGTGCATCTTTGATTGGTCCATGTTGGTTGTTTCTAATTAATGGCCAATCACAGTCAGCTGGCTCGGACTCTCGGAGAGTCATGAGCTTTTGTAATCATTCTTTTCTATTCCCTGCTTGCCTTCTGATGAAATCCTCTCTTCAATTCTTTTAGTATAGTTTTAATATATCATTTTCTTTTAAGATAATATATATCATCAATAATAAATCAGCCTTCTGAAACATGGAGTCAAGATTCTCGTCTCTTCCCTCGTCCTGGGAACCCTGCAAACACCAGCGCACTTTGGGCCTGAGGGCCAATGGGCAGAGGGAACAAGGGTGGTGCAAAGGCGGGACAAAAGGGCAGCAACCAACTGGGATTCAGGGGAGGAGCTGCAGGCAACGGGAACCAATAGGAAAGCAGGAGTGGGGAACATTCTAGAACTGCGGAGGAGAACAAGGATGATGTAACTTGGGTCATCAAGATGTAAGGGACACGATGCCACCAGGACACACACCAGGGGACAATGTCACCACACCTGTGGGGACGCTGCCACCAGGACGCCTCCAGTGACACCCAGCATGGGCCCACATGGCCCCTGTGGGTGACACTGACCCTTGCCCTGTCCCCAGGGGCGGTTGGGGTCCCCCTGAGCGCGGTGGCCCTGGGACACCCTGGTGGCTGTCACTCTCTCCTGGGCCACTTGTCACCAGCTGAACAAGTTCCCATCCTGCCCTGGTGGGTGGTGACATTCGGCTGGGACACCACAATGGTGGCAGGGGGGACGTGGTGGCAGGAACTGCATCAGGCAGCGCTATGGCTGAGGTGAAGGTGCTGGTGGCACTGTGGTGGCACAGGTGGTGGCCTTGATGCTGTCCCAGTTCATGTCCCCATCCATGATCATGTCCTCCCATGTCACCATCCATGGCTGTGTCCCCCCATGTCCCTGTCCACGGCCACTTCCAACTCAGGTCCCCACCCAGGGCTGTGTCCCCACGTGTGCCCATCCAAGCCTTAGTTCAATGTCTTGATTTTTACCCCAATTTCAGGGCTTTCAAAGGTATGAACAGAAACCTTTGTGTTTGAAGGAAAAACCAAAAGGATTTATGTGTCCCTGCCAGAAGAGCATCCATGTGCTTGGGTGGGTGAGAAGAACCTTTTTTGGAGGGGTTTCCACCCCACTGTCTCCAAAATCATGGGTTTTGCCCCAGTCTGACCCGATTTGGTTGTAGAAGATGCCTGTGGGGCAGAGAGAATTAAAATGATGGATTTGTATTGGAGAAGACCTCCAAGGCCATCCAGTGTTACTTGATGCCACCAGGAAGACGCAAGAAGTGAGATTTTTCTGGGCTCAGAAGTCGACAAATCTGCTCCATGTCGCTATAGGACATGAAACAACACGAGCGCACACACCACTGTTCTCAAGGGGAAAAAAAGGGAAGTTTATTTCCTGACTCCAACATTTATAGTTTTCCAAAAGTGACAGTGGATTGGAGGGTGACAGTGCCACCTCTCCAATGACACTGGACAAACCAACAGTCCATCAGATTTCTTCTCCTCCATAAAAGAATGCAAAACAATAAGTTATTTACAGGAAGTATGTGAGAAAGTTTGCTACAAGAATGTAAACATCAGAAGGCTTAGAAAAATCTTCAAAAGTCAGGGCGACAGCTCTCCACAATGGATTTCTGATGTTGGTCTGTGGATGTGTCCAGGTGCTCACGGGGAGCCAGGAGCCAGCCAGGTGTCTTCCTAACACAAATCAGCAGCACCACGGATCACCAGGGCTCTGCCCAACGGGGTCACTGGGGATCATCCAGTGCTGATCCTCCAATGAGGGATGGAGCTGTGGAGCTGGAGCAGCACACAAAGCTCTTCCCGCCCTGGGAGCACTCCCACAGCTTCCCTCAGTGCTGGATGAAGCGGTCCAGCTGGAGGAAGATTGATTGATTGTCCTTCTCGGACGTCCCGGCCGGCTGTCCAGCACCGCTAGCAGTAGGGGGGCACTATCCCGATCTCCGTGGTTCGGGACAGCACCTAAGGCAAACGCTCTGTGCCGTGACAGCAGTGTTACCTTGTGGCAGGACGTGGCTTGGCTTATGGCTACAGTCAGCAGAAATGAGAGAGCGCTCTCCAGCTGTGGTGAATCCAGGTTTATTGGGTCCCAGGGGAAACCGACAACCAAAGAGAGCGAGGGGGAAGTTGCAACAGCTTATAAGGAGGGAGGGACACAGGGGAGGAGTCAGTCCTTGGACGAATAGGGTTTCAGAGGGGAGTGGGATACAAAAGATTGACTTAGGGAAAACCCCAATGGGGATAACTTGAGGGTGGGGCCCCGGCCCCTGAGCCAATCACTCGACGCTCCAGCTGAAAGTTTCTAGAGAGTTCTAGAGAGAAGGGTGGGAGCGCCGAGTGACCGACAGGGCACCGGGGAGGGATTTGAGAAAGGGTACATTAATCTCCAAGGCAACTGGGGAGGAGTTGGGATAACTGGCAGCATAAAGGAGGAAAGGGAGAACCAGGGCACAACCATTGCATGATAGGGGGAACAGAACAGTCCAACTTATACAGACAACACAACAGCTGGATGCGTTGGTGTTGGGTCAAGGCTGACCTCTGGGAGAAGCTCTTCCCACACCAGGCACACTCATAGGGCCTCTCCCCGCTGTGGATGTGCTGGTGGGCACTCAGGTGGGCGCTCGTCCTGAAGCTCTTCCCACACTCCCCACACTCGTAGGGCCGTTCCCCCGTGTGGCTCCTCTGGTGGGCAGTCACTTCATAGCTGGTCTTGAAGCTCTTCCCACACCTGGGACACTCGTAGGGCCTCTCCCCGGAGTGGATGAGCTGGTGCCTGAGGAGGCTGCACTTGTCCCTGAAGCCCTTCCCGCAGTCGGGGCAGCGGAAGGGCCTCTCCTCTGTGTGAGTGCGCTGGTGATGGAGGAGATTGGAGCTGATCTGAAACCTCTTGCTGCATTCATCACACTCGTAGGGCCGTTCCCCGTGTGGCTCCTCTGGTGGAAAATCAGGCTGGATCTGGCTCTGAAGCTCTTCCCCCACCCAGGACATCTGTAGGGCCTCTCCCGGTGTGGACGCGCTGGTGGCAGATCAGGTTGGAGTTGTGGCTGAAGCTCTTCCCACACTGCCCACACTCATAGGGCCTCTCCCTGGTGTGGATTCCCATGTGGGAGTTCAGGCGGGAGCTCCACCTGAAGCTCTTCCCACACTGCCCACACTCATAGGGCCATTCCTCTGTGTGGATTCTCCAATGGTTGATCAGGGACGATCTCCACCTGAAGCTCTTCCCACATTCTGAGCACTTGTGGGGCTTCTCCCCATCCTGAAGCTGCTCAGGGACCCCCAACTCTGACCTGTGGTCACCTTCCCGGCCCAAGGTGGGTCTTTCCTCCTCGGATCCCCGTGATCTGCGTTTGCAGCCCCTCCTTGTGTGGGATCTCCAGGACTTTTCCTCCCCGTTGGATTCCTGTGCCCTGGAGCCACTCCAAACGGCCTCAGCCACCAGGTTCTGCTGTGGGGATTTGTCCTCCCTGCTCTCCATGCTCAGCTCCTTCCCTGGGGGAGGAAGGAAAAGGAGAGGATGGGATTTGCCTCCGTGCCACAGGGAAGGGGAAGGAGATCCCCCCAGTGCATCCCTGGCTGGACAGCATCAGCAGTGGGGCTGTCCTGCAGCCGGGGGCCGTGCTGGGCTGGGAGATGGAGCAGGAGAGAGGGGGAAAGGGGCACTGACTTCCTCCTCACCTGCCTGGGTGTCCTGGGGCATCTTCTTCCTCCTCGCAGCCTCCTCCTCCACCTGGCCAAGGTTTGGGAATGGGAAATCCTGGTTTGGGGGGCAAAACAAGGGCTGAGCGTGTCGGGTTTGATGGTCCCGGTGCCCAAGTGCAGCTGGAGAAGTCAGCGCCCCTTTCAGCCTCGGGGGGCCCGGAGCCCACTCATCCCCAGCCTCCCCCACCCCTCCAGGCTGCCGGGGGTCCCTCTGCACCGGGATCGCCCCTCTCCGCCATGGATTTGGGGCGACTCCCCCTCCCCGCCCACCTGCGGCTTCCGGAGGGGGCAGAACCGGGGCAGCCGCGGCCCGAGCGGGGGAACCGCGTGGGGTTGGTGCTGCGGCTCCTCCTCCCGCTGCTCCTCTTCCTCCTCCTCTGGCCCTGCTCTTCCTCTTCTTCCCGCTCCTCTCTCTTTCCCTTTCCTTTTCCTCCTCCTCTGTCTCTCCTCTCCCTCCCGCTCCTCCTCCGCTCCCAGCCCGGCCCGGGCAGTGCCGGCACCCAAAAGCAGCCGCGCTCTGCCCTGGGGGGGTTCCAAAGCGGCCCCGCCACGCCCGGCACTGGGAGCGATACTGGGAGCACTGGGAACGATGGTGAGAGCAGCGGGCGGGAACTGGGAGCGCTCTCCCTGCCGGTCCCGCTCTTACTGGGAGCACTGGGAGCGATGGTGAGAGCAGCGGGCAGGAACTGGGAGCGCTCTCCCTGCCGGTCCCGCTCTTACTGGGAGCACTGGGACGGAACTGGGAGCAAACAGCGCCCGGACGCGGCTGCAGCCAGCGGGGGCGGGGCCGAATCTGAGGGCGTGGTTATGCAAATCCGGGAGCGATCGCCGCTCCCGGCGGCATCCGGGGAGAGGGAACCGGGAATGGGAATGAGGACAGGGAATGGGAATGGGGAATGGGGACCGGGAATGGGGAATAGGAATGGGAATGGGGACAGGGAATGGGAATGGGGACAGGGACACGGAATGGGGGATGGGGACAAGGAATGGGAATGGGAATGGGGACAGGGAATGGGAATGAGGAATGGGAATGGGGACAGGGAACCGGGAATGAGGACAGGGAACCGGGAATGGGGACCAGGAATGGGGAATGGGGACAGGGAATGGGAATGAGGAATGAGAATGGGGAATGGGAACAGGGAATGGGGTCCATACTGGGAATGGAGCAGGACGGGACTGGGAGTGGGGTGACACGGGAATGGGTGGAGGAAAGGGGAGTGACAGCAGGGAGGGGGGTATCCGCTACAGGGGACACCAGGAAGTGGGACAAGGGGACACAGGGACAGTTCCAGGCCAGGAGGTCCTTGATCAGCAGCCCCAGAATCTCCACCAGCATCTTCCAAAGCACCCGGAGCCACTCGGCCTCGTGTCCCCAAAGCCCTGAGCAAGCCCCAAGTCCTTCCCAGGAACTCTCAGCTACCTCGGACCCAGCATCCCCCACACCTCTGGAACAGCCCCCCACTTCTCAAGCCCCATCTTAGTTCAACATCTTTATTTTTACCCAGGTTTTGAGTGTTTGGAAAGAATGAAGAAATGTGAAAAGAAGACCCAGGCCATGAGGAGCCAGGAGGATGTGGAGCCCCCAGCCAGGTGTCTTCCCACCAGGGATCACCGGCACCACGGATCACCGGGGCTCTGCCCACTGGGGTCACTGGGGATCATCCAGCGCGGATCCTCCCGTGGGGATGGAGCTGGAGCAGCACACGGAGCTCTTCCCACACTGGGGGCACTGGCAGGGCTTCCCTCAGTGCTGGCTGCGTTGGTGTTGGGTCAAGGCTGACCTCTGGGAGAAGCTCTTCCCACACCTGGTACACTTGTAGGGGCTGTGACATCCCAGGAACAGGGCTGGGATGGGCTCTGGTGCCTGGGACATCCCCAGCAGCAGCGGGGCTGGGATGGGCTCTGGTGCCTGGGACATCCCCAGCAGCAGCAGGGCTGGGATGGGCTCTGGTGCCTGGGACATCCCCAGCAGCAGCGGGGCTGGGATGGGCTCTGGTGCCTGGGACATCCCCAGCATCAGCGGGGCTGGGATGGGCTCTGGTGCCTGGGACATCCCCAGCAGCAGCAGGGCTGGCTGTGATGCTCTCCAGTGCCTGGGCCATGCCCAGGGGTGCTGCTGGCTGGGGTTGGGTTGGTGCCTGTGCAGTGCCCAGGGCAGGGTCACAGCGCGGCAGCTCTCAGTGTCCCCAGCAGGCCACGCTGTCCAGGGCAGCCGTGCCAGCGCTCACTGCGCACTCGGGGCAGGCTGGGCTGGACGGGGCTCGGGGCACAAACGCCGCCCCCGGGGCTGGGCTCTGCCCCTGCCTCTGGGGCCCAGCCCCTGCTGGCAGCGCCTCGGGCAGGGCACGGGGCTGCTGCTGGCCCAGGGGGACAGGCCTTGCCCCCTGCCAGCTGCCCGGGCCCCTCGGGTGCCTGTGCCACAGCCCTGTGCCTCCTGTCCCCGCTACTCCCTGCCACCTCCACTCCCTCCATCAAAGCCCCACTCAACCTCTGCACTGTGACCTCTGGAAAGAACAAAAGAACAGGAAAGAAAGAATGAGAGAGGGAAAGGAAAAAGGAAAGGAAAGGAAAAAGGAAAGGAAAGGAAAGGAAAGGAAAGGAAAGGAAAGGAAAGGAAAGGAAAGGAAAGGAAAGGAAAGGAAAGGAAAGGAAAGGAAAGGAAAGGAAAGGAAAGGAAAGGAAAGGAAAGGAGAAAGGAAAAAAAGTAAAAAGAAAAGAGAAACATGTAGCCATTTGGCCCTGCCTGGATGCCAGGCACCCACCAAAGCTGCTCTCTCACTCCCCTCCAGAGATGGACAGGAGAAAAAACAGAATGAAGGCTTCATGGCTTGAGTTAAGGACTGGGACAGATCATTCAGCAAATGCCATCATAGGCAAAACATTTTTGAAATTACAGGTATTAATTGAATTTATTCTATCCAGATCAGGGCAGGATAGTGAGAAGTAAAATAAAGCTTCACAAACACCTTCTGCCTGTTCCTCCCTCCTTCCCAGCTCTGCTCCTCCCGCAGTGGTGCAGGCAGACAGGCACTGGGGGCTCTGCTCCGTTCATCACCCGTTGTTTCTCTGCTGCTCGGGGAGAGGAGTCGTTCCCCTGCTGTGCCAGGGGTCCCTCCTGAGACACTTCTCCATGAACTTCTGCAGGGTGAGTTCATCTCACGGACAGCAGCTCTTCACAAACTGCTGCAGCTGCCTCACTCTCCCAGGGGCTCACAAGTCCTGCCAGGACCCTGCTCCAGCGTGGGCTCCTCTCTCCACGGCTTTGCAGGTCCCTGCTGGGTCCCTGCTCCAGCACAGGTTTCTCATGGGGTCCCAGCCCCTGCTCAGGCACCCCCTGCTCCAGCACGGGCTCCTCCAGGCGCTGCAGGTGCATCTCTGCTCTCCGGGCCCTCCATGGGCTGCAGGGGCCCAGCTGCCTCCCCAGGGGCTGCCCAGGGAATCTCAGGGCAATCAGCTCCAGCCCCTGGAGCAGCTCCTGCCCCTCCTCCTGCCCTGCCCTGGGGTGTGCAGAGTTGTTCCTCTCACGTGTTCTCACCCTGCTCTTCCCTGCTCACAGTTACACCTACACCATCACCCATTTTCCTAAATCTCTTGCCCCAAAGGTGTTACCACCATTTCCAACTGGCCCAGCCTTGGCCAGCGGCCGGTGCATCCTGGAGCTGGCTGGAATTGACTCTGTGGGACACAGAGGAGCAGCTGCTTCCAGCAGCCTCTCACAGAAGGTGCTCCTCGAGCTCCCCTTACCAAAACCTGGCCATGCAAACTAAGTCTAAGCATGGTAGGGTTTTTATTACCATTATTAATTCTTCTTTTTGCTATTGTCACTATTATTGCCCCTTTGATGTCACACTGCCCCTGTGATGTCACAGAGCCAACTCTATGTCACCTTGTGATGTCATACAGCAGTGCTGTGACGTCACAAAGTCACCCTGTCATGTCACAATCTGTTTTGTGACGTCACAGCCTGCTCTATGATGTCACACAGCCACCAGGTGATGTCATAACCCACTCTCTGATGCCATTGAGCCACCCTCTATGATGGCAGACTCTGCTCTATGGCCTCATATCCTGCTCTGTCATGTCACAGCCAGTTCTGTGATGTCACAAAACCCTCAAGAACTCAGCTATAATAAAACACTGAAGTTTCTTGTACTTTGAAGAGATCCCTGTCAGGGACACAGCTGAGAAAGTGTCCCCAGGTTCCAGCTAGAGCAGAACACTGCAGGCAGTGATGCCAGGTGGGCACAAGCAAGGCAAAGGTGTCTCTGGTGCTGAGCACACCTGGATGTGTTTGAGGAATGCAAAGGGCCAAGGCCTGAGCCCCAGGGCCTGGCCAGGCAGATCCTGTCCCTCCCTCCTGGCTCAGGGCTCTTCCCGGGATGGGCACTGGCATGTGGGGATGTGCAATGCCAGGGGCAGGAGCGTGGGGCGGCCCCTGCCAGGCTGCTGAGCAGGGACAAGGAGGCCATGAGGCCCCAGGCCTGCAAGGGTCACTTGTCCCCTCCTGGCCCCAGGCCCAGCAGCCATGGCCAAAGTGCTGCCCAAGCTGGCTCTGGCAGGGCTGTCTTGCAGCTGCTGCCCATCCCTGTGCCCTGTGCAGCCCAGGCTGTCCCACGGTGTCCCTGCCCTGCGCCTCTGTCCCTGCAGGCTGTCGGCATCCCCCGGCTGCCCCACCTGGCTGGGCCCTTCCTTTGCTGACAGCTCTGCCTGGCCACTGCATGGTGTTTGCAGGGATTGAGCAATTAGGGCAAAGCTGTATCGCACTGTCTGTAAGGGGAGGAGTTCCTTAATAAGTACAGTAGGATATGATATAATATAGTAGAATAAAGCCATGGATCAGCCTTCTGCAATCATGGAGACAATGCTAATTATGACCTGGCTGGGAGCCTGCAACAACAGGCAAACACTGCAGTACTGATAAACAGAGGTAGAGCCAGGGGAGGGAGGCAGGTGGAAAAGGCTTTGTGCTGTCCCTGCTCTGAGGGGATGCTCAGCACGGCCTGAAGGTCTGCACATAGGAGAAAACAACAATGAACACAGAACAGCCAAATGATAAACAGGCACCAACAGCAAGAAGCCCAAGTTCCCTGGTGTTGGAAGTTTGAGGATCTGGGGGATTTCACAGAAGAACTGGCCCAGGGCATTGCCATGGCACAGGGGCAGGGAAAATGTATTGGCCATGTGCAGCAGAGCAGTGAGAAAGCCCCTGGCCCAGGCAGCTGCTGCCATGTGGGCACAAGCTCTGCTGCCCAGCAGGGTCCCGTGGTGCAGGGCTTTGCAGATGGACACGTAGCAGTCGGAGCACGTGAGGGTCAGGAATGAAAGCTCTGCTGCGATAAAGAACAAAAAGAAAAAGACCTGTGCAGCACATCCTGTGTAGGAGGTGGTGCTGGTGTCCCAGAGGGAATTGTGCATGGCTCTGGGCACAGTGGTGCAGATGGAGCCCAGGTCAGGGAGGGCCAGGCTGAGCAGGAAGAAGAACATGGGCGTGTGCAGGTGGTGGCCGCAGGCTACGGCGCTGATGATGAGGCCGTTGCCCAGGAGGGCAGCCAGGGAGATGCCCAGCAAGAGGCAGAAGTGCAGGAGCTGCAGCTGCCCCGGCTCTGCCAATGCCAGCAGGAGGAAGTGGCTGATGCAGCTGCTGTTGGACATTTGCTGGGGCTGCACGTGGGCACCTGTTCATGGAGAAAAGGACAGTGAAGGGTTAGAGGAGATACCTGTAACCAAAATCAAAGCCATTTCCCACACACCCTCCTTTGTAACACACACAGACATGCTCTTGTGTTTCAGAGTTCTGATGTTTTCCTTTTAAGCTCCTTCCATGGACTTCCTGGTACTCTTGGATATCAGAAACCCTGAGCATTTCTGCTGCCCTCTGGTAGAACAGACTGATTTCCCTGAGGCAAGATAATGAGTGGAGACTGGGGGCAGATGATCAGTCACTCCATTCTGTTTGCAGTTCCTCTGGGCTTTCACTTTTCTCAGCTGGAGGATGTTCACACTCCCACGTTTCTCTTACAAACCCCCAGGTACTGTGAGAGCAGATGGATCCAGCAGAGCCCAGCTCCACTTTTGTAGCCAAGGACTCACGTTGCTCATTCCACCAACCCAGCAGCATTTTCAGTGTCACAACACCTCTGCCTTTGCCCATGGATCTTATCACTCAGAGATGCTCCAGGACAGGTTTGCACGCTGGGGTGAAGCTCCCAGCCTGGACTGAAATGTCAGAGGGACTTGCAAGTGTCCTTCTGCTGGCATTGGCTGAAGGGAGATGCAGCTCCTTCCCTGGCTGCCCTGACAGCATTGCCCAGAGCCGGGCCCTGGGGACAGCGTCACCCTGAGCCAGCTGTGCCCCTCCAGAGCCCCCAGGGCCGGGCAGCTGCTCCCAGCCCTGTGCTCTGCAGAGGGAACTGGGCCCGGGGCTGCAGAGCTGCCCCACGGCTCTGCTGCAGCTCTGCCTGCACAGGAGGGGCTGCACACCTTGGAGCCCCGGGCCTGAGGGCAGAGGCTTGGCTGGGCCACAGGAGGGAGGGGGCTTGTTCAGAGGGAGGGGCTGCACTGCAGGGGATCCTGTGCACATCTCTCAACTCTCCCTGCCACAGCATTGCTGGGTTCTGTTTTCTCTCCTTCCCTGATCTTCTCTCTGCTTCCTGGAGATTTTCCTCCTGCAGGTGTTTCCCTGTGCCTGATCTCTCTGTGCCAGCACTCACAGAGCCCAAAGCTCTGTGCACTCTCCTTGGCCTGACAGAACCCTGCCTGTTTGCAGGGCACTGCCTGGGGGCAGCTTCTCTTTGCAGCTTGGAGAAAGGCCAGCTCAGACTGAGCCTGATGGCTCCAGCAAAGCTGCTGCTGCTGCTGTCCATGGGCACAGTGGCTGAAGGCACATTAGGGATCTCCTGTGAACCTGCTGGTCACTAGAAGGAACAGTTTGGTGGTCTCAGGCACCACTTGCCAAAATTCAGAACTAATAATTCATAATCATCCTTTAATAATTATCCCCCCTCCCTGGCACTCTCCAGTAGTAGGAATCTGAAGACAAAGTCTTAGGAAATTGCCTCATTTCAATCAAAATCCTTGTCTTGGAAATATTCTGAGACTGCTCAGCATGTGAGAGCTTCATGAGCATTTCAGCTCCCCTGCAGCAGAAATGCTCAGAGATGCACTGCCAGAGTCTGCAGGCATTGGGATGTTGCAGCTTTAGGAGATCAGTGCAGGAGCTGCAGCTGCATTGTCCTGCAGCCAGAGGTTGCTGTGCCAAGGGCTGGCAGTGATTGTGCCCCAGGCACTTCCCAGCCCCTTCCCAGCCCTGCCTGCTTGAAGCTCTCTGTGCCTCTGTGCTGTGCCCGGGCTGGCTGCAGGCAGTGCCCCAGCCCTGCTGGGCTGTGCACAGGAGCTGCTCCTGCCCAGAGCTGTCTCTCTGCAGCTCTGCTGCCCTTGCCAGGAGCTGCCTCTGGGCCAGGAGCCCGGCCCAGCTCAGCAGCACAGACACAGCACAAGGACTTTAGGAGCCTCTGGGCCTTTGTGCTCAGGCCCTGAACATCAGGCCCTGAGAGGGAGCTGAAGAAGCCTCTGCAGAACTCCAAGTCACAATCCAACTCCAAAGTTTCTTGGACTTGTAGTGGCTCCCACTGAGGGACACGACAGAGAAAGTGTCCCCAGGCCCCAGGCAGAGCAGAGAACTGGAGGCACTGATGGCAGCTGGGACAAAGAGAAGCCAAGGCTTGGTGCCCTGGGGCACAGCAGGGTCTGTGCCAGCAAGGGCTGGGAGGAGACACCTTGTGCTGAGGCCCTGGGGCCTCCTGGCCCAGCCCCAGCCAGGCTGGGCACTGCCAGCCCCTTGTGCTGCCCTCTGCATCCCCCCCTGGCCCACATCCCAGGGGCCTCAAGGATCTGCTGCAAGGAGTCCCTGGGGAGCCTTGCTCAGCAATGTCCCTGGCGGCTCCTGAATGCTCCCTGCAGGGGCTGCAGCTTTTTCAAAGGACTTGGGGTTTGGCTTTGGCCTTGCAGTCTCTGAGAGCTTTGTGCAATCATGGCCTCCAATTACCTGCTGTAATTAGTCCCTGCAGAGGCTCTGTCAGTAACACCACTCAGTGGGGCTCATGAATGCTTCAAGGCACTTCAGTTCTTTTAAGGTACTTGGTGTTTCCCTTTGGATCCAGACTCAGGGAGAGTTTTGTGCAATCATGGCCCCAATTATCTGCGCTAATGAGTCCCTGGAGAGCTTTGTACTGACACTCAGTGGGGCTCATTCATGCTCTGAGACACTCAAGGTGTTGAAGGTACTTTGGATTTTCCTTTCCACACTGAGTGTCTGAGAGGTTTTTGTGCCATCCTGGCCACCAATTCTCTCCTCCAAGGAGTCCATGAGGAGCCTGTGTTGGACAGGGACCTCAGTGGGAGCCATGAATGCCTGGAGACACTTTGGGTGTTTCCTCTGACTCTGACTCTGACAAGGCAAGGCTTGTGCAATCTCCTCCCAGGCCCTGAGGTTCAAGGGCTCAGCTCCAAATGCACAGTGAGGCTCATGAGGATCAAGCAAGTCCTGACAAACCATGGCTCTGCCTTGATTTCCCTCTGCTCCAGTGCAGTTCATTAGGAGGGTTTCCTTTGACAGTTATGGAGAAATAGCTCAAAGAGCTTCTAGGAAATATGTATTCCTATTTTAAAGGCTGTCTTTTATTGCTTTTCTTATTACACAAGAGGTGATTGCAGCATTCCAGGTCTGATATTGATGCAGGGACTGTCCTAAGGAGGTCTGGCCTGCTCAGAGAAGCTGTGCCTTGAGCTCTGAGCCAGTGTGGACAACCTTGCTCCACATTCCCCAAGCCCATGGTGTCTCTCCTCCCTCACCTGGGAGCTGCTTTGCTTGGAGAAGTGGCTGCACTCAGGCAAAGAGGGATTTTCCTTCTTTGAGTTTTGAAGCCATCTAAAACTCCTGAGTTTCCCCATTGCAAACAGACATCCTCCTCAAGTGTGTGCCAAGCCCAAGGTGGCACCAAGAGCACTCCAGCCCTGCCCTGGGCCAGCTGTGAGGGTGGATCATCATCCCAACAGGCAGTGGGCCATTGCAAGGGGCTGTTGCCATGGACACTGCAGGGACCCCAGTGCTGGGTTTGGGTGCCATGGCAACCGCCATCAGTTCAGGTTTCCTTGGAAAGCAGCCCCAGGAGCCATTTCTGCAGCCAGGTTCCATGGCCCCTTGTCTGCAGAGCTGCTGCTGCCCTGGGCTGCCATGGACACCCTGAGGACAAAGCGGTGCCAGGGCTGTTCCAGGTACAATTGCAGTGACACTGGTTGGTGCCAGCAGGTGCCATGGCAACGGCCACGGGGACCCGTTCCTTGGTTTGGTGCCATGGCAAGCAATGCCCGGAGCCGTTGTGATGGTTGGTGGGCATGGAAAGCTGCCCTGGGCCCCTTGCTCAGGGCTGGTGTCAGTGCCCAGAGCCAGAGGGGATCCCTTGCTGGGGGCTGTGCCATGGCCACCTGCCCTGTGCTGCGCTGGCCGCTCGGGCACCAGGAACCAGCAGCCAAGGGCACTGCCAGGGCCAAAGGCCAGGTCAGCCAGACAGAAAGGGGCAGGGCTGGGCACTGTTTCCATGGCAACCGGCACTGGGGGGGGACACCTGGGGCACCTGGCCTGGCAGTTGCCATGGAAAGCCCTGGCAGGCACTGAGGGCACAGCCCCTGGCACTGAGACACTGCTGGGCCGGGTGCTGAGCACAGCGCTGAGCACGCAGAGATGGTTTTGTTCTTGCTGAGCTGCAGCACAGCCAAAGCCTGTCCTGCCCCTCGTCCAGCCACGCTGGGGAGGGGCTGGGGCTGCGGGGGAGCTTGGCAGGGGACACAGCCAGGACAGGTGACCCCAACTGACCCCGGGCACAGCCCAGACCAGAGCACATCATGCTCAGGGTATGAAGGGGGGGAACAAGGAGCAAGGGGGGAATTTTGGAGGGAGGCTTTTTGCCTTCCCAGCTAACACTTAGGCAAGAGGGGGCCCTGTTTCACCAGGGGGCAGGGTCACTACCAAAGACACAGACACCAACTGAAGGAATTGTGGCATTTATATCATGCACAGCTGCAAAGCATTACAAAAGGATAAGCTCAGCAAAGCACATCATCATTAGCAAAGAATTACAAAAGAAGCTCAGCAATCCATCAGAACTCATCATTACATTTTGATGACTAACCCCTTGGTCAAACACTAGAGGTGTTTGTGGCAGACAAAGATTCTGGCTGACTATCAAGGTACACCTTACAGACATCAGTAGTACTTTAGTGACACCGTTCTTCATTCTTTTTTCTCAATCTCCTTGGAGTTAGGAACAAGAATTCTGTTGTCGATGGAGCTGGCACCTTTTTAATTCCAGAATAATGCCCCCAGGCCCTTTGCTGTTCAGCTTTACCATGTTGTCTGGGGCTAACAAGGCTTGGGGGGCCCTTTCCCCTCTGGCTGGAAGGGGCCAGGTCCCAGTCCCTGAGGGGCTCCCAGGCTCCTGGATGCAATTCCTGTGCAAGTCCCTCAGTGTCACAGCAGCCTTCCCATGGAGCCCCGTGGATCAGAGCATTTGCCAAAGGGGCCCTTGGGGCAAACAGGGAGATTTGGTCTGGCAGCATGTGTAAAACAATATCCTGTCAGATCTACTTGTTCTCACACACAATCCTTGGCTGCAGGGACACATTCCCATTGCTCCTGCCCAGCTTTCAGGACTCAGAGTTGTCTTTCCCAGGAGCTGCTCCTTCAGCTGCCTCGGGAGGGCCATTTGGCCTCCGGACCCACACTCTGGCTCCATTATTAGGACTGCTGCATCCAAACCCTTTATCTCCACAAACGGTGGCGATTGCAGGTGGAGCTCCTTTTTTCACAATCGTTCTCAAAATTGCAATATCAATAATTGTGCTACCCCGTCATGGGGTTGAATAATCCAATCCTGGTCACTATTGTTTCACAGAATTACTGTAAGTTCTCCTGCATATTCTGCATCAATTCCTCCTGCCATGACATGAACACTTTGCAAGGCCAAGCTCCAAGGGAGCAGTTACCAAAGCAAAGTGTCCTGGAGGAATCTGAATTCCTGTTTCAGTATTGATGGCTCTCATTTGCTTTGAATTCATCCTCATTAATTCCACTGCATGAAGGCCCAGCCCTGCAGCCTCTGGGCTGGCCCTGCCAGGGGCCATCACAGCCAGAACAATTTCCCAGGCAGTCCAAGTCTCACTGCCCATGGTTGGATTTGCAAATTGGGGGCAGCTGTGCACAGCCAGGGGGTTTCCATTTCCCCCGTGGGCCATTGTTCAGGGCATGGAGCACATCTGGGAGATGGGTTCTCCATGGGCAAAGGTTCCCATCTCCTCATTTTTTCAACTGCTCTTTTAACAACCCCTTCACCCGTTCAACCAATCCTGCCGCTTGTGCATAGTCTGGGACATGAAAAACCCTGCAGGCTTCATCCCTGTATTTTTCACAGCAACAGACAAAGCACTCTGCATCACAGTATCAGCAAACCCTGGGGAAATAGCCAATTTCCTCCCTTCCTCCTTTTTACATTGTATACAATCTCACATAGTTGACCACTGACAGTAGGGTCCTGGCCAATCCTGTTCTGTAGGGTATTTAGAGTTACATTCCTGAGCAGCCAAAGCTACCAAATTAGTATTGTCAGCACTATTTCACATTATTATTATTTCATAGGTAGAAATACATATTGATATACATATAGACAGATAGATACAGACATATATATATAATATATATATACATAAATATACAGATATATATATATATTAAGGTCTTATTATACAATAAATACATATAGTTATTTAGTATATTGATATTTCACTGGTACAAATGCAGCTGAGCTCAAGATTAAAACCTTCTTCTCTTGCTCCATGTGGGAGCATTCCAACAATAATTGTTCCTTCTGAAGCTGCTGTTTCTATTGGACTCTTAACAAATTCATCTTTGTCTGCCCAAACCCACAAGTCCTTTTCCTTTTCCATGTGCAGTTTTTGGATGCATTTGAAGACATCCAGGGCTGCAGCTTCTTTTACCCGACTGCCCCACTGCTCCCACGGGGCTCCCACCTCAGCCCACTGCAGAGCCAGGGAACTCCAGGGAAGGGCTTCCCATCTGGGAATTTCTGATGGCACTGATGCCTCACATTGACATTGAACAAGTGACATTTGGTTGGGATCTGGCCAGACTGGGCCAGTTTGGTTTGACCAGTGGCCAAAGTCAGCACCACAGACACAGACTCCAACGGAAGGAATCAGTGTCATTTCCTGCAGTTCAGAGCAGCAAAGAATCACAAAAGGAGCAGCTCAGCAATGCACCCAATCATCCCCACCAAAGATTGCCTGCAGTGGTTAAGAAAGATGCAGCAGCATTTCCCCTCAGCCTTTCCCATCCCCCAGATGCACACAGCAGCTGGGGAAGCTGTCACAGCCAAGGGCTGCAGAGCCACTCCTGGGCACTGGCAATTCCTGCAGGTGCCTCCAGCCCCAGCTGAGGCTCCAAGCCCGCTGGGAGAGGGCCCAGCTCTGGCAGTGCTGCATGAACAAACTGACAGCACTGCTAGTGTGCCAACATCTGCTTTCATCCTCCTCTTGGCTCCCTCCCAAAGCCTGGCCAGGCCTCAAGGAGGAGCCAAGGCAGCTGACTTTGATCCTTCAGCCCCACACAAGGCCAGATGTCAGATTTCATGGCCTTCTCTGGCTTCTAAATACACAAAGGTCCATCCATGTTTCACTAAGGAGGGGCTACATCTATCACAGTGCTAATGACCATGCAGATCTCATCAGGGAGCAGATACAAAGATAACCTTTGCTTGGAAGGTTCCTCCAGAGGCCACCTTGGGCTCAGGGCCTGCTGTCCAGGCCTCACTCAGGGCTGCTGTCCAGGCCTTGGCACTTCAGGGACGTGCTTTAGTGCTGGGCTTGGCACTGCTGGCTGAGCGGCTGCACTGGGTGAGCTCAGAGGGCTTTTCCAACAGAAAGGATTCTGTGATTCCATGATGATATCCGCTGCATTCAGCTGGGGCTATTTCAGCAGCATTACTTTGCTCCAGAAGTTCCCTCTTGCCCAGCTCCTGTGGCCTGAGGCTTCAGCTCCTTCAGCTCCTGGTGCTGAGCTGCTCATGCTGAACGAGAGCACTCAGAGAGACGAATCCAGTCCATCCAATTCCTTCTGGGACACGCAGAGGGGAGGCTGTGCAAACAGGAGCATTGTTTGCTGTGGCCTCCTCTCTGCCCTTCACGCCTTCCAGCGCTTTGAAGCAGCCAAGAGCTTTCTCCAAGAGTGCAATGGAGCAGCTGCTCCTGCTCGCGGGCCTGGCTCTTCCCAGTCTCTGCCCTTGCCTGCTTCTGTCCCTCGTGCTGTGCCCTCTGTTCCCCCAGGGCTGGCTGGCTGCTGCCCAGGACTGTGGCACTGGCACTGATCCAGTGCTCCAGAGCCTCCTTTCTGTGCCCTTGGAGCTGCCTGGGCACAGCAGCCTTTTCCATCTGGAAGCTCCCCATGGACAGGGAGTGCCCAGCTCCGTTCCTTGCACAGCCTCCAGGAGCCCAGGGCTGCCATCTCAGGTCCCTGCTGGCACTGGGGGCTCCCAGGTGCCTCAGGCTGCTCTGACATGGGAGGGAACAGGAGCAGGGGCTGTGCTGAAAGTCAGCTCCATCTGCTGCTGCTGCTGCTGCTGCTGTGGGGTCATTTGTGCAGCCCTGGCCCAGAGTCAGGGATCAGATGCTGCCAGTCTCTTCCAGCCCTGGCTGCTCAGAGGTTGGGCCTTGGAGCCTCAGGTGGCCAAAGGCAGCTGCTGCTGGGCCCTCTGTGTGTGCCCGTGTTCAGCAGTGCTGCTCCATCAGTCTGTGCCCAGCAACGGGGAAAAGCCTCAGCCCTGCAGGGCCAGGAGCTGCCGGGCTCTGCCTGAGCAGCTCAGCCAGCAGGAAGGGAGCTGCTCCACACAGGAACCAGGAGCAAAGGACACTCCTTTTGTAGGACATGTTTTCTATTTAAAGGAAAAAAAGGAAAAAGAAAAAAAACTATATAAAATGTGAAAGATGAAAACAAAACCCAAGTGTTAGTGAAAAACTTCTGAAACTTTGCATTAAGCGGTAAATGATCTTTCCAAAAAGAGAAGTCAATTATTTTCATTGTAAATGTGCTGATGCCATGGATCCATCTTACTGACCCCAGCAGCCTTTTAAAAGATTTTGGGCTTTGTTTCCAACATTGCCATTTGAAATTGTGCTCAAAGAGGAAATTGCTTTGTGCCCTTCCCGCTCCAAGCAGGACTGGGAATGGAAACTCTGTCAAAGCCCAAATCCTTTAGAAGATGCCCTTCCTTCTCAGCCTGGGAAGGAGCTGCACATTCCCTTTGAAACTGTCAGGGATTTCTTAGAGACAAAAAGTGCCACTTAGGGCTTTTTGCTCTGGTTTGGCAGTGCAGAAAGACAATTCTCCATCAATCAGCTCCAGACTGCACTGCCTCAGGAACACGGCCCACTCGCCAGCTTTGGCCCACTCAGGCACTTCTAGAGGAGGAAGAAAGTGCAATTGCACAATTCCAGCCAATCAAGAAGGAGGAATGGGACAGACAAACACCCTGTGCAGATCCAGGCATTCAGCTGGGACTGTGGAGGGTTTGGGTTCTTGCCAATTGGATGTGTGTCCCCAGCTGCAATCTCTGGGCCTGCAGCAGAGTCTCACTCAGCTGCCAAAGCAGAAAGCTCAGGCGCTGTGCTCGCAAGGGGCTCGTCTGATGCAAAGCTGTCAGAGCAATGTGAGGGCAGAGCCAGCCCAGCTGGGCCCAGGGCTGAGCCCAGCAGAGCCCTGGCAGAGCCCAGAGCAGCCTCAGCAGCCGCAGAGCCCGGCTGCAAGGAGAGAAAGCAGAAAGTGCCCCTCAGCTGAGGGCTCCTGTGCCCTTGTGCCAAGGCCTGCGGTGCCCAGGCCATGCTGGCTGTGCCCAGAGCTGTGCCCAGAGCTGCCCATCCCTGCTGCCTTTGGCAGCAGAGCAGGAGGGCAGGACATGTGCCCAGCCTGCAGCCAGCCACGGCACATCCAGCCCTCAGCAGCTGCCCAGAGCAGGATGCTCCTGTGCTCGCTGCCATCTCCCAAAAGCTCTGATCCCACCCTGCCAAGCACACACGGACCCACCTCACGCCAGCCACGGCTGCAAGAAAAGCTGCTCCCAAACCACGTCCTCAGCCTTCTCCAAGGCCACCGCCCATCCACGCCACAGCTGCTCCCAAGCACTTCCCCATCCACACTGGACCACCTGGACCGCTTCCTCTGGAAAAACAAACAACACATTCTTGAAAAGAGATTAGAGACAAAAAGGGAAAACAAGAAAAACAGGAAAAACTCTTATCTCTCTCAGGGCCTTGAGGAAGGCCCAACTCCTACATGGTAGGGAAAAACCGAGCCATGGGTGAGGGAAGCCCACACTTTCTCACTTCCACCCTGCACTGCCCTCCAAAATCACGGTGATCCCAATGCAAACAAGGGCAGTGCAGCAGCCCAGCCCTTCCTTGCCTGCAGAGTAAAGCAGCCCCTGCACAGCTTCTGGAGTCCCACCTCTGCTCCCAGCATGGGGCTTTGTTTGTGTCGGGCTGGCTGCCCCAGCCCCAGCCCCAGCCCAGGCCACGGTGGCTGCTGGGGGCTGTTGGCAGGGCCAGGAGCCCACTCCCATTTGTACCCAGCCCAGCCCATGCCCCAGCCCTGCCAAAAGCAGCTGGGCAGCGACTGAAGAATGAGTTGCATCTGCCCCAGCACAGGGGGAACCTTTGCTTCCCAGCCAGGCTGGGCCATGCCCAAATCTGGCAGCATTTCCCCACGTGGGGACTCACCTGCAAATTCCCTGTGGAGTTTGGCTTTGAAGAAGGTGCCAGAATCAAAGTCCATCACCTTCAGCCTCCAGTGGCCAGGCTGAGGAAGAGCTTCTCATCCTTGATGTCATCCTGGCTGTCTCCAGCAGCAGCAGCAGCAGCAGCAGCAGCATCCCCACCCGGTACAGCTTCTCCAGGGGCTCCTGCTCCTTCCCTGGGGGGAGACCAGGCTCTCAGGACTCTGCCCAGTGCCCCAGCTGTCAGGGAACCAGCACAAGCAAAACCAGCTTGGATGGCAGCCACCAGTGCTGGGCAGAGCAGCTCAGCTGCAGCACAAGGGCTGCGTGTGCCCATCCCATGACCCTGTGCAGTGACACAGGCAGCACAAAAAGGTCTGGGTTCCTTTGCTTCTGATTGCCAAGGCATGTGTGGAGCTGCAACTTACCAGGGCCCTGCATCAAAGTGTGCCTGTGGCTCTCTCCCTTCTTCTATGGCCGAGGAATATCCTGCACCCAAGGATCAGAGAACAGGTCTTCTAATGTGGGTCTTTCCAAGGAGTTCACAGATAAACACCACCTGATCAGATCTTTGCACTCTGGGCAGAGAAAGCAGAAACTGCCGGTCAGCCAGAGAAGGCTCCTGTCTGCTTTGCCCCACTATTGCCATGCCCAGGCCTTGCTGGATGCGCTCAGGGCTGGGCCTAAACTTTCCCATCAATTCCCTGTTTTGGAGGAGAGCAGGACATGTGCCACCTCCTCAGCAGCTGCCAGAGCGGGATGCTCACGAGCCCGCTGCTGGCTCCCAGCACTGGGATTCCCCCCGTGCCCAGAGAAGAGGATCCACCTTGAGAGAGCCCTTGCGGCAGCGGGAGCTGGCCCCAGCTGAGGTTCCGGCCCCTCCTGAAAGGGTGCTCCCCGCAGACCATCTGGTGCAGCAGGATGCCCAGGGACCAGATCGTTGCTGCCTCGCCATGGTACCAGCCAAAGTGGGTCCATTCCGGGGGGCTGTAGGATGGTGTTCCTATGGAATACAGATGGAGTTCAGCAGGGGGATGCTGCTGCTCCCAGAGCCTGGCCCCAGCATCCCTGGGCCTGCGGGGGCTGCATCAGTGGCACACAGGGTGACCACTGCCCTCTTGCCAGCACCTGGGACTTGTGCACAAACTAAGGCTTGGAAAAGAAGCCACTGGTGTCAGAAGAGGGCAGAAGAAGCCCCAGCTAAGCCTGACCATGACATGCAAAGGAAAAGCCCTCTGTGCTGGGGAAAACATGCCCTGTTCCTCCCTGTCTGCATTGCCCCAAAAATATTAGGAAGCCAAGGCAAACAGGGCGAGTGGAGCAGTGCAAGCCCTTCCTCTCACCTGCACACCAAACTGGCGGGGGCACAGGTTCCGCCCCCCTCTCTGCTACCCCCACCCACGGGGGTTTTGGTCGGGCTGGCTGCCCCAGCCCAGCCCCAGTCCTGGGCAGAGTGGCTGGCAAAGGCTGCCAGCAGGGCTGGAAGATGGCCCCCCACCCAGCCCCGCTCTAAAGCAACTCAGCTGAAGACTCAGTCCCCTGACTGGCAGCAAAAGGGAGAATCCCCGCTGCCACAGCCAGCTTGGGCTGGGAGATGTTGGGCCATGAGATCCCGGGACCAGGAGTACACCCTTACGTGGGCTCACCTGCAAAGTGGGTGTAGGCTGTCTCTTGCAGGTAGGTGCCACAGCCAAAGTCAATCAGTTTGGCCTGCCCGGTGGCCAGGTCAAGCACGATGTTCCCTGGCTTGATGTCGCGGTGCAGGACCCCGCAGCTGGTGCAGTGCCGCACGGCCTCCAGCACCTGGCGGAACAGCTCCCGCGCCACCTCCTCGGGCACGAACCGGCATGCCCGAATGACACGATGCAGGTCCTGACACCGCTCTGGCCGCTCCATCACCATCACGATGTGGTTGGGCAGCTCGAACCACTCCAGCAGCTGCACCACACCGGGGAAGCCAGTGGACACCTTGGCAAGCAGCACGATCTCCAGCGGGGCCCTGCTGCCGTCGGGCTGCGGGAGGAGCACGATGCCCTCAGTGGGACCGATGCCGTGCCAGGCCTGGGGAAGCCCTGAGCCAGCCCGGGATGCTCTGCACCCTGCGCTGCGCCCACGCCCGCTCCC
Organism: Agelaius phoeniceus; assembly: GCF_051311805.1. Lineage (NCBI taxonomy): Eukaryota > Metazoa > Chordata > Aves > Passeriformes > Icteridae > Agelaius > Agelaius phoeniceus. Next base: position 1,458,274 of record NC_135298.1, read on the forward strand.
CCTCGAGGCGTCCTGGCGGCTTCCACCGTGCCGGGCCTCGGCTCATCCCCGCCCGGCAGCCCCGGCTGCTGCCGCTGGCCCCGCTCACTCACCAGCTCGCCCCAGTGCCGGACGCGGTTCCGTGGCACCCTCTTGATGGCCACCTGCAAGCCAAGGACAGCAGCGGGCTCAGCTCGCCGCTCGCCCTGCCCAGCCCCATCCTCCTCCTCCTCCTCCTCCTCCTCCTCCATCCCCTCCTCCTGCGCCCGCCGCCGGCCCCGCCGCTCACCGGGGCGCCGTCCGAGAGCCGCGTGGCCGCGAAGACGCTGCCGAATCCTCCGCGCCCCAGCAGCGAACCCAGGTGGTAGCGCTCCTGCAGGGCCTCGTGCGCCGTCCCTGCGGGCGGGACGCGGCTGTCAGCGCTCGGCCCGGGGCCAGCAACGGCCCCCGAGCGCCCCTCAGCCGCCCCGGGCCGGCCATGCCCAGGCCTTCGCTCCTCGCAACGCGGCACGGGAGGCTCGGGGCCGGCGGCCGCGCTGCCGAGCGGCGGAGCTCGGGCCGGGGAAGCCGCAGCGGAGGCGGCGGCAGCGGCCGCGCCGCCTGTGTCCTCCGCAGGCCCCGGGAGGAGCCGGGGCCGGGGCCGGGCTCGGGGCTGGAGCCTGCCTCGGGGCCGGGGCCGGGCTCGGGCCAGGCGGAGGCAAAGGGCGGCGATGCCGCCCCTGCACACGGCACTGATGCCCGCCCAGCAGCGCCACCGCCAGTAGGGCCAGAGCCGGGCGGAGGCGAGACCGCGGCGGGACGGGCGGGGCCGGGCACGGGGCAGCCCCGCCCGGGGCTGGGGTCGGGCCGGGGGCATGGCCCGGCCCGGCAGGGGGAGAGGGAGGCGGGGACACGAGAGGGAGGCGGGGAGAGGAGAGGGACGCCGGGCAAGGGACCCCGGGAGAAGGGTGCCCGACAGCGGGAAAGGGAGACTCAGAGACAGAAAGAGAGAAAGACCAAGAAAGAGAGACAGAGGAAGAAAGATAGAAAGAGAAAGATCCTTATCGATTATATGCTTTGCTGCTTCTGCCGCTGTTGCCGCCGCTGCTGCTGCCGCCGCTGCCGCCGCTGCAACTGAAGCACCGGGGCCGTTCGTCCCCGTGTCCGTTCCCCGCTCGCCCCACGAGCCCCACGTTCGAGCCCCGCGCGCCCCGGGCACAGCCCCTGCGTCCGTCCAAACACGGGAACTTTGCAGCCTTGAGCCCAGGTGCAGAGCCCTGACTCCTGCACACTGGCACAGCAATCCCCTCGCTTGCTGCTCTGCATTGGCCTGGCTGAGGGGCAAACACTGGCGGGACACCTTCCCTTGGGCTAGGATTCCTACCTGAGCCCAGCACTGCACGTACATCTCCAGTGTTGCCTTCCAGTAACAACAGGGGAAGCAAAACTGTGTGTGCCTCATGGTATTTTAGAGTGTCTAAAAATCACTAAGCCACTTATCTTAGAGGTACAGTGCATCTGGAATTACTGGGATGGAGAAGTAGTGCAACATGGAAAAGGGGAGCATAGAAATAAATAGAGGAAAACATCTTGGATTGTTTCTTTCATTTTCATTTCACTTCTGGAAAGCTGTTTCAGTTTTCCAGGAATCTTCTCCTGTCTGCTCTTGCCAAGAATCTCTCCTGGAGAATAAGGTCAAGCTTCTGTCCCAAGATTTGCCACCAGCTGCAGCTTCTCTTGGCTTTCCACACTGCACAGTGTCTGCAGCAGGACTTTTGCAGGAAAGCAGGACAAATGTTTGGAGCACTTTACATGTCCTTTCTTTTCCTGGTGGGCTGCGGTGTTGTGCCACTGGTGAAGTTTCCATTGTGACTGTTTGTGCTGCTTTAGGGCAAATTTTGGGAGGAAACCTCCAAAAGGGGTCCATCTAGAAAGCAAGTTCCAGTGGCCTCTCCCCCTACTAGTTCAGAAAAAGACTTCCCTTGGGAAAAGTAATAAAACCCCAGTTTATTTATCAAGTAAAGTATTCCCAAGCATGAAAAGTGAGTAATATTAAATAAAACCTCTGACAGTGCTGAAGAGATGGCAAATTCAGAAAGTCCTTTTTGTGGGTTGTAGTTGGCTCACTTGGTCTCTTCTAAGTCCCTCTGGTGCTGGAATGCAGCGTCCCAGACCTTGGTGGGCCACAGGTGTGAGCTGCAGGTGTTCTTCCGGGTTTTCAGTCCAGAGCAGGTTTAAACAGTTCCAAGAAAAAGGAAAGTCCCAGTCCCAGGAACTTCTCTGCCTAAGCTAGCTAAAACCAAATTGCTGGACCTGGGCTGTGAAGGCACTGGGAAATTTCCAAATCTGGGCACTGGCGCTGCCAGCAAACACCAGATCAGGATGGTGCTGGAGCCAGAACCTGCAAATTTCCAACTTTTGGCTTTTTGTGCCAGCAAATCACTGGACTTGGGCTGTGCTGGCACCAGGAAGTTTTCAGATCTGGGCACTGGCGCTGCCAGCAAACACCAGATCTGGGTGGTGTCGTTGGCAGCGACAGAAATCTGCCGGATTTGGGCTCTGCTGGCACCAGGAAATTTCCAAATCTGGGTACTGGCACAGCAAACACAAGATGTGGGCGGTGCCAGAGCCAGTAGCAGAAAGTTGCCGGGTTTTTGAATTCTGTGCCAGCAAATTGCTGCCCTTGGGCTGTGTCAGAATAGGGAAATTTCCAGATCTGGGCACTGGCGGTGCCAGCAAACACCAGTGAAACCTTCTGGTCCTCGTCCGGACCATTGGCCAGTGGTTTCCCTGAGAACCAGCTCTGGCCACTTTACAGACAGAGACTGCTTTCATCTGCTTGTCTGGAAACAGAACTTTAATGAAGGCAAACACAACAAACAGGACGGCGTGCACAGTACAGAGAGCGAAGCAGAAAAAAGCCTGGGCCCAGGGTCCTGCAGGGATATTTATACATTTATATATGGGGAGGGGTTAAGGTGGGATCTGAGGGAAGGATCCAAGAGGAAGGAAGGATTATGAATATTACAATTTTTGCAGTAAAATGTAACCAACGGTAGCAAAGAGAACTCAGAACTTTCTAGTAACAATCTGCATAACTGAACAAGAGGATTATGGGCAGGAGCTCCTGCGGACCCCAACTAAAGAGGGTTTTCCCACGGCCTTAAGCTGAGGTCTCCCTCTTCTTTTAAACCAAGCCCAACACACCAGATCTGGGTGGTGCCGGGTTTTGGCTTTCTTTGCCAGAACATTGCTGCATTTGGGCTGCGCTGGCACAGGGAAATTGCCAGATCTGGGCACTGGCGGTGCCAGCACACACCAGATCTGGGTGGGGTATTTGCCACCACCAGGAAATTGCCAAATGTGACCTTTCTGTGCCAGCAAACTGCTGGAATTGTGCTGTGCAGGCATCTGAAAAATTCCGGATCTGGGCACTGGCGGTGTCAGCACACACGAGATCGGAGTAGTGTAGGCACCAGGTATTTGCCTGGTTTTGGCTTTCTTTGCCAGGAAATTGCTGGACTTGGGCTGTGTGGCACAGGGAAATGTTCAGATCTGGGCATGGGCAGTGCCATCAAACACCAGGTCTGGGTGGTGACAGTCTTGGCACCAGGAAATTGCTGTGTTTTGTCTTCTTTTTCCAAAAAACTGCTGCACTTGGGCTGTGTTGGAACCGAGTATTTCCAGATTGGGGTACGGGAGGTGGCAGCAAACACCAGATCTTGGCATTTCCAGTGTCAGCAGTGGGAAATTGCCAGATTTTGGCTTTCTTTACCAGAAAATTGCTGGTCTTGGCTCTGCCGGAACAAGGGAATTTCCAGATCTGGGCGCTGGAGGTGGCAGCAAACACCAGATCTGGGCAGTGCCAGCCCCAGTAATGTTGGAAATGAATTTGTAGAGAATTTTTAAGGTTTGATAGAAGGTTTCTATAGTATGTATGCAAGTGTCACAATCCATCCTTACGAACGGGTTTTGTGATGGTTCGTGGGTTGATCTCAGAGTGCAAAAAGCACCGACACGGTACAGGGGGCTGCAGTGATAATCAAAAGAAATGTACCTTTATTGAATAACCACAAGAAAATGCATTGGGGAGGAATTGGGGAAAAGGGAAAAAGAGGGAGGAAGAGGAAGGAAGGTATAGAGCTACCAAACATAGAACGGCAAAGTCCTTTGATGTCCAGCCAATGGAGTTCACCAGGTCACGTCTGGGGAGATCTCAGGGTTGCAGTTCATCCGAACTCTTATTATACTCTTTTTGTTGATAGGGGAAGGGGTAAAACTTGAAACCGAATCAAAGGTAGTCTATTGTATTTTTGGGGGAAAAAATGGCATTTAGAGAAGGGTACACACAGTCCATGTTCTCTGCAGTGGGTGAGAGCCATTGTCTTCTTGGTCCACTGCTCGCACCTGCAACATCCATCTTGCTTTGGTTAGCTTGCCTCCCCCACACACCTCCCCCAGGTTAGGGGTCTCAGTCCCAGTCCTTTGAAAGAGTGTGGGGGGGCCTTTTCACATAGGGATTTCATGTCTCGGTCTTTGATGGAGAGGCCTTGTACATCTCAGTCTGTCTGTCACGGCCATTGTAAGACAAGTGAGGGGTCTTCTGTGGGGGACCACCCAAAACTCAGGAGAAGTCCAGCCAGGCCGAGAGGTGGGACAACTTCCAAGGCTATTGTTACAAAAAGGCAAGGGGCCCCCTTCTTCCTTTCATTGGGTTCAGTGTAGCATACAGCAAACACACCTGTGAACAATAGCTTAGCAATTCCAGGAGCTGTGCTCAGGTCTTGGAGCCCTTGGCATGTAACTTTCTCCAACAGGGTCAGAAACTTCAGACAAGGGGCTTTTCTTCAGTGGTCCCCAATGACGATGGTGAGGCAGATGAGAGAAACTTTGGACAGAGTCTCACACCTACATTACACGGACAATGTACCAATCTGTGCTTCCACCAAGTCTTACTCAGACGCAGCACTTTCCAAGACTGTCGCAGCTGTCGAAAGCGCAGGGTTTCAGATAGCTCAGGAAAAAATCCAGCTATGGAGCCCATGGAAGTACCTCGGGTTTTTAATCACAGGAAGGACCGTCGTGCCTCAACCTCTGTCCATCAACGAGCCCCCCCAGACATTAAGAGACACGCAACAGCTGTGCGGCGTCATCACGTGGATCCGACCTCTCCTGGGCCCCAGCACAGAAGAACTGGCACCGCTCTTCGACCTTCTACGAGGAGACGGCGACCTGGCTTCCCCACGCTCGCTAACGCCAGAAGCCTGGGAGGCTTTGGAGAGAGTCGCCAGCGCCATCAAACACCGCCAGGCACATCGGACAGACCGGTCCCTTCCCCTCAGCCTCGGTATTTTGGGTAAGTGCCCAAACTTCCATGTGCTGCTCTTTCAGTGGGATGATACTTCAAAAACCCCACTCATCATCATCGAGTGGCTTTTTCTGCTGCACCAACCACATCAAACAGTTACCACCCCACCAGAACTTGTAGCCAAACTTATTATTAAAGGCCGACATCACCTCCGGACCCTCGCAGCTTGCGATCCGGCGTGCATTTACCTCCCTTATACTTTGGAACAATTGGATTCTCTATTACAAACAAATGATCATCTGCAAATTTCTTTTGACAGCTATCCCGGAAAAACTTCAATTCATTATCCTAAACACAGACTTTTTAAAGATTCACTGCATTTGGCCCCAAAATCAGATAAAAGTAAAACCCCATTCAAAAACTCTATCACAAAGTTCACTGACGGTTCAGGCAAATCTCACCAGTCAGTGTTCACCTGGAGGGACCCGGACACTCAGAAGTGGGAGTCTGATATCCAGGTTGTTGAAGGTTCCCCCCAGACTGCAGAATTTGCTGAAGCTGTGAGGGCGTTTCGAACATTCCAACCACCCTTCAATTCAGTCACAGATTCTGCATATGTCACTGGGATAGCAGAGTGGGCAGAGCATGCCCTGCTCAAGGAAGTCCAAAATAAAAAATTCTACAGCTTGCTCTCTGAATTAATTTGGTTCATCTCCCACAGAGAGTAACCTTATCTCATCCTGCACGTCCGGTCACACACAGAGCTGCCAAGATACATCACTGAGGGCAACCGGAGAGCAGACTTGTTAGCAATGGCAGCAAGTGCCACCCACGTTTCCCCCGCTGCACCACATGTCTTTCAACAGGCTCGTCTAAGCCATGCATTCTTCCCTCAGAATGCTCCAGCTTTAGTAGGTCAAGTTAAGATTTCCAGAGACCAAGCCAAGGCTATTGTCTCCACCTGCCCCAATTGCCAATCCCTCGCCCTCCCTTCCATAGGGATAAAACGAAGAAAGTTACAGTGACAACTAACTTGACCATTCATGTTTCTATCAGTGTTTGAACAGTCGATACCTGACTCACTGGAGGACCAGATGGCCACTCCCAGGACACCCCGAAATACCTTAACAGCTGCTGCCACCGTCACTGTGCTCCTGTGCATCCAAACAGCGGTTGGATGGGTCGTGCCACAACCAACAGAAAACCTCTGGGTCACACTGGGGAAATCTCTCAAGCAGGATAACTTTTGCATGGCCATGGGAGGTGCAAAAGACCCGCTGTCTACATGTCTGGTGGGAATCCCCCTGTCCCCAAATGAATATGCCTGTGCAGGTAAGAAGCCCACCCTGGTAGACACCTGGGACGAGTGGATGAAGATCTTACCCCATGCACCACAGGACCTCCAAGAACGAGACCTACCGGGCTCCTCAAAGCGACTTCTTGTGTCAACTTTTTCGACAAGCCACCCCAACAAAATTGGCATGAGAAATCTGAACCACAGATGATAGTGAGAAAAGATATATCACCAAATGATAAGAGATACAATGATGTTGACTGGTGCAATTATACTGCCAAAACATTATCTAAGTCCTCTCCGTTTCCCAGAGTGCTTCCCAAGGGAGTGTTTCTCATCTGTGGTGACAGGGAGTGGGCAGGGATCCCCTCGAAGATCAAAGGGGGCCCCTGCAGTCTTGGTCAGCTTACTACCCTCACCCCAAACACTACCCAAATTAAAAATTGGAAACAAGAAACTCAATTGGTGCCCCAGAAAAGATCGTACTCCCAATTCAATCAAAATTGTGATGGCCAAATTTATAATTGGGGCAAGATGAAGAGGGTCGCTGTTTCCATCTTTCTACCATGGGTTGCAGCTGTGAAGGCCCTCGGTGAGCTTTCTCACCTGGAGTGCTGGCTTAGTAAGCAGACCAAGGCTACATCCGCTGCCTTATCAGACCTTCTAGCGGACGAGGAAACCACCAGACATGCCACCCTTCAGAACAGAGCGGCCATCGACTTCCTGCTGCTCTCCCGTGGCCATGGTTGTGAAGATTTCAAAGGACTTTGTTGTTTTAACCTGTCATGGAAAAGCACATCGATCCAGGCCACCATCAAAGAAATGCAAGAGCAAATGAAGACTCTTCTTACTGAAAATAAAGTTGTGGACATGATGGACAAAACTCCAGCCCTGACTCCCTTCCCCATTGGATAATTTGTACCCCGAGCCCTCCTGCCTTCCTCCAGTTATATACCCTGGCCCCAGCCCTGCTCCTGGCTCTTTGCCTCTGGTTCCCTTCAGCAGCGGTTGTGTTCCTGCTTGCTCCTGTTTCCCTCTTCACCCTCACTTCACCCGGGCCCTTGGATTTTCCCTTGATAAACCCAGCTGGATCTGCTCTGCGAGGAGTCCTCTCGTCCCTCTGGTGAGGCTTTGATTGCACCATCCGGGCTCAGGCGTCTGCTGGGCTGGGGCAGTTGTCAAGGCAGCCCCAAGTGGAGCTGCTTTCAGTGCTGCAGGCGCCTGACAGCGCCTGCCTGGGGAAGCTGCTCTGGCCACCCGCAGCAACCAATTCCTTTTCCCAGGCAGCAGCTCCCAGCGTCCTCCTGCGAAGCCCAGAGAGAGAGGGAGCAGCTGCCCTCAGCCCTGTCCTTTACCGCATCCCAATTCTCATGTAATGTCCCCCCTGGGAGAGAAACTGCCAGAGAAGAGAAGTGCGACCAGATCCCCTCCTCCCCTGAGCTTGAACACTTCTCTTGTTTCTTAAGGACCCAGTCTTATCAGAGCAGTGGTGTTGCACTGACAGCTGGGACACCAGCAGGGGATCACCCCACAGTGCCCAGTGTGCACCAGGCTCAACAAGGTCTCCTTCCCCCCTGATTCCACCAGGCCTCTTCCCTTGGCTGTGGTTTTGCTGGATAGTGGGTCAGGACAGTGAGGATCTCCTTCATCCATTCATTCACTGTTTAGGGTCCTGCAGACACTTCCTCAATTTCTCTCCAAGGTGACCTCAGAAAACCAATGACATCACAGCTCTTGTCCATCTGGTCAAGAATCTCCCACAGGGACACTCTGGTGTCTCCTCCAAGGCCCAAAGCATCAAAACCCCCAAGGGAAATCATCCCCCTTGGGCCCTGTGCCTCCTTGGGTGAGTTCCAGAGCAAACAATCAAGGCAGTGGCCTGAAATGTTTTCCCAGCTGGGCCATAACACTTCTCTGATGGATGCACATTGTCCCTGGGGAAAGAGATGTGCAGAACCCTTCACTAATGCCCTGGAATGTCAAACAGGAATCACAGCCATGGACAGCTCTCAGGAACCACTTCACTGTGGATTTTCCTTCCTGGAAGCCCAAGATGTCTGAATGTGCTCCTGGTGCCTCAGGGCCTGGGTAAACAGGGCTTGTCAGAGAGGCTGGCAGGGCACCAACACCCCTCCTCCTCACAGGGCACCTCTGTTACCCCAATTAGCTCCGAGTGGCTGCCTGGGGACAGGTGCCCACTTCCCCCTGTCCCTGGGATGGGCACATCCTGCTCAGGGCCAGTGCTGGCCTGGGCCCAGAGCCAGGGCCATGACCAAGGTGCTCTGGGAGGGCTGCGTGGCTGCAGGTGTGACAGGATGAGGGGCAGGGCAGGGCATATTCCCCTCGGGACAGTGCTGTGGGCATGGAGCTTGGTGGGGTTTGGCATCTGCAGGGAAAGGGCTATCGGGTTGTGTGGATGTGGGAATTGTCACTCGTGAGGCATTCCCCAGGCCTCAGCCTTGTCTGCAGGTGCTCAGCATTGCCCAGTGCTGCCCAGTGTCTGCAGTGACTGAGATGCCAATCAGCCACCTGATCCCATGTCCCTTGTTCCCCTTGTTCTCCCACATGTTGGGTTTGGGGCCGGGCTCAGCTCTGGGGTGTCCCCCAGGGAAAGCTCTGGGAGGGGAGGGGCAGCAGGAGATGGGGGATCTGGCACTGGAGGCTGTTGGAGGATGGGTTGTGTTGGACTGGGGGCTGTCCCCACAGGGTCCCCAGGTGCCTTTGGCTCCCTGCCTGCCCCCCTTTGCCCCCCAGGTGCCTGGGCCCTTCCAGGGGCAGCTGCCCCGTGCGGGAAGCTGGAGGGAGGCCGGGCAAGGGGGCTGGATCCGTGCCACAGGTGGGGTGGGGTGGACTCTGTGCCAGGGCTGGGCTTGTGGCCAGGGCTGGGGGCTGTGCCAAGCCGGGCTTTGGCCTGGGGGCTGGCAGGGAGGGTGCAGGGAGGAGTCCCGGCAGGGATAAAGGTGCTCCTCACCTGCTGCAGCCTCAGGCAGCGCTGCCCAGAGCCAGAGGAAGATGAAGGTGGCTGTGCTCAGCGTGGCCCTGCTCTTCTCCATCCTGCTGTGCCCCCCGGCACAGGCCAAGGTGAGGCACCAGCCAAATGCTGTCCCCACATCCTGCCCTTTGTTGTCTCCCATCCCACTCTTTTGGTGCCTCCTCTGTGTCCCATTCAGGGTCCCCAAACACCCTCCCACTGACCATTCCTGAGGCCTTTCCTTCCATGTCCCCCCTCAGTCCTTTGCCTTTCTTCCTGGCCATTGTAGCAGGGTCCTCCTATAGAATTCCCTGACTTGCTCCCCATGATCTCCCAGTCCTATTGGTTTTGTCCCCACCTGTCCTCGTTCTTCTGTCCCCGCCAAGTCCCTCCCTTGCCCACCCATGTCCCTACACCTCAATTCCTTTCTTGCCCCTCTACTTCACACCCTTCTCCTTCCACACCCCCAGCCCTGTCCCCTGGGCCCTCAAGTGACCCCAGATCAGTGTCTCTGGGTGTCCCCCCACCTCAAACAGATCTCCTTGGAGGCCCTGAATTCCCATCCCTCTGCCTGCGCCCTGCTCCCTGCACCCGTGTCCCCCCCAGCCCCACAAGGTCCAGTCCAGACCCAGCCTTTGTTCTCCTTTTCAGGCACTCCTGGAAGGAACCCAAGATGATCTGCGGGAGGTGAGTGGGCTGCTGGCATGGGAGGGCATCCCCTCAGGGCATTGGGGGGCAGTGGTGTCCCCCCATCCCTTGCTGGCACCGGGGACATCCCAGTGACCAGCGAGGTCTCCTGGTTTCTCTGCAGTTGGATTTAGACAATGTCGCGGTCCTGGAGACGCCTCTGGTGGGTACCACGAGTTCTGCCGCTGTCAGAGCCTCCCCTTGCCTGGCCAGAACAGCCCAGGCCATCCCAGTCTGTCCCAGCAGAGCCCAGTGCACCCCTCCTGACAGCCCAGACAATGCCCTGCCCCAGGGCTGCTCCCCAGGGAAGCCTTTGCCCAGGGCCCTGCTGCATTCCCATCCCTGTCAGCCCAGGAGCCCCTGGATGAGCCAGGACGCAGCCCCTGCCCCAGCTGTGCCTCTTGGCCAGGAGCCCAGTGCTTCTGGGCAGCAGCACAGCAGCTCCTGCACCCCATTGCTCCCACAGCCCCTTCCCCAAGGCCCCCCTGCTCTCCCCTGCCTCCCAGTGCAGCCCAGTGCCCCCAGTGTGTCTCTAACGCTGCCTTTGTCCCCAGCCCCCTGTGGCTGAAAAGCTGGTGGCTGTTCTGCGGCAGAAGCGCCTGGCTGCCGCTCTCCATGGATAGGTGAGCAGCACTTGGTGCTCCCCTGACCCCCACGTGATGTTGGGAGGTTCATGGGGAAGCCTGGGGTGTTCTGGGTGGGCAGAGTTTGGGGCCAGCAGAGGGACAGAAAGGAGCTTTCACTGATCTCTTTCCCAAGGTGGCTGCATAGAGCAGCCCCAAGTCTTTCCTTGCACTTGGGGAGCTCTGGGAACCCCACAGTCCCCCTGGGGGCAGGGAGGTTCTCAGGCCAGTTTTGGAGCATCCCAGGGCTTAGGGGGTTTGGGGACGCTGTGGATCTGAGGGGCCAAATCCTGTCCTGGGTTTATCCAGAACCTCAATTCTTTTCACCCTCTAGAAAGAGAGGTGGGCACGAGGCCCCTCTCCTGTCCCAGGGGACCCAGGGGATCACATTTTGGGCTCTGTCTCTTTTAGCACTGGAACGCTTGGTGAAAATCATGTCCTGTCCCCCTCCAGTGGCATGAGGAGATGATCACCTCTGGAGAAATCACCTGATCCCCTGTGAGCCCTGGGCGTTTTTCCTCAAATGAGAAATAAACCCTTTCAGCAAAGCTACACTCTGTGTCTGTGTGTCTGTGTCTGTGTGTGTGTTCCAAAGGAAATGTCTCTAAATCTCAAAGAGGTTTCCCCCAGAGGTGTTGTCTTGTCCCTGTGTCCATCTGCACATCCTGTCGCTCTGTCACTGTCACCTCCACACATCTCTGCCCCACTGGCACCTCCCAGGTTGGCGCTGAACTCCTCCCTCCTGCTCCCCACTGCCAGCAATGACCACAGCAGGGAGCTCAGAGAAGGAGCACCCAGGCCAGGGATGGAGAAGGAGCATCTGGCAGAGGCAGGAAAAATCCCCCATTCCAGGGGCTGTGGGGTGCACGGGGGGCAGCTGTGTCCCCTGCCAGCCCCAGGGCTGCAAACCAGGGAGGAGATGTCTCAGCTGCCTCAGCTGAATCGCTTCCCTCAGCCCTTGGCCCACCAAGTCTCCTGCTGCAGCACAACCTCTGCAGGAGATTTTCTACCAGGAAGACAAAAGAAAGGAATTGTTTCTGCCCTCTACCTCATGCCTCCCCTTGCACTGATTTTCTTGTCATCTGTTAGCAAAACCAACCAAAAAGCATCTGCACTGAGGTGTTTCTGAGGGTCAGTTCCTAAATGGGGCCAAAGGAAGGTTTTCTGCCAGGGCAAAAGTGAGAAATGTGGGATTTGGGCAGATAGTTGAAAACATGACAATTTCTAAACACTGGAAATCCAGAGGCTACAAAAACAGAGTTTGTAGTTTGAACCGTCCATTTTCCTCCCTCTTCCCACTGCTCATTTGTCCAATCCCAACTCCAGAGGAGCAGATTCTGGAAAGCAGACCTGCAGGGAGTCCTGGAGGCTTCATCCCAGAGAGAGGAATAAAGAGTGAAATCGGGAAAAGAATTCCAGTGGTTTTCTTGATCATAACGACCACAAATAGCTCTGTACTCCAAGTGCAATATCCAGGTGATGAGGCACGTTGCTCGTTTGTAACTCCAAATCGCAGCACTTTGGAAATTTCTCCTTGGACTAGAAGAAAGCACAGGCCAGTAACTGACCCAGTTTGGTTCCTAAATCAGAAATCATGAAACTTCTCCCAAGCTGTGTTTCCCTGCAGTAAAGAAGGCAATTTGATTGCTGTTGCCCTCAGTATCTCCTGAGTTCATGACTTCAGATGGACTGGAACTGTCCCGGCACGCCAGAAGCGGCCACAATGAGCAGGATCAAACCCCCAGGCCACCATTAAATGTTCTCCATCCGCGCCTTCCAGAGCCCAGCAGCAATTCCTGCTGCTGCCCCTGCTCTGGGTCAGCCTGACGGGATCGCTCTGGTGTGCGGGGCCGGCTCCTGCAGGACACAGCGCTCGGAGCCGCTCTGTGTCCCGCAGCTTCGGCATCTCTGGCGCTGCTTCACGGCTGTGGGGCCTGAGCCACCAACATGCCACCAACGTGCCTCTAATGTGTCTCCAATGTGCCACCAACGTGCCTCTAATGTGCCACCAATGTGCCTCCAATGTGCCACCAACATGCCACCAATATGCCACCTATGTGTTAGCACTGTGCCACCAACGTGGCATCAACATGCCACCAATGTGCCTCCAATGTGCCACCAATGTGCCACCACTGTTCATGGCTGTGGTTCCTGTGCCACCACTGTTCCATCTTTTCCATGGTTACTCCACTGCTGCTCAAAAGCTGCTCCACTGCTGCTCTGGGGATGCTCCCGCACAGTTCCCCTGCTTGTCCAACATCGCTCCAACACTGCTGCAGCACTGCTCATCTCCTGCTCTTCCAGAGTTCCGTCTCTGCTCCTCCCCTGCTCCCCTGTTGTTCCACAGCTGCTGCTTCTGTTCGAGTGCTGCTGCCAGGGCTGTGCTGTCACAGAGAGGGGAATGTTCGGGCAGCAACCACTGTGGTGTCACAGAGACCAGGACAACGGGACTGCCACAGCTGTGCTGTCACAGAGAGATGAACACCGGGGCTGCCACAGCTGTGCTGTCACAGAGAGATGAACACAGCGGCTGCCACAGCTGTGCTATCACAGAGACCAGGACAATGGGACTGCCACAGCTGTGCTGTCACAGAGAGATGAACACTGGGGCTGCCACAGCTGTGCTGTCACAGAGAGGGGAACGCTGGGGATGCCAGGACGGTGGTGTCACAGAGAGGAGAACACAGCGGCTGCCACAGCTGTGCCGTCACAGAGACCAGGACAATGGGACTGCCACAGCTGTGCTCACAGAGAGGGGAACACAGTGGCTGCCACAGCTGTGCTGTCACAGAGACCAGGACAATGGGACTGCCACAGCTGTGCTGTCACAGCGGCTGCCAGGGCTGAGGGGTCACAGAGAGGGGAATGTTGGGGCTGGCCCTGCAATGCTGTCATAGACAGGAGAACACTGGGGGTGCCACCTCTGTGGTGTCACAGACAGGGGAACACAGGGGTTGCAATCGCTTTGGTGTCATAGACAAGGGGACATTGGTTTTGCCACCGCTGTCATGTCACAGAGAGGGGAACACTGCGGTTGCCACCACTGTGGTGTCACTGACAGGGGAACACTGGGGCTGCAAATGTTGAGGTGTCACAGAGAGGGGAATGTTGCAACTGCCACTGTGCTGCTGTCATAGAGAGTAGAACTTTAGACAGCCACCTCTGGAGTGACAGAGAGAGGGGAACTTTGGGGCTTCCACCGCTGCGGTGCCACAGAGAGGGGGACACTGGGGCTGCCACAGCAATGGTGTCACTGAGAGAACTTCTGGGCTGCCACAGCTGCAGTGTCACAAGGAGGGAAAGTTGAGGTTGTGACCACTGTGGTGTCACAGACGGTGGGACACTGGGGCTGCCATTGCTGGGGTGTCACAGAGAGGGGAACGTTGGGGCTGCACTGCTGCAGTGTCACAGAGATTGGAATGCTGGGGCTGCCACCACTGTTTCCTCATAGAGAGGGGAATCTTTGGTTTGCCACTGTGTTGGTGTCAGACAGAGGGGAACGCTGGGGATGCCACCTCTGGTGTCACAGAGAGGGAGATTAGGGTGTCACAGCTGTGGTGTCACAGAGAGGGCAACGTTGGGGCTGTCACTGCTGTGGTGTCACAGAAAAGGGACTTAGGGCTGCCATAGCTGCAGTGACACACAGAGGGGAAGGTCAGGATTGCAACCACTGTGGTATCACACAGAGGGGAAGATCAGGATTGCCACCACTGTGGTATCACACAGAGGGGAATGTTGGTGCTGCTATTGCTCTGGTTTGACAGAGAAGGGAACGTTGGAGCAGCCATTGCTGTGGGGTCATAAAGAGTGGAATTTTGGGGCTGCCACCCTTGTGGTGTCACAGAGAAGGGGACATGGTACTGCCACACCTGTAGTGTCACAGAGAGGGGAACATTGTAGCTGCCACTGCTGTGGTTTCACAGAGAGGGGAACGCTGCCAAACCTCCCCTGGTGCTGTGCCCACTCCAGTGCTGCTCCTCTGTGACACTACATGGCCTCCTGGGGACATGGTGACACTGCATGGCCTCCTGGGGACATGGTGACACTGCATGGCCTCCTGGGGACATGGTGACACTGCAGGGACTCATGGGATCACAGGGGCTCTGTGACACTCTGGGTTCTTGTAGAATGGAACCAAGAGGAGACTGCCAACCTGTGGGGCTTCATGGAACCATCCACTGTGATCCCTCAGGGCCTCATGGATCCCAGGAACCATTGTGACACTGCAGGACTAAATGGAGCCAAGGGGACATTGTGACACTGTGGAGTTCATGGAACTGAGGGGATGCTGCGACAGTCTGGTGCCTAAAGATGCTCAGGGACCATTGTGACCCTGTGGCTTGTGGAAACAAGGGGACACTGTGACACTGGGGGGGGGTCTCAGGGAATCCAGAGGCCCTTGTGACACAGCACGGCCGGTTGGAACCAAGGATCCATTGGGATACCTCAGGGCCTTGTGGTGTCCAGGGGTCCTTGTGACATTGTGGGGCCTCTTGGAGCCAAAGGGGCCCTGGGATTCTCTGGGGCCTCTTGGAGCCAAAGGGGCCCTGGGATTCTGTGGGGCCTCATGGAGCCAAAAGGGCCCTGGGATTCTCTGGGGCCTCATGGAACCAAAGGGGCCCTGGGATTCTGTGGGGCCTCATGGAGCCAAAGGGGCCCTGGGATTCTGTGGGGCCTCATGGAGCCAAAGGGGCCCTGGGATTCTCTGGGGCCTCATGGAGCCAAAGGGGCCCTGGGATTCTCTGGGGCCTCATGGAACCAAAGGGGCCCTGGTGACACGGTGGCCACTCGCAGATGCCTGCAGCCAGCCCTGTCTCCTGGCCCGTACCAGGAGTGGCCACTCCCTGCCCGCCCTTGGGGCCGGTTTGGCTGGTGGTACAAGCAGGGCTGCTTGTCTCCCAGAAGCAGCAAGCTGCTCTGTGCAGCTACTGATGTTGTCCCGAGATGAGGAATCCAGAGCCAAGCAAAGAGAGGGATCACTTCTGCATGCTCCCAACAGGTTTTACTCTCCAAGAGGGTGCAGGGACAAGTGACAGCAAATGCAGGGTTACAACAGCTTCAGTACGGGACAGGGAACATGGGGAGGATGCAAACCAGGACCAATAGCAGAAACCTGGGGAGGAGCACAGGGCAGGGCACACATTATGGCAACCAGTGGGCAACAACAGGGGAGGAGAGTGGACTGAGCACACCAATGGGTATTCGAGGGATACAAGATGGACCCAGAAGTTTCTAGAGAGAAAGGTGGGGTTTCTGTAATGGACAAGGGAGGCGGGCAGGGTTTCCCTGAGTGGCAGGGAAGGATCTGGAATAAGCAGGAGGTCTTGAGGTAGATGGACAGGGGAATGGGAAGGTACATCCCCAGGGCAAACCAACATGCATGGGAGACAACTGGAACAAACTACTTTTGCTTATAACACCACAGTTTCAGAACAAAGGAACTTACTGCCACACCCTGGGATTCTGTGGGGCCTCCTGGAACGAAGGGCACTCAGAGACACTGGGGGGGCTCCTGGTTCTCAGTCTCTTCTGACACTGGTGTCCATCTACAAAGACACAAAACTGGGCAGCCTAAGCCTGTTGATCCAGAATATTCCCATCTCCAGGGAGGACGTTCCTGCCATCTGTGCTGCTGTGTGTTTCCTCCGCTCTCTGGGGGAATTGAATCCTACAAGAGACACTGACCCCTCTGGTAGCTGACACCACAGGGCCTCCTGTGGGGTGGGAGCAGAGACATCTTTTGCTCCATCCTGCTGCTCAGAGCCCATCCAACCAGGAATATTTCCAAAGATGGAGCATCCACCAGGTGTCCAGGAAACCTATGCCAGGGTTTCACCACCACAGCATCAAATATTTCCTCCTTATCTCCAGTCTGAACTTATTCTCTTCTGCTTTAAAACCATTTCCCCTTCTCCAATTGAGACAGGCCTACTAAAACATTTCTCCCCACATTTCCTGTGAGGTTCCTTGAAGTGCTGCAAGGTCACAATGGGGTCTCCCCACAGCCTTTTCTGCTCTAGGCTGAACCACCCCAACTCCCCCAGCCTGTCTCTGTCACAGAGGTGCTCCAACACTTTGGAGCATCTCAGCCTCCTCTGGAGCTGCTCCATGAAGTCTGAGCCTTTCCTGTGCCGAGGACCCTGATGTAAATTGTTTGTGCAAAAGCACCGGTCAGTCAAAGAGGGGAAATAGCTCATTGCTGAAATGCTGCTGAGAGCTGGAGGGAGAGATTCTGCACAGCTCATGCACAGCCCCGAGGGCGGCAGGGACATTCCCATGGGGTCCCTGAGGCTGCAGGGCCAATCTGCCCACACTGGGAGCCTCTGGGCACGTCCAGCTCCTTCTGCCCGGGCTGTTGGCACGTGGTCAGTGGCTGTCCAGCGCCACCCCCCTGACTGGCACTGATCTCCAAGGAGGTCTGGATCTCTCCTTGGCCATTATTCTGCAATTAGAACCCTGTGGACACGTCCTCAATTGCATTCCAAGGTGTCCTTAGCAAGCCAATGACATCACAGCTCTTGTCCATCTGGACAAGGATCCCCCACAGGGACCCTCTGGTCTCTCAGCCCTGGGGCACTCCACAGAAAAATCTTCCGGGGCCCTGTGCCTCCTTGGGTGAGTTGCAGAGCAAACAATCAAGGCAGTGGCCTGAAATGTTTTCCTAGCTGGGCCATAACACTTCACTGATGGATGCACAATGTCCCTGGGGAAAAAGATGTGCAGAACCCTTCACTAATGCCCTGGAATGTCAAACAGGAATCACAGCCATGGACAGCTCTCAGGAACCACTTCACTGTGGATTTTCCTTCCTGGAAGCCCAAGATGTCTGAATGTGCTCCTGGTGCCTCAGGGCCTGGGTAAACAGGGCTTGTCAGAGAGGCTGGCAGGGCACCAACACCCCTCCTCCTCACAGGGCACCTCTGTTACCCCAATTAGCTCCGAGTGGCTGCCTGGGGACAGGTGCCCACTTCCCCATGTCCCATGCAGCCCCTGCCCCAGCTGTGCCTCTTGGCCAGGAGCCCAGTGCTTCTGGGCAGCAGCACAGCAGCTCCTGCACCCCATTGCTCCCACAGCCCCTTGCCCAAGGCGCCCCTGCTCTCCCCTGCCTCCCAGTGCAGCCCAGTGCCCCCAGTGTGTCTCTAACGCTGCCTTTGTCCCCAGCCCCCTGTGGCTGAAGAGCTGCGGGCTCTCCTGCGGCAGAAGCGCCTGGCTGCCTCTCTGGATGCCTAGGTGAGCCGTGCCTGCAGGGACAGGGCTGGGGACAAAGCCCAGCCATGGCCCAGTGGGCTCCAGAGGTCACCTTCTGGGCTTTGTCTTTTAGGCTGGCAAGGACCAGTGTCCTTTTTCCTCTCCAGTGGCATGAGGAGATGATCCTCCCGGCAGGAACCCCCTGAACCCTTTGAGCCCTGGGCCATTTCCCCTGAAGAATAATCAATCAATAGTCAATAAACCCTTTGAGCAAAGCTTTGCTCTGTGTCTGTGTGTGTGTCCGTGGGTCTGGATTTCCTCCTTTCCAGTGGTCTGGGGAAGTCAGGCCCGGTCTGGGCTCTGCTGCCTTGACACAGTCTGTGCTTTCCCCCAGACAAATGGTGTGTTGGGAGTTGTGCAGAGTCCAGGGGGAATGGGTTGAGTGGAGGGGGGGCTGTGCAGGTGGTGAGAAAGGCTGTGGTTCACTGTGAGAGAAGTCGGCATGGCCTGGGTTTTAAAGAAAATGATATATTTAAAAAAAAAGCTTTCTTTTAAAACTTTTTCTCCCTGTGAGAAATGACTGTTCACGTCTCAAAATTTTGAAAGGTCTATTAAAAACTTAACAAAACTTACAACAAAAGGACTAAATAAGGAAAAAGTGACAGTGCTGGGAGCCTCCCCCACTTTGTGGCTGGTAACCACGTGGCTGGCTCATCCACACAATGGCTGCTCTCCCTTTTATATCCTTGCTGTTGACACAGGCAGCCCTAGCTCCTCCCAAAGGCTGTCTCTTGACTCTTGGTCGCTGTCCATTGGTGCAGACTGCTTTCTTGGAACTGGATTGGAGCTCAGCTGTTGCTAAGCCGTGCCTCTTAGGAACAATCTGCCCCTCCCCAAATGCCCGCACTACCAAGATCATCCCGGGATAACAATGCTGGGCGGGGGGACACATTGCAGTAACAGAACTCTACATCTGTACAACTTCTCTTAACATACTGATCATGTTCACCCTTTAATTGGGAGAGCCAACCATCTCATTACTCATCTCTAACACTGGGGCATTCACATTCTCTGAAAAAATCCCTCCGCCCAGGATTTTTCTCCTGGGAAGCTGAGAAGCCTCAGAGGAAAAGGAAAACAATGCTTATCTCATTTGCTTCTCCTGTGTTGGGCTCATGTGCAGAATGTGTTTGGAGATTGTTTACTCACAGGTGATTGATTGGTCACTCAAACCCCTGGTGTGTAAGTGCAGGAAAAGTTGTTTGTGAGAGATAGTTTTCATTTTTCCATCTAAGAGTGAAAAAACAGTTTATGCAGGTGGCTAGTGTTTATCACAGTCCTAGAGCTCTTTTTCAGGGAAAGTTGGTTGTTTTCCACAGCCCTAGAGCTCTTTTTCAGGAAAAACAAGTTGTTTTTCACTGCTGCACATCTCTGTTCTCACAAAGAGTTGTCAGCTTTCTCATGGCTTCTGTCGGCTCAGGTCAGGATTCAGTTTGTCAGCCTTTGGCTGCTGTTTCACCCCCACAGAAAACATCATTCCTGTCCCAAAAAATAAAAGCAGCTGAGACGCAGCTCACAGGGGAAGAGGGATGCAGGTGCTCGGAGGCCCAGCAGAGAAATAGCAGTATTGGAAATGTGAGAAACAAAGTTTTATCCATAGAGGCAGTGCCTGACCTCAAGGAAGACCTTTCCTACCGTCAAGACTTCCTTAGGGAACACCCTGCTTCAATATCAATTAGAAAATAATGTTATATTGCTTCTTATGAAAAGAAAACTAAGGAGAGAAAATCTTGAACATGGGGGAAAAAATCAGTTAAAGAATTGCTCATTGAAATCTTTTTCATTAATTCCACTCCTGACAAAACTAATTCTTGAAGATAATTCTGGTAGAGGTGCAGCTCCTTTGGGCTTTGTGCACTCGGAGGAGCCCTGTAGTAAACCCCATAGATTTAGGAAAAGCACCATGGAGAATATGAACAATAGGAATGCTGAAACAGCAAAAGAAAATTCCTGTTTCCCTGTCCTCCACCCCTAACCTATCTCTGTAACCCTATAAGGCAATGTCACGTTAACCCCCCCATTGGTCAAGCTTGGATCCTTTCCAACCCTATAAAAGAAGCGTACTGTACCCCATTAGGGGAGAAAGAAGAAGAGCAGAGACCCTTCACGGACCTCCCCAAATAAAGCCATCTCCGTGGAACAGCCTGCGCCTTCTCCTTCTCCTCTCTCTCCGTCTGCTGCAGCCTCAAGCCCGGGGCAGCACTACCTAGCAAGCAAAGCTGAAATCCTGAGAGCTTGCAATCACTATAGAGCTGATAATCACCATGCTTGCTAGATGGTAGCCCCGTGGCCTTGGCATGAGCGAGCTGGCTTCGGGCACCCGGTCCCTACCCAGGGACTGAGCTCCTGAGCCCTATTGCGCTGCTTTATGATAAGGCCAAATCAGAGAGGTTATTAAGAGGTGACTTTAGCTTCATGAGTGATATCACACCCTGTAATCTTAGTGAAGTTACAAGCACAGAAGTTTGAGTCATTCTTTGTATCCACCACAATATTATCTACAAGCACAGAATCACAAATAGTTCTAAGACACGCACATCCATTGCCCATGTATATAAGAACTGTTTTAGAAGTCTCGTTAGGACGAATCTCAAAATGACAGATGTTTTGCTCCGTGTCTAAACAGATATCTTGAGCTATAATTCCATTGCCTTCACAGATGAACCCCAGTTGTTCTCAGATAATACAAGATTCCAAATCAACAGTTTGCCATTTGTCATCAAACTGATGGGCCCATCCCCTATGTTCTATAGGATAGAGAACAGCTCCGTCATGGTTTATTCCTAATGCAATAACAGGAAAAACTAGATGTACAGAGGCATTGCGTATGGTCAAGACAAAAGCAGTAGCTGTATTTGAAATAGCATTATAGGTAAAATTCACCAGTTTCCACCAGGATTGGAATTCTCTTTCAAAATCGGTGGCATTGTCCCAGATTATTTTCCGAATTTCTGTGGGGAAAGTGCCTTCCTCGCCTTCTCTTATAATCGAGGCAGAAACTGACTGCATCCACAATTGTGTCTGGATACAGCTGAGGGCTAAGGAAACATTATTTTGTGCAGCACTAAGAGCATCAATCACCAATTTGTGATCGTTCACATTTACTCTTTCCCAATTTGGCAAAATGTTTGACAGCATCCACTGGTGTGTCCCCAAGGCTAACAGAGATGACTTCAGTGCTTGCTGTAATTTGGACAGATCTCTAGTCATAGCAGCCAATTTGTTCATTAGTACTTCTGAATCAATGCTATTCAGAATTCCCAATCCTGTACCTTGAACACCGGTCACATCTCTAGGTTTCCTTGGTTTAAAAGAGCTGCGTTTCCGGAGCCAAATGGTCCAGCCTTCAAAAGATGTTTGCAAAAATGGAGAACAAGCTGGCTGGATGTCTGAAACATTGGTCTGCATCAGCAGTTCGACCTGTTTGAGAGACCATGCTGGATTGAATATTTGTTGTTGACCAGTTTTCCTGATTATATAAGGTCCAATTTTGAAAATTTTTGGGGTGAGTATGACTGGTGGTGCGGGTGGAGTGGTGATATTGTGAGGTTCAGCAGTGGTAGAGTGCGTTTTAGTATCTATTATAAATTTAAAAGAAAGGCCCTGTGTATCTTTCGACCAGAGACAGACTACCTCTGCAGTGTGAGTTAATGTGAAGTTTTGCCAGCAGTCTCGTGTGATTGGGTATGCACAACCTGCTATTTGTTTATCCTCCTGACCCATGGAAACACTGATTGCAATTGCGTTAGTATAGTCAGACCCATTAACCATTCGACATCCAATATTAATTTGTTCTCCCACTACTCCTTGAAGCTGCCAGGTTTTCTGCTTCTTCCATTTGTGTCTAGCGTACGGCAGACTGTCATGCAGTACTAATGTTAGTAAACTTAAACCTGTGGTATTCCCCATAGATCCAGTAGTTTGCAAAAAGGCCTGAGACCAGTCAGGGATCAGGGTCCATTTATTTAGGGGGATCATGTTCTCTTTGTAAGGCTGATGAGGGTTTCCCCAGGCAGCCGGGAGGCTCAGGGTTATAATAATTAAGGTAGCTCGCCAAGCAGGGCAGGGTCCTAGCAACAAATTTCTTTCTCCTTTTGTACTCATATCTCTCTTACCTGGGGCTTTCCTGTGCTCCGTTCCTGTTCCTGTGCTCCGTTGCTCTCCCCCACTACTCCTCACCACTCTGCCTCGCCTGCCAGCCCAGGTGCGTTGGTCTGCAGGGATCATTATCTTCTCGGCAGCAGGGGTAGTCTTCGGGGGGTGCATTATTTGGGCTATCTCCTTAACTCCTGCCCCCACTCCTAAGGGCAGGCTGTCAGGCCTCCAGGCAAAGGGTCTCTTGCAAAGGATTTCTTTGATTTTATGATGGACTCTCTGCCGTCCCTAGCGAGCTTTACAGGGCCTGAGTCCCACACCTACTTAGGGTCCACCCTCTGCCTTTTATTCCCTTTCTCCTCTCTTCCCAGAATTACGTCGTTCTTCCCTACGTTCTCTATGTTTTTGTTGTTTATAAACTCGGGAATAGTGGCGAATCGTGCTATTCCACTCGTCAGGCCTCACTTGCCACCCCAGAGGAACGTGGATTCCCTTCTTACACAAGGTAGTTAATATGACTGTCTGGTTTTGGCGTGTGATCCTATGCAATTGGTGTTGGAATTCCCATGCCAGGGCCCAATGGCCTTCTCTGTTCTAGATTTTCAACTAGTGACGCTGCTTCTCTGTCAGGGATCTCCCGCTCTCCAGGGATCCTTATAAATTCTCTTAAGGCTCTTAATGGATTTGCTCTTCTCCAATCCCAATCACAAGGAAGACACCATGCACTCCCCACCAAATGTGACTGGAGAATCCACCATTTGTCTTTACAGCCCCCGCAAAAGACTTTTACCCACGCCTGACAAGAAAATTCCCGACATTTAAGACACTCGGTGTAATTGAATAATTCTCACCTCACTTCAGCCACTACTGAAAGAGCAAGGGTCAGTTCATTCCAGGTTTTCCACAGCAGAGGGCACTTGAACTCCTGTTCCAGTTCCTGTAGGGGTTTTCTTACCAAGAGTCTCAATCAGTACAGTTCTCTGTCCCCTAATTCAGCCATTCACGTTCCCAGCTGGCGCAGGTTCCTGTGCCTTCCGAAGGGTTGGCCGTAGATCTCCAGGGCGACTGGTCACCTCCCAAGGGGTG
Source organism: Agelaius phoeniceus (assembly GCF_051311805.1). Taxonomy (NCBI): domain Eukaryota; kingdom Metazoa; phylum Chordata; class Aves; order Passeriformes; family Icteridae; genus Agelaius; species Agelaius phoeniceus. Next base: position 1,481,544 of record NC_135298.1, read on the forward strand.
TCTGCAGGGATGGGTCCTTTCGCTCGACTGGCATGTGTCCAGCCTTTTTCAGCAGTTGGGACGGCTGTTTCTGTGGTAAACAGGACAACATAGGGACCTTCCCAGTGGGGTGTTAGGGATGTCTCTTTCCAAGTCTTAATTAGGAGCCCATCTCTGGGTTTAAGCTTATGCATTATTATATCCAAAGGGGGTCTTTGTACCAATAGGCCTTTTTGTTTTAATTCCTCCCTCCGTTTCATTAACTGTTGTATGTAACCCTGAATTTGACTATCTTGGATGCAAGGATGGTTCCCCGGGCGTTCTAAGTCGTAAGGCATTCCATAAAGCATTTCAAAGGGAGAGATTCCCACATCCGTCCTAGGTTGGGTTCTAATGTTTAGCAATGCCATGGGTAAACATCTGACCCAAGGCATTTTAGTTTCTACCATGAGCTTGGTGAGTTGCTTCTTGATTTCTCCATTTGCCCTTTCCACCCTCCCTGAGCTTTGAGGGTGCCAAGGGCTGTGATATTGCCATTTAGTGCCTAAGGCCATGGTTACCTCTCTCAGTACTTTGTTTGCAAAATGGGGACCTCTATCAGAGTCTAATATTTCTACTAGTCCATACCTAGGGATTATTTCTTCCAGCAGGGTTTTAATCACCACATTTGCAGTAGCCCGCGATGTAGGATATGCTTCTACCAAGTGGGTGAGATGATCTACCAGTACCAAGAAGTACTTGTATCTCCCTACTTTCAGTAGCTCGGTGAAATCTATTTGTACATGGGAAAAAGGTCAGTGTGCTCATTCCCTTCCTCCTGGAATCCTTTCTCGAGCTTGATGTCTGTTAACTCTTTGGCATGTTATACATCCCCTAACTACTTGTTTTGCTATATCGTAAATTCCTATACACATACACTTAATAGTAAACTGATCTACTAAGGCTTGGGTTCCCCAATGAGTCTGGTCATGCAGCTGCTGCACTATTCTTGGGCCATAGATTTTGGCAGTACCTCCCTATCATCTGGCAATTTTCGAATACCTCCATTCTCTTTTATTCCCATTTTGTCTAATTTCTCCTTTTCCTGGGCTCTGAAGCTCAGGACTCAAACTTTCTCATCATCTCACGTTCTCCTTATCCCCTGATCCTGGAATTTTCTGAGAGCAGCTTCCTTTGCCTCTCTGTCTGCTGTGTTGTTTCCTCTGATCAAATGGGAGAGACCCTTTTGATGTCCTTTAACATGTACTATTGCTATTTTCTTTGGGCTTCCTAAAGCTTGTAGTACCTGAGTAATTAGTTCCTGACATATTAATTCTCTTCCTTGGGAGTTTATTAACTCTGTTTCTTCCCAAATTTTCCCAAAAGTATGTACCACTCCAAAGGCATATTTTGGGTCCGTGTAGATGGTCCCAACCTTAGCTTCCAAGAATTTTAGAGCCCGCAATACTGCATACAGCTCACAGTCCTGGGCTGACCAACTGGGACTCAAAGGTCCAGATTCTATTATTTCCAGATTTTCACCTCCCACAATCGCATATCCAGAGATTCGCTTTCCCTCAACAACTCTAGAGGACCCATCCACAAATAACCTTTCTCCCCCTTCCAGTTCTTCCTCTCCGAGGTCCGGCCGAATTTTTGTTTGTTTTTCTATGTTGTGTAAGCAGTCATGAGTTCAATTCTCCTGCGGATCTCCAAACAAGAATTCAGCGGGGTTTTTCAGAGAGGTGGTTTCAAGTATCAGCCAAGGGGATGACAGTAAAATGCCCTCGTATTGCAAAAGTCTTGAGTCTGTTATCCATTTTTCTGCCTTTTGTTGCAATACTGCCCGTATGTTATGGGGGGTAAAGACTTTCAGTTCTCCTCCATAGGTAATTTTGAGAGCTTCTTCCACTAAGAGGGCTGTTGCCACTATAATCTGCAAACATGTTGGCCATCCTCTACTTACGGGGTCTAGGATTTTAGAAATAAATGCTACTGGTTTTCGACTGCCGGCCCAGTCCTGAGCCAGTACCCCAAATGCTACTCCTGCCTCAGGGTTAACAAACAAATAAAAGGGTCTCCTAACATCCGGGAGGCTTAGCACCGGGGCATTAGCCAATTCCTCTTTTAATTGTTCTGATGATTCATCATCCTTCTCAGTCCGTTTCATCAAACCTTCAGCAGTTAGTTTTTCATACAAAAATTTTACTTTACCACTAAAGTTTTCAATCCATTGTCTGCAGTATCCTACAAGACCCAATAGCTGCCTGATTTGTCTCTTATTTCTTGGGGGAGGAAGGGAGAGGATTCCCTTAACTCTCCCTGGGTCTAGTGTTTTAGTTCCTTTACTAAGTCGGTGTCCTAGGTACTTCACTTCTTCTTCTACGAATTGCAATTTACTTTTGGACACCTTCAGCCCCTGGATACTTAAAAAGTTCAGAAGCTTAATGCTTTCTTCTCTTACTGATTCCATGCTTTTTCCAGCAATTAAAAGGTCATCTACATATTGAACAATGGTTATTCCTTGGTTCGGGGTATAGGATTTCATTCTTTGCTCTAGTGCCTGCCCAAACAAATTTGGGGATTCTGTGAATCCCTGTGGGAGCACTGTCCACCTTAGTTGTTGCTTTCGGTGGGTATCGGGATCTTCCCATTCAAATGCAAAATAATCTCTACATTCTTCTTTCAAGGGGCACACCCAAAAGGCGTCTTTCAAATCTATAACACTATACCAGTGATCATCTGGTTTCAATTGACTGAGCAATGTATGGGGGTTTGCTACTACAGGGAACCAGGCAATGGTTCTCTTATTTATTTCCCTTAGATCATGTACTAATCGGTATTTTCCGTCTGGTTTCTTTACAGGTAAGATGGGGGTGTTGAAGGGAGACATGCAAGGTTCCAAGAGCCCTTGTTGTATTAACCGTTCTACCTCTGGTTTTAGTCCCCTTTGCCCCTCATCTGACATGGGATATTGTTTTATCCTTCCTGGGATTTCTGGGTTTTGAATGTTGACTGTGAAGGGCTCTATATTCAATCTTCCTGCTGTATCGGGTGTATACCAGACTTCTGGGTTGATTTTCTCTTCATCAGTGACCTGTAAGGGGCACAACCTGTCTTTCAGCTCTTTTTCTTCAATATTTCTATTTATCCCTAATTCCACCATTAAATCTCTTCCTAATAAATTGTAATTGGCTTCAGGAACCAGTAGCAGTGATCCTACCCATATTTTCTTCTCTGATTCTATTAAGACATCTTTAATTACAGGAACCTTGAAGGGTTCTCCTTTTGCCCCAATAATCTGTACTGTGGAAGGTGAAATCTTACATCCCGGGGACAAAGATTGAACTGTTGATCTCTCGGCCCCTGTATCTACAAGGAAGGTTATGGGGGTTTGCTGGGGACCCACCTTAAGTTTTACCAAGGGCTCCAAGGACATTTGGGTCCCCAATAGATAGAGCCCTTGACCCCGCTAATCCTCTTTGAACATTTTCTCATCCCTAAGCCTCTTTCGGCATTCCCTCTTCACGTGTCCTTTTCCACCACAACAGTAGCACACTACTCCTTCTCTCCCTCCAGCTGGAGGTCCTCCTAAATCCTGGGGACCTCTCCTCATGCCACTTCTTTCTCGTGGTGGAGGGTTGTTTTGCTGTCCCTCCCTGACTGCCGCCACCATCATCCGAACTTGTCTTTTGTGTGCCTCATCCTCCTGTCTAACATATACCTTCTGAGCCTCCCTGAGCAATTCATCAAGTCCTCTATCCTGCCAATCCTCTAACTTTTCTAATTTCTTTCGAACATCCTCCCATGATTTAGCTACAAACTGTGTTTTAGGGAGTGCTTGCCCCATTGGCGTCTCTGGGTCCACCCCTGAGTATAACTGAAAACTCTTCCTTAATCTTTCAGTGGGGGGTCTCATCTTTTCCTTGGCACTCTTTGAATGCCTTGCTTATATTTTGTCCCCGGGGCACAGCCTCTGGTATGCCCTGGATTATGATGGTTCTTAAGTCCTGCATATGACCACGATGGTTGGGGTCCTGCTTGTTCCAGTTGGCATTTTGCAAGGGCCATTTCACATCATCCGCGGGACCTTGAACATGTTGGGTGTCCCAAATCCTCATTCCTGCCCTTCTAATCATCCCTCTCTGTTGTAAATAGGATGCCTAGAATGGATTGCATCTCTACCCAAGTATATCTGTTTGGCCCTAGGAACTGATCCACTCTTTCTGCTACTCCTATGGGGTCTTCTAATAATTTTCCCATCTCTTTCTTAAGCTTGCGGACATCTCCCAAGTTCAAGGGAACAGTGACAAACCCCATCCCAGCTTGAGGTCCTCCTAATGCTATTTCCCTGAGAGGGAACAACCCACTGCTCTCTCCTTCCTCAATTACTGTCCTCATCTGACTCCGAGTACGCCTTCTGCAATCCGGGGAGTCCGTGACCTGCTGTATATTAGGGGCTGATACCGGGGGTGCGTTTGGGAGGGGTTCAGGGAGAGCTGGTGGTATATACGGGGGAGGATGAATAGGAACATATTCCTCCGGTCGAGACTTTTTCTTTTTGTCTTCCTCCCCTTGACTTCCCTTAAGGGGGAACAACCTAGCCATTTGCTCATTACTTCCTACCAACCATAATTTAGCATATGCACTCTCCTCCGGGTTCACTGGCTCTTTAGAATTCACATAAATGTTCAGGGCTTGACAGACCCAATCCTCAAAGGATCCAAAAACGGGCCAGTATGTACTTCCTGAATCCAGATTCTTACCTCCCCACACTACCATGCACTAATTTATCATTTTTGCCTTATCCTTCCCCTTTCTGGAAGGCAAGTCATCCCAAGACTTGATCATTAATCCTAACGGACTGTCCTTAGGTATTGGGGGTAACTGGGGACCCTCCCACATGGGATCAGAAGGCTTGCTCTTCTTCTGCCCCATCTTCCAAGGCACCTCCACACACACACACACACACACACAAAACCCCTCGGTCGTGGCTCGCTCCCTCACGGGCTACGAGAACCGCACTACTAGAGGGTCCCTCTCACGTCATCCACAGGTGGACGTCTCATTCACTGTGCCCTGGGATCCCAACCCCAACTGAGCGGTTCACCTCGTATACTCACGCGTCCTGTGTCGTCGCTCGGATCTTCGTGCACAAAGTTTACAGGGTTACCGGTGTTTTCCTTGCTTATTCCCGAATTTAGGTTCGTCAGTCCAGATGAGGGGTCGGGTGAGAAGGCCAGGGCCACCAGGTGGTGGGGCGCCCCTCCAGGATTCTCGAACCAACCCCATTTTCTGGATCCGAGTCACGGCACCAAATTGTGATAAACGAGTCCACTGGATTTAAGGATCATATAATTATATTTATTATTATTCAAGCGAGAATAAGCAAAGTTCAGCGCTGGGCGGCCGGGAGTCTCCGCTCCTCTAGGCTCGTGCCGTTCCTATCCCCAAGGTTTGCCTTTTATTGCCTTCTTCTCCCGGGTTCAGGGATGACGTGGTCTGTCTTTTGCACTTGCTCGTTCAGTTGCTAGGGGGTCTTTTTCTGCCTTCTGGTGGTCGTGGGATGAAGGCTCCAAGTCTTCCTCTTTAACCGCTGAGTGAACTTTCCCTTATAAGGTATATCTATACAGTGGAATTTTCAGAACACTATACGATTCCTGCAAGCCTAAGCAATTCTTGCAAGTTTAAGGATTGTTGTTACAGCCTTCCTCTGTGACCGCTGGGTGAACTTTCCCTTATAAGGTATATCTTTACCATGGAATTCCCAAAGCACTATACGATTCCTGCAAGCCAAGCAACCATGTGTGGCTGCACATTTAAGAATCAAGCGGTTTTAGCTATTTAGGTATTGCTTTTATATTATATAATTATTTAGCTATTGATTTAATTAATGAACAAACGTATTGCTACTTATTACATTCAATTTGTGTTGAATTGGGGCTGGGTTGGGAATTGTTGTTTTGGGGTGAGTTGATGGGTGTTTGTTGTGGGCCCTGGGGAGGGGAGGTCCAGGGTTTGGTGGGGGTGATAGTCAAAGGCTGGCGGGAGGTGATCGGACAGGGGACTTGGCCAATCATTCGATGCCCTGAGAAAATGTTTGGTCCAGAATGAATATTGATAAGGACCAATGAGAACACCGGAAAACGATCAATCAACGTGCGGATCCAAACCCCACCAATCCTGGACCTGAGAGGGGTTATAGAATGAGGGTTTCGATTGGGTTGGAGTTCTTCTCCTTCTGGGGGATGTACTATATGGGGGAGAACCCAGCGTGTTTGGGACACATCATTATCTTTGGGTTATTGCGTGGGAGTTTGGGCTTATCTCAAACTCCCTGTCGTCTGTAGTTTGTTTTGATAAACGAGAGCCTGTTTCCTTCAAAATCTGGCCTCGTTCGAATTCATAACAGCATGGTTTTTCACCAGCACTGAGTGGGTTCTTCCTTGTCATGGTTGGGCCTTGACAGGGTTTCCACAGCCCTCTTCTAACACCAGTGGCTTCTTTTCCAACCCTAAGTCTGTACACAAGTCCCAGGTGCTGGCGAGAGGGCAGTGGTCACCCTGTGTGCCACTGATGCAGCCCCCGCAGGCCCAGGGATGCTGGGGCCAGGCTCTGGGAGCAGCAGCATCCCCCTGCTGAACTCCATCTGTATTCCATAGGAACACTGTCCTACAGCCCCCCGGAATGGACCCACTTTGGCTGGTACCATGGCGAGGCAGCAACGATCTGGTCCCTGGGCATCCTGCTGCACCAGATGGTCTGCGGGGAGCACCCTTTCAGGAGGGGCCAGAACATCAGCTGGGACCATCAGCTCTCGCTGCCACAAGGGCTCTCTCAAGGTGGATCCTCTTCTCTGGGCACGGGGGGAATCCCAGTGCTGGGAGCCAGCAGCGGGCTCGTGAGCATCCCGCTCTGGCAGCTGCTGAGGAGGTGGCACATGTCCTGCTCTCCTCCAAAACAGAGAATTGATGGGAAAGTTTAGGCCCAGCCCTGAGCGCATCCAGAATGGCCTGGGCATGGCAATAGTGGGGCAAAGCCAACAGGAGCCTTCTCCAGCTGCCCAGCGGTTTCTGGTTTCTGTGCCCAGAGTGCCAAGATCTGATCAGGCGGTGTTTATCCATGCTGGACGTGGAAAGGCCCTCATTAGAAGAGCTGCTCTGTCATCCTTGGATGCAGGATATTTATCTTCCCTAGAAGAAGGGAGAGAGCCACAGGCACACTTTCATGCAGGGCCCTGGTAAGTTGCAACTCCACACATGCCTTGGCAATGAGTAGCAAAGGAACCCAGACTTTTTTGTCCTGCCTATGTCACTGCCCAGGGCTCATCAGATGGGAACACGCAGCCCTTGTGCTGCAGCTGAGCTGCTCTGCCCAGCACTGGTGGCTGCCATCCAAGCTGGTTTTGCTTGTCCTGGTTTCCTGACAGCTGGGGCCCTGGGCAGACCCTGAGAGCCTGGTCTCCCCCCAGGGAAGGAGAAGGAGCCCCTGGAGAAGCTGTACCAGGTGGGGCTGCTGCTGCTGGAGACAGCCAGGATGACATCAAGGATGACAACCTCTTCCTGGACCTGGCTACTGGCCAGCTGAAGATGCTGGACTTTGATTGGGGCACCTTCTTCAAAGCCAGGCTCCACACGGAATTTGCAGATGAGTCTACACACAGGGCTGTCGCTATAGGACACAAAAGAACACATGCTCACACCGTTCTCAAGGTGAAAGAGAAAAAAAGGCCGTTTATTTTCTGACTCCAACATTTATAGTTTTCCAAAAGTGACAGTGGATTGGAGGGTGACAGTGGCACCTCTCCAATGCCACTGGTTAAACCAACAGTCCATCAACTCTCTCCTCCTCCATAAAGGAATGCAAAACAATGAGTTATTTATAGAAAGTGTGTGAGAAAATTCACTACAAGAATGTCAACATCAGAAGGCTTAGAAAATCTTAAAAACCTAGGGTGACATCTCACCCTTTTTCCATTTAAAAAGAAAAAGAAAAGAAAATGAACAATGTAAAAAGGAAAACATGAACAATGCTCAGTGTCCACTTGCGGATGAATCATCAGAGCGATCACTCCCGTCATCTGCATCTGAGTCATCACTCAATGATCCGCCCGCTTGATCCCTTGCAGGTTGGTCACGGTCTCCGTCTTGCTCATTGGCTGGATTCTGCCTCTGCGGTCGCAGGTCAGGGCGAACACATTTCGAAGGTACCCAGCGTACCCCAGTATCTGTGGATACACAAGCATACCTGCGCCCCGAAGCGATAAGGTCGTAGGGACCTTCCCGCTGTTTGGTGACTAAATTCCGCACCCGAACCTTCGCTCGAGGCTGATGTGCCTCGTCCGCAGCCTGCAACGAGAGATGGTGATTCAAAATGACAGGGTTATTTGAGTTCTGTGGCACAGTGAGATGATTGATTGTGTACAAAGCTTTTGCCAACCGACTGTGCGGGGTTTCACCCTGCATTCCCCATTTTTGTTTTTGAAGAACCCGCTTCAGAGTACCATGAGCGCATTCTACAATAGCTTGACCAGTCGGGGAATGAGGGATCCCGAACTTGTGCGAAACACCCCACAACTGCAGGAACTGCTGCACCTTTTGCGATGCGTAAGCAGGACCATTGTTGGTTTTCACCGCAGAAGGTACGCCCAAAACAGCAAAGGCCTGCCTCCAGTGGGCAAGGACATTGCGGGCCTTCTCCCCAGTGTGAGCTGAAGCCCACATCGCAGAGGAGAACGTGTCCACAGTGACATGCACATACTTGAGCCGGCCAAACTCGGCAACCAGGGTGACATCGGTCTGCCAAAGCTCCAAGGCCCTAAGGCCTCTGGGGTTCACCCCTGCCGGCAAAGGCGGGGCAAGTGCATGGCAGTCATCACATGACTCAACAATGTCACGAGCCTCAGTTGGCGTCAGCTGAAACTGCTTCTGCAGGGTATGTACGTTTTGGTGGAAAAACCCATGCGATGCCTTGGCCTGCGCGAGTGTATCAGGCTGAGGCGCTACCCACGCTGGGTTAGCCAGCTTGTCAGCCCTCGCGTTACCTTCCACTATAAAGCCTGGCAAATTGGTGTGACTCCTCACATGCAGAACATAGAATGGATGAACCCGGGCCTGAATGGCACACCACAAGGTCTTCAGTAAGTGAAACAAGGCAGGATTACTGACCTCCTTCAAGACCGAATGACCCAAACGCTGTGCGATATCAGCCACGTAGGCGGAATCCATGACCAAGTTGAAAGGCTCCTGGGAGAATCTTTCAAATGCCATGACAGCAGCCCTCAGTTCAACCAACTGGGCTGACCCATCCTCGTGGCCTTCCAGAACCTGCCACTCAGATCCGTCCCTCCAGGTAACGATGGCCTTCCCAGTCCTCCCTGAACCATCAGTGAAGACAGTGGGTCCTTGCACGGGTTCCTGGCTATTTTTGGGCCGCAAAGAGATTTTTGTGGATTTTGCCATATGCAGTAGCCTATGGCTGGGCAGATGATAAGTGATCTGCCCGGAGAAATTTTCCAGAGCACTCTGCAGGGACACACTGTTTGCAAAGCTCCAGTCAAAATCCTCCCGTTGCACCGGGAGTATGATCTTTGCGGGATCCGCACCCATCAATTGCAAACACCGTTGCTGGCATTTGATTATCAAGCGAGCAATCAATTCAAACAACGCAGTTGCCGTCTTCTGCGGCTGATGGGGCAGGAAAACCCATTCCAAAATGTGCAAGGAATCAGACCAATTGTCACTCCACTGGCCAATGATACCCGTGGGATACGAATCTGGAGTGGTGACGAACACTGTGACATCAACGGAGGGATCAATGCGATAAACTTGGAAAGCCGAAACAGCTCGCTGAACCACCTCCAACGCCTTATGCGCCTCAGGGGTCAGTGTGCGAGGTGATTTTAGATCAGTGTCTCCTTTCAACAAATCATACAGAGGAGACAGCTGCGCATCGGTTACTCCCAAATATGGACGCAACCAAGTGATGGCACCCACCAATTTCTGAACATCATTCAGTGTCCTCACAGGATGCACAAATTGCACCTCCTGGTGACGGATCGTCCGTTCCAGAATTTTGACCCCCAAATACTTCCAAGGTGGTTGCTGTTGGACCTTCTCCGGAGCCACCTGCAGTCCCTGAGCATGCAAAGCATCAAGCAACCAAGGCTGAATCCTCAGCAGCTCATCCTGGGTGGACGCGGCCACCAAAATGTCGTCCATATAATGATACAGACGTGCATCAGGAAACTGCCTGCGAACTCCAGACAAGGCACGGGCCACATACGACTGGCATATGGTCGGAGAATTGCGCATGCCCTGAGGCAATGTCCTCCACTGATACCTCTGTGCAGGCTCAGCCTCGTTAATTGCTGGCACTGAGAAGGCAAACTTCGGTCTGTCATCGGGATGCAAAGGAATTGTAAAGAAACAATCCTTCAGATCCACAATGAGGACCGGCCAGTCTGCAGGAAGCATGGTAGGCGATGGCATGCCCGCCTGCAATGTTCCCATGCTTTCCATCACGGCATTAACCTTTTGGAGGTCTTGCAACAACCTCCATTTCCCAGACTTCTTTTTGATGCAGAAGACAGGGGTGTTCCAGGGGCTGGTGGAAGGCTCCAGATGACCCTGGTCCAACTGCTCCTGCACCAGATTCCGAAGGGCATTCAACTTCTCTTGAGGGAGGGGCCACTGCTTTTCCCATACAGGTTTGTCAACCAGCCACCGTATAGGAGGCGTCGGACACTCTGCGCCCTTCACTGCAGTGGCCCCCATCAAAAATCCGTCCCAATGCGCACCCCCCAAGCAGACAGAACATCCCTCCCCCAAAGGTTGGCAGGAGTAGAAGTAACATGAGGCCTAACCCAGGCCACCTGTCCCTCTGGGTTCATGACCAGCACAGGCCGTTGGCTCACATAACATTGCGCCGTCCCTCCCAGGCCAGTGACAGATGTCCCCACCGGATCCAAGGGCCACTCTGAGGGCCAGGTCACAAGGGAGAGAACCGTGACGTCAGCACCACTGTCAAGAAGCCCACGGACGCGGACTTCTGGCGGCATCGCACCAGGAACAGACAGGGTGCACAGCATCTCGGGACGGTCCTTGGTCAGGACAGCAGTCCAGTGAACTTGACGCGGCCCAGTGGAGCCAAAACTGCCAGCTCCACGCGACTGATCAGCCAACCTGCAAACAGAGGACTTGAAAGGCACAAGTTGAGCAAGCCGTGTCCCTTTCGGGATCGTGACAGGGGGGGTGGGTGTGGAGACCATGGCACAAATCTACCCTGTAAAATCCGCATCGATGAGCCCCAGGTGCACAATGATGCCCTGAAGGGTGGCACTAGACCTCCCCATAAGGAGAGCACTCATGCCCCCACCCAAGGGACCAAAGGCATCCAGGGGAACCTTGCATATCTGAGAAGACTCTAACACAACTGTTGCTGTGGTGCAGACATCCACTCCTGCTGATCCACGGGTGCTGGCTGCAAGCTGGCAAAGGAGACCTCCATCGGCACCGGGGTCTGGAGAGAAGCTTGTGTCCGCACGCGTCCCCCCTGCGCGCTCCGCTTGCCGTTTCCCGAGCCTGGCAAAGCTTGGCCATTAGCATGAACAGTCGCCTTGCACACATCAGACATATGATTCGGCCTACCACACCAACCACACAAGAACATGGGGAACTTCACCTTCTGCGCTTTCTTCCCCTGCTTCTTGCCAGCCTGTGCAATCCCCTGCTGTGGCCGCTTGCCCTGCGGCGCCGCCCAAACCGGCTGCACAGCGGCAGCCACGGCAGCCAACTTCCGATCCAGGGGGACGATGTCCGCACAGGCCTCCGCCATCTCAGAGACAGCAGCATCACCAGGCAGAGCCACTATGACTTTCCTACAAGCAGCATTGCAATTGCACTTGACAAGGTTTGTAATCGTAACGCTCCCTGCCACAGGCACCTACCTCTCCACGGATGCAATCAGCCTTTCCGCAAACGTCATGAAAGGCTCGTCATCCCCCTGGACAATGGTTGGGAACGGCGGCCTCGGAGCAGCCATTTCCAGGGTCTGAACAATCGCAGCCATGCCCAGCGAGTGGCACTGTTCAAGCACAAGGGGATCAAATCCAACCTGCCCTTGAACATTCTCATAAAGCCCTGTTCCCAGCAGCATGTCAGCGACAACCCCACGCCTGGGGTCCTGCGGACCCAGTGCAGCATTCCGCGACACCGCGTGGGCCGCCAACCGAGCCCACTTGGTTTCAAAGACACCATACTGCACAGGGTCAAAAAGAGAACGTGCCACACGACGGATATCGTAAGGCGTCAGCCTGTCTGAATCAACCCTCCGGAGAGTCCGCATAACCTCAGCGGACCCCAAACCATGCTGAGCAACTGCCTCACGGAGCTCCTTCTCTAGCTTATATGAAAGGGGTTCATAGGTGTTATGAGCAACACCCCTGAGCACAGGGAAAACCTGAGGATCCCCTGGCAAAGCCACCGCACCTGACGCTCCCTGGTCCTCAGGCCCAACAGGGGCAAAAGACGAAAGTCGCCTGGGAGCCAGGCCAACACCACTCGGCCCTGGGCCCCCCGCAGCACCGGCAGAGCCAAAGGAGCCCGCCCCGCGACCCTGCAGGTGCCACGAGGAAACAGGCTCATTCATCTCGTCAGTCTTGGTTTTCGCCTCTCGCCAAAAACGTTCGGGATGCCTGGGACGCACGGTCACCTGACAGGCGGGAAGCGTCCACAAATTCGACGAGGAAGTGCCGTAGCCCCAGGCACCCGCCAGCCTCCCGCTGGCCGTGTCAACAGGTGTGCTAAAGGTAAACACCCCAGCGCTCTGTCGTGTTACAGCTCCAGCAGGGGGCGGCCCGGCGGACACAGGTACCGTCCCGGCCTGCAAATCCGGCGCGGGCCGGGACGAGACCGGCGCGGGGCCCCCGGCCCCCGACACAGGGGAGGGACGGGACGCCGAGACAGACGCAGCCCGCGCAGCTGAGTCGCTGCGGGATGGCACTAGGGAGCCCGGCAAGCCCCCTATGAGGGTCCGTCCCAAATCACAAGACCGACCAGCCGGTACCGCCCCCACCGAGCAGAGGGGGGTGGGCTGCCCGCCCGCCGGAGCGGGACCGGACAGAACGCCGACCGACGCCCCGCCCCCGGGTGCGTCCACCGACTGCACACGCTCAGCGGGCTGCGCTGGCCCAGGGGCAGGTGACATCCCGCCCCCGGGTGCTTCCACGGACTGCGCATGCCCAGCAGGCTGCGCAGGACCAGGGACGGGCGAAGTCACCCCCCCCGCCGATGAGCCCGGCTCGGAGGGGGGCGACCCCGCCCCCGTCGTGTCCAGGGGGAACTTCGTGGAAACCCCGCAATTCGGACACCAGGTCGTCACCGAACCAGACTCAAGCCGAGGCGGAGGCTGGCCCTCAAGAACCGGAAAGGCACAAAGAAAAGGCAACCCGTCCCCCACCCCACCGCCCACGCCGGGCGAAGCAGGACGAGGACGGCCCGCCGAATTCACAGAGCCCACAGAAACCCACGGGGCTCCGCCCCCCAGCACACCGTCCGGAGGCGGGGAGGGGGACTCCACATCGGACAAAAATTCAAACTCCCCCTCCTCCACGTCCGAGGCAGAAGAGCTTCCCTGGGAACTCCGAGGGGTACAAGAGCCAGACCCCTCCCAAAGCTCCACACATCTCTTCCACTGCACCAGCAGCGGTCCCGCATCTGGAGTGCAATCGTCAAAAAGGGCCTCCATGAGGCGGGTCCCCACACGAGACCACTCCTCCCTGGAGAACACCCTCTCAGGACCCGAAAGAAACCCTCGCTCCCGGGCCCACAGAAACAACCTCTCAAAGTCATCCCAGGAAACAGAAATCTGTTTCCACTCCAGGACCCCCCTCCAAAGATCCAAAAGGAGGAGATCCTCCTCAAAACCCACAGCGCTCGCCATTACCCCAAGAACCGCAGGAAAAGCACCAAAGAGAGGGGGGGGAAAACCTCACCGCAATCTGCTGCAATACACACGTCAGGGTCACCAAATGTCGCTATAGGACACAAAGGAACACACGCTCACACCGTTCTCAAGGTGAAAGAGGAAAAAAGGCCGTTTATTTTCTGACTCCAACATTTATAGTTTTCCAAAAGTGACAGTGGATTGGAGGGTGACAGTGGCACCTCTCCAATGCCACTGGTTAAACCAACAGTCCATCAACTCTCTCCTCCTCCATAAAGGAATGCAAAACAATAAGTTATTTACAGAAAGTGTGTGAGAAAATTCACTACAAGAATGTCAACATCAGAAGGCTTAGAAAATCTTAAAAACTCAGGGTGACAGCTGCCCAGCTGCTTTTGGCAGGGCTGGGGCATGGGCTGGGCTGGGTACAAATGGGAGTGGGCTCCTGGCCCTGCCAACAGCCCCCAGCAGCCACCGTGGCCTGGGCTGGGGCTGGGGCTGGGGCAGCCAGCCCGACACAAGCAAAGCCCCATGCTGGGAGCAGAGGTGGGACTCCAGAAGCTGTGCAGGGGCTGCTTTGCTCTGCAGGCAAGGAAGGGCTGGGCTGCTGCACTGCCCTTGTTTGCTTTGGGATCACCGTGATTTTGGGGGGCAGTGCAGGGGGGAAGGGAGAAAGTGTGGGCTTCCCTCACCCATGGCTGGGTTTTTCCCTACCATGTAGGAGTTGGGCCTTCCTCAAGGCCCTGACAGGGATAAGATTTTTTCCCGTTTTTCTTGTTTTCCCTTTTTGTCTGTAATCTCTTTTCAAGAATGTGTTGTTTGTTTTTCCAGAGGAAGCGTTCCAGGTGGTCCAGTGCAGATGGGGAAGTGCTTGGGAGCAGCTGTGGCGTGGATGGGCGGTGGCCTTGGAGAAGGCTGAGGCCATGGTTTGGGAGCAGCTTTTCTTGCAGCCGTGGCTGGCATGAGGTGGGTCCCTGTGTGCTTGGCAGGGTGGGATCAGAGCTTTTGGGAGATGGCAGCGAGCACAGGAGCATCCTGCTCTGGGCAGCTGCTGAGGGCTGGATGTGCCGTGGCTGGCTGCAGGCTGGGCACATGTCCTGGCCTCCTGCTCTGCTGCCAAAGGCAGCAGGGATGGGCAGCTCTGGGCACAGCTCTGGGCACAGCCAGCATGGCCTGGGCACCGCAGGCCTTGGCACAAGGGCACAGGAGCCCTCAGCTGACGGGCACTTTCTGCTTTCTCTCCTTGCAGCCGGGCTCTGCAGCTGCTGAGGCTGCTCTGGGCTCTGCCAGGGCTCTGCTGGGCTCAGCCCTGGGCCCAGCTGGGCTGGCTCTGCCCTCACATTGCTCTGACAGCTTTGCATCAGACGAGCCCCTTGCGAGCACAGCGCCTGAGCTTTCTGCTTTGGCAGCTGAGTGAGACTCTCCTGCAGGCCCAGAGATTGCAGCTGGGGACACACATCCAATTGGCAAGAACCCAAACTCTCCACAGTCCCAGCTGAACGCCTGGATCTGCACAGGGTGTTTGTCTGTCCCATTCTTCCTTCTTGATTGGCTGGAATTGTGCAATTGCACTTTCTTCCTCCTCTAGAAGTGCCTGAGTGGGCCAAAGCTGGCGAGTGGGCCGTGTTCCTGAGGCAGTGCAGTCTGGAGCTGATGGATGGAGAATTGCCCTTCTGCACTGCCAAACCAGAGCAAAAAGCCCTAAGTGGCACTTTGTGTCTCTAAGAAATCCCTGACAGTTTCAAAGGGAATGTGCAGCTCCTTCCCAGGCTGAGAAGGAAGGGCATCTTCTAAAGGATTTGGGCTTTGACAGAGTTTCCATTCCCAGTCCTGCTTGGAGCGGGAAGGGCACAAAGCAATTTCCTCTTGCTTTGAGCACAATTTCAAATGGCAATGTTGGAAACAAAGCCCAAAATCTTTTCAAAGGCTGCTGGGGTCAGTAAGATGGATCCATGCCATCAGCACATTTACAATGTAAATAACTGAGTTCCCCTTTAAAAAAGATCATTTACCTCTTAATGCAAAGTTTCAGAACTTTTTCACTAACACTTGGGTTTTCTTTTCATCTTTCACATTTTATATAGTTTTTTTCTTTTTCCTTTATTTCCTTTATATAGAAAACATGTCCTAGAGAAGGAATGTCCTTTGCTCCTGGTTCCTGTGTGGAGCAGCTCCCTTCCTGCTGGCTGAGCTGCTCAGGCAGAGCCCGGCAGCTCCTGGCCCTGCAGGGCTGAGGCTTTTCCCCGTTGCTGGGCACAGACTGATGGAGCAGCACTGCTGAACACGGGCACACACAGAGGGCCCAGCAGCAGCTGCCTTTGCCCACCTGAGGCTCCAAGGCCCAACCTCTGAGCAGCCAGGGCTGGAAGAGACTGGCAGCATCTGATCCCTGACTCTGGGCCAGGGCTGCACAAATGACCCCACAGCAGCAGCAGCAGCAGCAGGTGGAGCTGACTTTCAGCACAGCCCCTGGCCCTGTTCCCTCCCATGTGCAGCGGTGTCACAGCAGCCTGAGGCACCTGGGAGCCCCCAGTGCCAGCAGGGACTTGAGATGGCAGCCCTGGGCTCCTGGAGGCTGTGCAAGGAACGCAGCTGGGCACTCCCTGTCCATGGGGAGCTTGCAGATGGAAAAGGCTGCTGTGCCCAGGCAGCTCCAAGGGCACAGAAAGGAGGCTCTGGAGCACTGGATCTGTGCCAGTGCCACAGTCCTGGGCAGCAGCCAGCCAGCCCTGGGGGAACAGAGGGCACAGCAAGAGGGACAGAAGCAGGCAAGGGCAGAGACTGGGAAGAGCCAGGCCCACGAGCAGGAACAGCTGCTCCATTGCACTCTTGGAGAAAGCTCTTGGCTGCTTCAAAGCGCTGAAAGGCGTGAAGGGCAGAGAGGAGGCCACAGCAAACAATGCTCCTCTTTGCACAGCCTCCCCTCTGCGTGTCCCAGAAGGAATTGGATGGACTGGATTCGTCTCTCCGAGTGGTCTCGTTCAGCATGAGCAGCTCAGCACCAGGAGCTGAAGGAGCTGAAGCCTCAGGCCACAGGAGCTGGGCAAGAGGGAACTTCTGGAGCAAAGTAATGCTGCTAAAATAGCCCCAGCTGAATGCAGCGGATATCATCATGGAATCACAGAATCCTTTCTGTTGGAAAAGCCCTCTGAGCTCACCCAGTGCAGCCGCTCAGCCAGCAGTGCCAAGCCCAGCACTAAAGCACGTCCCTGAAGTGCCAAGGCCTGGACAGCAGCCCTGAGTGAGGCCTGGACAGCAGGCCCTGAGCCCAAGGTGGCCTCTGGAGGAACCTTCCAAGCAAAGGTTATCTTTGTATCTGCTCCCTGCTGAGATCTGCATGGTCATTAGCACTGTGATAGATGTAGCCACTCCTTAGTGAAACATGGATGGACCTTTGTGTATTTAGAAGCCAGAGAAGGCCATGAAATCTGACATCTGGCCTTGTGTGGGGCTGAAGGATCAAAGTCAGCTGCCTTGGCTCCTCCTTGAGGCCTGGCCAGGCTTTGGGAGGGAGCCACGAGGAGGATGAAAGCAGATGTTGGCACACTAGCAGTGCTGTCAGTTTGTTCATGCAGCACTGCCAGAGCTGGGCCCTCTCCCAGCGGGCTTGGAGCCTCAGCTGGGGCTGGAGGCACCTGCAGGAATTGCCAGTGCCCAGGAGTGGCTCTGCAGCCCTTGGCTGTGACAGCTTCCCCAGCTGCTGTGTGCATCTGGGGGATGGGAAAGGCTGAGGGGAAATGCTGCTGCATCTTCCCTAATCACTGCAGGCAATCTTTGGTGGGGATGATTGGGTGCATTGCTGAGCTGCTCCTGTTGTGATTCTTTGCTGCTCTGAACTGCAGGAAATGACACGGATTCCTTCAGCTGGAGTCTGTGTCTTTGGTGCTGACTTTGGCCACTGGTCAAACCAAACTGGCCCAGTCTGGCCAGATCCCAACCAAATGTCACTTGTTCAATGTCAATGTGAGGCATCAGTGCCATCAGAAATTCCCAGATGGGAAGCCCTTCCCTGGAGTTCCCTGGCTCTGGAGTGGGCTGAGGTGGGAGCCCCGTGGGAGCAGTGGGGCAGTCGGGTAAAAGAAGCTGCAGCCCTGAATGTCTTCAAATGCATCCAAAAATTGCACATGGAAAAGGAAAAGGACTTGTGGGTTTGGGCAGACAAAGATGAATTTGTTAAGAGTCCAATGGAAACAGCACCTTCAGAAAGAACAATTATTGTTGGAATGCTCCCACATGGAGCAAGAGAAGGTTTTAATCTTGAGCTCAGCTGCATTTGTACCAGTGAAATATCAATATAATAACTAACTATATGTATTTATTGTATATTAAGATCTTAATATATATATATATATCTGTATATTTATATATATTATATATATATGTCTGTATCTATCTGTCTATATGTATATCAATATATATATCTACATATGAAATAATAATAATGTGACATAGTGCTGACAATACTAATTTGGTAGCTTTGGCTGCTCAGGAATGTAACTCTAAATACCCTACAGGGCAGGATTGGCCAGGGCCCTACTGTCAGTGGTCAACTTTGTGAGATTGTAGACAATGAAAAAAGGAGGAAGGGATGAAATTGGCTATTTTCCCAGGGTTTGGTGATACTGTGATGCAGAGGGCTTTGTCTGTTGCTGTGAAAAATACAGGGATGAAGCCTGCAGGGTTTTTCATGTAACAGACTATGCACAAGCTGCAGGATTGGTTGAACGGGTGAAGGGGTTGTTAAAAGAGCAGTTGAAAAAATGAGGAGATGGGAACCTTGGAGCTTGGCCTTGCAAAGTGTTCATGTCATGGCAGGAGGAATTGATGCAGAATATCCAGGAGAAATTATAGTAATTCTGTGAAACAATAGTGACCAGGATTGGATTATTCAACCCCATGACAGGGTAGCACAATTATTGATATTGCAATTTTAATATTGTGAAAAAAGGAGCTCCAGCTCCAATCACCACCGTTTGTGGAGATAAAGGGTTTGGATGC
Organism: Agelaius phoeniceus; assembly: GCF_051311805.1. Lineage (NCBI taxonomy): Eukaryota > Metazoa > Chordata > Aves > Passeriformes > Icteridae > Agelaius > Agelaius phoeniceus. The sequence goes on from NC_135298.1 coordinate 1,500,444, forward strand.
AGCAGTGCTAATAATGGAGCCAGAGTATGGGTCCGGAGGCCAAATGGCCCTCCCGAGGCAGCTGAAGGAGCAGCTCCTGGGAAAGACAACTCTGAGTCCTGAAAGCTGGGCAGGAACAATGGGAATGTGTCCCTGCAGCCAAGGATTGTGTGTGAGAACAAGTAGATGTGACAGGATATTGTTTTACACATGCTGCCAGACCAAATCTCCCTGTTTGCCCCAAGGGTCCCTTTGGCAAATGCTCTGATCCACGGGGCTCCATGGGAAGGCTGCTGTGACACTGAGGGACTTGCACAGGAATTGCATCCAGGAGCCTGGGTGCCCCTCAGGGACTGGGACCCGGCCCCTTCCAGCCAGAGGGGAAAGGGCCCCCCCAGCCTTGTTAGCCCCAGACAACATGGTAAAGCTGAACAGCAAAGGGCCTGGGGGCATTATTCTGGAATTCAAAAGGTGCCAGCTCCATGGACAACAGAATTCTTGTTCCTAACTCCAAGGAGATTGAGAAAAAAGAATGAAGAACGGTGTCACTGAAGTACTGCTGATGTCTGTAAGGTGTACGTTGATAGTCAGCCAGAATCTTTGTCTGCCACAAACACCTCTAGTGTTTGACCAAGGGGTTAGTCATCAAAATGTAATGATGAGTTCTGATGGATTGCTGAGCTTCTTTTGTAATTCTTTGCTAATGATGATATGCTTTGCTGAGCTTATCCTTTTGTCATTCTTTGCAGCTGTGCATGATATAAATGCCACAATTCCTTCAGTTGGTGTCTGTGTCTTTGGTAGTGACCCTGCCCACTGGTGAAACAGGGCCCCCTCTTGCCTAAGTGTTAGCTGGGAAGGCAAAAAGCCTCCCTCCAAAATTCCCCCCTTGCTCCTTGTTCCCCCCTTCATAGCCTGAGCATGATGTGCTCTGGTCTGGGCTGTGCCCGGGGTCAGTTGGGGTCACCTGTCCTGGCTGTGTCCCCTGCCAAGCTCCCCCGCAGCCCCAGCCCCTCCCCAGCGTGGCTGGACGAGGGGCAGGACAGGCCTTGGCTGTGCTGCAGCTCAGCAAGAACAAAACCATCTCTGCGTGCTCAGCGCTGTGCTCAGCACCCGGCCCAGCAGTGTCTCAGTGCCAGGGGCTGTGCCCTCAGTGCCTGCCAGGGCTTTCCATGGCAACTGCCAGGCCAGGTGCCCCAGGTGTCCCCCCCAGTGCCGGCTGCCATGGAAACAGTGCCCAGCCCTGCCCCTTTCTGTCTGGCTGACCTGGCCTTTGGCCCTGGCAGTGCCCTTGGCTGCTGGTTCCTGGTGCCTGAGCGGCCAGCGCGGCACAGGGCAGGTGGCCATGGCACAGCCCCCAGCAAGGGATCCCCTCTGGCTCTGGGCACTGACACCAGCCCTGAGCAAGGGGCCCAGGCCAGCTTTCCATGCCCACCAACCATCACAACGGCTCCGGGCATTGCTTGCCATGGCACCAAACCAAGGAACGGGTCTCCGTGGCCGTTGCCATGGCACCTGCTGGCACCAACCAGTGTCACTGCAATTGTACCTGGAACAGCCCTGGCACCGCTTTGTCGTCAGGGTTGCCATGGCAGCCCAGGGCAGCAGCAGCTCTGCAGGCAAGGGGCCATGGAACCTGGCTGCAGAAATGGCTCCTGGGGCTGCTTTCCAAGGAAACCTGAACTGATGGCGGTTGCCATGGCACCCAAACCCAGCACTGGGGTCCCTGCAGTGTCCATGGCAACAGCCCCTTGCAATGGCCCACTGCCTGTTGGGATGATGATCCACCCTCACAGCTGGCCCAGGGCAGGGCTGGAGTGCTCTTGGTGCCACCTTGGGCTTGGCACACACTTGAGGAGGATGTCTGTTTGCAATGGGGGAACTCAGGAGTTTTAGATGGCTTCAAAACTCAAAGAAGGAAAATCCCTCTTTGCCTGAGTGCAGCCACTTCTCCAGGCAAAGCAGCTCCCAGGTGAGTGAGGAGAGACACCATGGGCTTGGGGAATGTGGAGCAAGGTTGTCCACACTGGCTCAGAGCTCAAGGCACAGCTTCTCTGAGCAGGCCAGACCTCCTTAGGACAGTCCCTGCATCAATATCAGTCACTGAATGCTGCAGTCACCTCTTGTGTAATGGGAACAGCAATAAAAGACACCCTTTCAAATAGGAATACATATTTCTTAGAAGCTCTTTGAACTATTTCTCCATAACTTTCAAAGGAAACCCTCCTAATGAACTGCACAGGAGCAGAGGGAAATCAAGGCAGAGCCATGGTTTGTCAGGACTTGCTTGATCCTCATGAGCCTCACTGTGCATTTGGAGCTGAGCCCTTGAACCTCAGGGCCTGGGAGGAGATTGCACAAACCTTGCCTGGAGTCAGAGTCAGAGGAAACACCCAAACTGTCTCCAGGCATTCATGGCTCCCACTGAGGTCCCTGTCCAACACAGGCTCCTCATGGACTCCTTGGAGGAGAGAATTGGTGGCCAGGATGGCACAAAAACCTCTCAGACACTCAGTGTGGAAAGGAAAATCCAAAGTACCTTCAACACCTTGAGTGTCTCAGAGCATGAATGAGCCCCACTGAGTGTCAGTACAAAGCTCTCCAGGGACTCATTAACGCAGATAATTGGGGCCATGATTGCACAAAGCTCTCCCAGGGTCTGGATCCAAAGGGAAACACCAAGTACCTTAAAAGAACTGAAGTACCTTGAAGCATTCATGAGCCCCACTGAGTGGTGTTACTGACAGAGCCTCTGCAGGGACTAATTACAGCAGGTAATTGGAGGCCATGATTGCACAAAGCTCTCAGAGACTGCAAGGCCAAAGCCAAACCCCAAGTCCTTTGAAAAAGCTGCAGCCCCTGCAGGGAGCATTCAGGAGCCGCCAGGGCCATTGCTGAGCAAGGCTCCCCAGGGACTCCTTGCAGCAGATCCTTGAGGCCACTGGGATGTGGGCTAGGGGGGGATGCAGAGGGCAGCACAAGGGGCTGGCAGTGCCCAGCCTGGCTGGGGCTGGGCCAGGAGGCCCCAGGGCCTCAGCACAAGGTGTCTCCTCCCAGCCCTTGCTGGCACAGACCCTGCTGTGCCCCAGGGCACCAAGCCTTGGCTTCTCTTTGTCCCCAGCTGCCATCAGTGCCTCCAGTTCTCTGCTCTGCCTGGGGCCTGGGGACACTTTCTCTGTCGTGTCCCTCAGTGGGAGCCACTACAAGTCCAAGAAACTTTGGAGTTGGATTGTGACTTGGAGTTCTGCAGAGGCTTCTTCAGCTCCCTCTCAGGGCCTGATGTTCAGGGCCTCAGCACAAAGGCCCAGAGGCTCCTAAAGTCCTTGTGCTGTGTCTGTGCTGCTGAGCTGGGCCGGGCTCCTGGCCCAGAGGCAGCTCCTGGCAAGGGCAGCAGAGCTGCAGAGAGACAGCTCTGGGCAGGAGCAGCTCCTGTGCACAGCCCAGCAGGGCTGGGGCACTGCCTGCAGCCAGCCCGGGCACAGCACAGAGGCACAGAGAGCTTCAAGCAGGCAGGGCTGGGAAGGGGCTGGGAAGTGCCTGGGGCACAATCACTGCCAGCCCTTGGCACAGCAACCTCTGGCTGCAGGACAATGCAGCTGCAGCTCCTGCACTGATCTCCTAAAGCTGCAACATCCCAATGCCTGCAGACTCTGGGAGTGCATCTCTGAGCATTTCTGCTGCAGGGGAGCTGAAATGCTCATGAAGCTCTCACATGCTGAGCAGTCTCAGAATATTTCCAAGACAAGGATTTTGATTGAAATTAGGCAATTTCCTAAGACTTTGTCTTCAGATTCCTACTACTGGAGAGTGGCAGGGAGGGGGGATAATTATTAAAGGACGATTATGAATTATTAGTTATGAATTTTGGCAAGTGGTGCCTGAGATCACCAAACTGTTCCTTCTAGTGACCAGCAGGTTCACAGGAGATCCCTAATGTGCCTTCAGCCACTGTGCCCATGGACAGCAGCAGCAGCAGCTTTGCTGGAGCCATCAGGCTCAGTCTGAACTGTCCTTTCTGCAAGCTGCAAAGAGAAGCTGCCCCCAGGCAGTGCCCTGCAAACAGGCAGGGTTCTGTCAGGCCAAGGAGAGTGCACAGAGCTTTGGGCTCTGTGAGTGCTGGCACAGAGAGATCAGGCACAGGGAAACCCCTGCAGGAGGAAAATCTCCAGGAAGCAGAGAGAGGATCAGGGAAGGAGAGAAAACAGAACCCAGCAATGCTGTGGCAGGGAGAGTTGAGAGATGTGCACAGGATCCCCTGCAGTGCAGCCCCTGCCTCTGAACAAGCCCCCTCCCTCCTGTGCCCCAGCCAAGCCTCTGCCCTCAGGCCCGGGGCTCCAAGGTGTGCAGCCCCTCCTGTGCAGGCAGAGCTGCAGCAGAGCCGTGGGGCAGCTCTGCAGCCCCGGGCCCAGTTCCCTCTGCAGAGCACAGGGCTGGGAGCAGCTGCCCGGCCCTGGGGGCTCTGGAGGGGCACAGCTGGCTTAGGGTGACGCTGTCCCCAGGGCCCGGCTCTGGGCAATGCTGTCAGGGCAGCCAGGGAAGGAGCTGCATCTCCCTTCAGCCAATGCCAGCAGAAGGACACTTGCAAGTCCCTCTGAGATTTCAGTCCAGGCTGGGAGCTTCACCCCAGCATGCAAACCTGTCCTGGAGCATCTCTGAGTGATAAGATCCATGGGCAAAGGCAGAGGTGTTGTGACACTGAAAATGCTGCTGGGTTGGTGGAATGAGCAACGTGAGTCCTTGGCTACACAGGTGGAGCTGGGCTCTGCTGGATCCATCTGCTCTCACAGTACCTGGGCGTTTGTAAGAGAAACATGGGAGTGTGAACATCCTCCAGCTGAGAAAAGTGAAAGCCCAGAGGAACTGCAAACAGAATGAAGTGACAGATCAACTGTCCCCAGTCTCCACTCATTATCTTGCCTCTGGGAAATCACTCTGTTCTACCAGAGGGCAGCAGAAATGCTCAGGGTTTCTGATATCCAAGAGTACCAGGAAGTCCATGGAAGGAGCTTAAAAAGAAAACATCAGAACTCTGAAACACAAGAGCATGTCCGTGTGTGTTGCAAAGGAGGGTGTGTGGGAAGTGGCTTTGATTTTGGTTACAGGTATCTCCTCTAACCCTTCACTGTCCTTTTCTCCATTAACAGGTGCCCATGTGCAGCCACAGCAAATGTCCAACAGCAGCTGCATCAGCCACTTCCTCCTGCTGGCATTGGCAGAGCCGGGGCAGCTGCAGCTCCTGCACTTCTGCCTCTTGCTGGGCATCTCCCTGGCTGCCCTCCTGGGCAACGGCCTCATCATCAGCGCCGTAGCCTGCGGCCACCACCTGCACACGCCCATGTTCTTCTTGCTGCTCAGCCTGGCCCTCCCTGACCTGGGCTCCATCTGCACCACTGTGCCCAGAGCCATGCACAATTCCCTCTGGGACACCAGCACCATCTCCTACACTGGATGTGCTGCACAGGTCTTTTTCTTTTTGTTCTTTATCACAGCAGAGCTTTCATTCCTGACCCTCACGTGCTCCAACTGCTACGTGTCCATCTGCAAAGCCCTGCACCACAGGACCCTGCTGGGCAGCAGAGCTTGTGCCCACATGGCAGCAGCTGCCTGGGCCTGGGGCTTTCTCACTGCTCTGCTGCACATGGCCAATACATTTTCCCTGCCCCTGTGCCATGGCAATGCCCTGGGCCAGTTCTTCTGTGAAATCCCCCAGATCCTCAAATTTCCAACCCCAGGGAACTTGGGCTTCTTGCTGTTGGTGCCTGTTTATCATTTGGCTGTTCTGTGTTCATTGTTGTTTTCTCCTATGTGCAGACCTTCAGGCCGTGCTGAGCATCCCCTCAGAGCAGGGACAGCACAAAGCCTTTTCCACCTGCCTCCCTCCCCTGGCTCTACCTCTGTTTATCAGTACTGCAGTGTTTGCCTGTTGTTGCAGGCTCCCAGCCAGGTAATAATTAGCATTGTCTCCATGATTGCAGAAGGCTGATCCATGGCTTTATTCTACTATATTATATCATATCCTACTGTACTTATTAAGGAACTCCTCCCCTTACAGACAGTGCGATACAGCTTTGCCCTAATTGCTCAATCCCTGCAAACACCATGCAGTGGCCAGGCAGAGCTGTCAGCAAAGGAAGGGCCCAGCCAGGTGGGGCAGCCGGGGGATGCCGACAGCCTGCAGGGACAGAGGCGCAGGGCAGGGACACCGTGGGACAGCCTGGGCTGCACAGGGCACAGGGATGGGCAGCAGCTGCAAGACAGCCCTGCCAGAGCCAGCTTGGGCAGCACTTTGGCCATGGCTGCTGGGCCTGGGGCCAGGAGGGGACAAGTGACCCTTGCAGGCCTGGGGCCTCATGGCCTCCTTGTCCCTGCTCAGCAGCCTGGCAGGGGCCGCCCCACGCTCCTGGCCCTGGCATTGCACATCCCCACATGCCAGTGCCCATCCCGGGAAGAGCCCTGAGCAAGGAGGGAGGGACAGGATCTGCCTGGCCAGGCCCTGGGGCTCAGGCCTTGGCATTTTTCATTCCTGAAACACATCCAGGTGTGCTCAGCACATGAGACACCTTTGCCTTGCTTGTGCCCACCTGGCATCACTGCCTGCAGTGTTCTGCTCTAGCTGGAACCTGGGGACACTTCTCAGTTGTGTCGCTGGCAGGGATCTCTTCAAAGTACAAGAAACTTCAGTGTTTCAATAGAACTGAGTTCTTGAGGGTTTTGTGACATCACTGAGGGGATGGTGACATCACAGAACTGGCTGTGACATCACAGATCTGGCTGTGACACCACAGAGCAGCATATGAGACCATAGAGCAGAGTCTGCCATCACAGAGGGTGGCTCAGTGGCATCAGAGAGTGGGCTGTGACATCACCTGTATGCTGGATATCATCATAAAGCAGGCTGTGACATCACAGGGTGACTTTGTGACATCAGTCTTCTGTGACGTCACAGCACTGCTGTATGACATCACAAGGTGACATAGAGTTGGCTCTGTGACATCACGGGGGCAGTGTGACATCACAGGTTGCTGTGTGACATCACAGGGGCTGTGTGACGTCACAGGGGCTGTGTGAGGTCCCTGGGGAGGTCACTCTGCCCCGGCCCCCTCACAGTTCCCCCCAGAGAAGTCCAACCCTGCTCGTGCACAGTGGGGTCCCCTGTCCCCCCGGGTCCCCCTGCCCCCAGCCCCACAGCCTCCCCCGGAGGATGTTCCACGAGATCGACCCCAGAGCCTGACACGGGGATGGGGGGCCGGGGCCCTGGGGGTGGCACAGGGGGACAGGGACCCCCTGGCAGCGTCCCCGTGTCCCCCAGGGCCAGAGCCTGGGCCAGGGCTCCTTCACCTTGCTACCAACGAGGCCTTGAGAGCGCTGAAAAAATCCCCAGCAAGGGAGCAGCGAAAACCAGATTTAATCTTAAGGGACAGCAGCACAAAGTTCCTTGGCAAGAGTCACTCTGCTCCTGACTGGACACTTCAGGCACACCAGGGAAACAAAGCAACAACAAAACCAAACAGAATCCAGGCAATCAAACCAGAAATTAACCGAGAACTGTCCTTCTGTGTGTGTGTGTGAGAAAAGGACAGAGAGGACAGGGATAAAAGGAATACAGCCTAAAAGTTTAACAGAGCTCAAACTTAACCTATACTGATACTTTCAACTTCACAAATTTGCAAAAGAGCAGAGTGTAACAGCATTTAACATAACTTAAACCTATGACTTTGCAAATTTAACAGAGGAATAAGACCTTACAATATTTAACTTAGCTGATAACTTATATTGAAGGTAACAACTTAGCAACTAAGAACAACTCTTAGCAGCAGTTAATTTCACTTAGACCTTGTGATTTAAACTTCCCTACAGGACTGACTGACTCAGCTATCCAAGGCACTCCAACCCCTAAGGGAGCAGCATTTCTGCCACATTTCCCCAGCACAGGCACTCCTGTGTGCACACAGCCACAAAGAGTCAGTGCAAGGCACCTGGGAGCAATTCCCCTGAGGGCAGGGAATGCTCACTGCTGATGCTTTGGCATCTCCCCAGCGGGCAAAGGGTTGAGCCTGGAGGAGTGGGGGGATCGGCCCAGGCTCTGTGCTTCTTCAGGATCCCCGAGTGCAGCAAACGGGAGAGTTCCCGGCTGGGAGAGGCCCCGCTCAGAGGGAGTCGCTGGCCCAGGAGAGCTCCAAGGGCTCCTTTTGGAGCGCTGTTTGCAGGGCCCCAAGAGAGGGGCTTCAGTCCCAGCAATGGCTCATCCTGGCCGCACTGGGCACCAACAGTTTTCTTTGGCAGGGTGAGAACAGGGATCTTGTGCCAAGAGGGAACAAAACCAGTTCCCAGGGCTGCTGCTAAAGGAACCAGGAGCTGGTTGGGCAGCAGCAGTGCCTGGAGCAGACAGTGTTTGTGATGAGCTGCAGAGGAGCTGAGCCCAGGGGCTGTTGGCCAAGGCCGAGGCCCAAGGAGCATTTCTCAGCTGGCAGGGCGGCCTGAGAAGGGCAGGGGGGAATGCACCAGCACAGGGCCATGGAACCAAGGGACCATTGTGTCACTGTGGGGCCCAGTGACACCAAGGCACCATTGTGACATTGCTGGGCCTCATGGAACCAAGGGGACCGTACTGACATTGTGTGGCTCCATGGAATTTAGGGATCATTGTGACACAGAGAGGCCTCATGGAACCAAGGGTCCATTGTGACACCAGGGGGCCTCATGGCACCATGGAGACCATTATGACACTTTGGGGTGTCATGGAACCAAGGGGCCATTGTGACACTGCAAGACTCCATGGAACCAAAGGTTCATTGTGACATTGCAAGGCCTCATGGAACCATGCAAAGTCAATTAAGACTCTTTACAGCCTCATGGAACCAAGGAGCCATTTTGACACTGAGAGGCACCATGGAATCACGGAGACCATTGTGACACTGAGAGGCACCATGGAATCATGGAGACCATTGTGACACTGGGGGTCCCCACAGAACCAAGAGGACCATTGTGATATTGTGGGGCCTCGTGAAACCAAGAGGCCTTTGTGACACTGCAGGGCTGCATGCAACCAAAGGTCCATTGTGACACTGCAGGGCCTCATTTCATCAGTGCTCCATTGTGACACTGGGCAACCAAAGGAGACCATTGTGACACTGCGGGGCTGCATGGAACCAAAGCTCCAGGGCGACACAGAGTGGCCTCCTGTCATCAATGGTCCATTGTGACACTGTGCAGCCAGAGGAGACCATTGTGACACAGCAAAGCCCCAGCGTCCAAAGGTCCATTGTGACATTGCAGGGCTCATGGAACAGAGGAGTCACGCGACATTGTGGGGCCTGGGGAACCACGGAGACCATTGTGACACTGCAAGGCCTCATGGAATCCTTGGGACCATTGTGACACTGCGGGGCCTTATGACACCTGGGGGCCACTGTGACATTGTGGGACCCCATCGAACCTGGGGGCCAGTGTGACACTGCAGGTCTTCTTGTAATCAAGGGGCCACTGTGACACTGCTGGAACCCATGGAATCAAGTCACCATTATGACACTGCAGGGCCCCATGGATCCAAGGCACCATTGTGACACTCTGGAGCCCCATAAAACCAAGGGAACAAAGAACAGCTCTGGCTGGTTTGGCCTCCCATGGGCTGCCTGACTGGTCCAAGGGACCTTTGCATGTAGAGGGTTACTTCTCATCTGCTGCTGAAACACTGGGGCTCTGTGCTTTCCTTCCCAATGGAAAAGAACTGTCCTTCTGCTTCAGGCACCCATGGCCAGTATTGGGATTTCACCTCCAAATTTCCTTCAGTCCAGGGATTGTTCCCATAGGAATATTGCCAGGACAAATCTGGCTGGCAGTGGTTTCACAATGGTCACCTCGCATCTGTCTCCAAAACACTTGGGGAGGCTCCATGCTTCACTTCCATGGGAAAGAACTGTCCTGCTTCTCCAGGTGCCCATGGCCGAGATTGGGTTTCCACCTCCAAAAATCCCTAAATCCAAAATCTGCTATTACTGACAAGTCTGGCTGGCCTTGGCCTACTGACACTCTCACCTGCCTTCCAAACCTTGGAATTCTGTGCTTTCCTTCTTATGGAAAAGAACTGTCCTTCTCAGCCAGGTGCCCATGGCCACAATTGGGATTTCACCTCCAACACTGCCTGTTGTGACAGACTGGAGGAGATTGTTGGCTCCAAACATTTTGTGTGTGGGGGAGGAAGGGGCAGGTCGGGCCTTGCCCTGCCCTGTAAGCCCAGCCCTGCCCTGCCCTGTGACCCCAATGCCCCCAGGGGCCTCCAGTGGGTTTACGGTTTCTACCTGAACCGCGGCACACTGAACCCCCAGCACCGCCGTCCGAGCCTGGGCACTGGGGCCCTCTTGGCTCTACTCAGTGCTGCTGCTGTACTCGGGGCACCCCAAACCCCGGTAGGGACCCGTGTCCCCCCACTCCAGGGATTGTGCGCGACTCACACTGCCCCGATCCTCCCCGCAGCCGGAGCTCCGTTCGGGGTTTGCGTGCCAACTCACCAATTCGTCTGCCACCCTCAGCACGTCCTGAGGGCGCCTACCAAGCCTGAAGGGGGAAGGCCGACCCCTTGCGTGCCACTCACATTTCTATTCCTCCCACGCCCGGAGGGGGGCCCACCTTATCCCCCTGGGAGGCGTCTCACTCACTCAGGCTTCTCCTGCTTCCCTCCGTTTCTGGCCGGTCCCCTCGCAGGAGTCCGGAACCGCGGTACTCGGAGGCCCACAGCTGCTTCAGGGCTCCGAGCTGCCAGGCCCCATCTCACACACACTTCTTTCGCTTGCCTCCTACTCCTGACACCGCCTTTACTTACCCATGCTCCTCCACACTCTTTGCTCCTAGGCTGCTGCCGACCGATCCAGATAGGGCCAGATATCCCGCAGGCCCTCAGTCCTCTTTGGGTGTGGCCTGTCCTGGACCAGTCCCCCAGACTGTTATGAATGGCCCGTGAGCAGCTCTTTAGTGATTTCAGCTTTACTGGAAACAGTCTAGGCAGGGCACCCATGGAGTGTGCGCACACCACCGCTCCTCCCCAGACGGCGTGGAGGAGGAGGAGGTCAGCTCCATCCTCCAGCAGAGCTGGGTCTTCTTTCCTCACGACAGTCTCTGAGTAGACGCCTGTTGGTTTCAGGTTCATAATCTTTATACTGCTCTTGGCCCACTCTGGTTAGGTTGATGAAGGCTAAAAGTTCTGACCAGGATCTTTGATATTGTCTTAAGTTCTCTTTGTTTAGAGGTGGTATTTTGATTCTTTATTTGCATGGTGGTTGGTTGTTCTAGGGGTTTTTGTTATGTAATCCTCTTCTGCTTAGTCTTATGGGAGTTTCATATTTGCTGATTAGGTGATGTAATCATCTTCTTTATGGTCTTGGGTGATTTGACATTTTAGATGAGAGTGGGAGCAGCGGGGGGAATACCCAACAGTAAGGGGATTTACATAATTTTAGGACCTTTAAAAAAAGAATTAAAACTAACACCGGCACTTTACATAACTATAAAACATTAAACAAACAATCTGTACCTATCATTGGAATTTTCTATTAACTCCTTTAACAATGTATTCTCTACAACACTCTGGGAGGTTGTGGAACCAAGGGGATCATTGTGGCACTGTTGGGGCCCATGGAACCAAGGGGCCAGTGTGGAAACAAGAGGCCATTGTGAGCCTGTGGGGTGTAACAGCCCAGAACACTGAAATGCTGCAGGTAACCAAAGGCTCCTTTACTTGAGTTTGGTGCACAGCAGGAACACCAGCCAGATATTCTCAAGAGGTCAACATGACACAAAATTTTACTTGCAAAGTACAAAAACACAAGAAACTTTGGAAGAGGATTTACTGCAACATCCAATTACACAGAAAACACTTATCATAGCAGTAACTTCATTAACTTAGCTCATTTAACCTAGAAATCATTGAACACGTAAGCTGCTGAGGTGCCCAAAAAATGTTGCATATAAAGAGCATTAGAAGGAGAAGAAAGAGAGAGAGACAGAAAGACAGAAGCTCTATAGAAAGACACGCATATGACTATCAGTTCCTAGGGTTCCAGTGTGGGTGAGACACAAACCCCAGGAGAAGGCAGAGTCCATACCAGGGGCTGACCTTGTGCTCCGTGTTTTTAAGCCCCCGGGCCTTTGTGGGCCTGCCCCCAGGTGGGATTTCTGATCGCTCAGGCAATCAGGGCTGGGTTAGCACTGTCCCCACTGTGTGACTGATTGACAGCTCATCCCACGGTGTCTCAGGACATTGATCTCACCCAGCCTCTGACAGTGACCATGGTGACACCGCGGAACCTCATGGAACCATGGGTCGGTTGTGACCAGGTGGGTCCAAGGACACCACGATGACACTGGGGAACCTCATGGGAACAAGTGGCCATTGTGACGCTGTGGATCCCCATGGAACCAAGGGAACATGGAACAGGCTGATGCCTTCAGTTTTAGCTGTCATATCTCCAGATTCTGTACTGCATTAGTCTGTAACTCTGGACTTCATACAGAGTGTTAGCAAGTTCTCTTCACAGTGTAGTCAGACAAAACAATCCTTTTCCAGCCCCACAACCAGATGCTGTTGCAGCTTCAGGCCCCAAAAGGGCAAACAACAGCAAATTGAGGACAGCAAACTGGGAGGATGGGACTGCATCACCTGAGGCTGGAATTGGACATTTAACCCCAATATTTAAATGGACCAAACCTTATAAAAGTGTGAAAACTCCTGACCAGTCATCCATTTTGAGTGTAGCCTTGGCTGGGCTCTTGTCCTGCTCAAGGGGAATCCTTTGAAGGCCTTGTAATAAATCCCTACTTTATTCCTTTAACTCTGCCCAGCCTCTGTTCCAGGGAGCCTCTCCAGGCATCAAGCTGATCAGTGCCCGGAGAGCAAAGGATTGCTCAGGAAGTCTCCCTCACCCTTGGACAGTCCCATCTGACCAGGGCAAAAATCCAGTGGGGAGGAGAACATTATCTTGGGCCCTGGAAGGTGTGTTCTGCCTTTGCTTTGCATTTCCTTTCCTACGACATTTGTGACGTCCACTTTTAGGAACTGAGGCTCATGGAGTTGCCACCAAATCTCTCATGGGGCTCCTCAGAGTGCACAAAGCCCAAAGGACCTGCACCTCAACCAGAATTATCTTCAAGAATTAATTTTGTCAGGAGTGGGATTAATGAAAAATATTTCAATGAGCAATTACCTCAAATGATTTTTTCCCCTATTTTCAAGATTTTCTCTCCTTAATTTTCTTTTCATAAGAAGCAATATAACATTATTTTCTAATTGATATTGAAGCAGGGTGTTCCCTAAGGAAGTCTTGATTGGTAGGAAAGGTCTTCCTTGAGGTCAAGCACTGCCTCTATGGATAAAACTTTGCTTCTCACATTTCCAATACTGCCATTTCTCTGCTGGGCCTCCGGGCACCTGCATCCCTTTTTACCTTCTAGAATACAATGATCTGCGTCTCAGCTGCTTTTATTTTTTAGGACCGGAATGATGTTTTCTGTGGTGGTGAAACAGCAGCCAAAGGCCGACAAACTGAATCCGGACCTGAGATGACAGAAGCCATGAGAAAGCTGACAACTCTTTGTGAGAACAGAGTTGTGCAGCAGTGAAAAACAACTTGTTTTTCCTGAGAAAGAGCTCTAGGACTGTGATAAACACTAGCCACCCACATAAACTGTTTTTTCACTCTTTGATAGAAAAATGAAAACTATCTCTCACAAACAACTTTTCCTGCACTTACACACCAGGGGTTTGAGTGACCAATCAATCACCTGTGAGTAAACCATCTCCAAACACATTCTGCACATGAGCCCAACACAGGAGAAGCAAATGAGATAAGCATTGTTTTCCTTTTCCTCTGAGGCTTCTTAGCTTCCCAGGAGAAAAATCCTGGGCGGAGGGATTTTTTCAGAGAATGTGAATGCCCCAGTGTTAGAGATGAGTAATGAGATGGTTGGCTCTCCCAGTTAAAGGGTGAACATGATCAGTATGTTAAGAGAAGTTGTACAGATGTAGAGTTCTGTTACTGCAATGTGTCCCCCCCGCCCAGCATTGTTATCCCGGGATGATCTTGGTAGTGCGGGCATTTGGGGAGGGGCAGATTGTTCCTAAGAGGCACGGCTTAGCAACAGCTGAGCTCCAATCCAGTTCCAGGAAAGCAGTCTGCACCAATGGACAGCGACCAAGAGTCAAGAGACAGCCTTTGGGAGGAGCTAGGGCTGCCTGTTGCAACAGCAAGGATATAAAAGGGAGAGCAGCCATTGTGTGGATGAGCCAGCCACGTGGTTACCAGCCACAAAGTGGGGGAGCCTCCCAGCACTGTCACTTTTTCCTTATTTAGTCCTTTTGTTGGAAGTTTGGTTAAGCTTTTAATAGACCTTTCAAAATTTTGAGACATGAACAGTCATTTCTCACAGGGAGAAAAAGTTTTAAAAGAAAGCTTTTTTTTTAATATATCATTTTCTTTAAAACCCAGGCCATGCCGACTTCTCTCACAGTGAACCACAGCCTTTCTCCACCTGCACAGCCCCCCCTCCACTCAACCCACTCCCCCTGGACTCTGCACAACTCCCAACACACCATTTGTCTGGGGGAAAGCACAGACTGTGTCAAGGCAGCAGAGCCCAGACCTGGCCTGACTTCCCCAGACCACTGGAAAGGAGGAAATCCAGACCCACGGACACACACACGGACACAGAGCAAAGCTTTGTTCAAAGGGTTTATTGACTATTGATTGATTATTCTTCAGGGGAAATGGCCCAGGGCTCAAAGGGTTCAGGGGGTTCCTGCAGGGAGGATCATCTCCTCATGCCACTGGAGAGGAAAAAGGACACTGGTCCTTGCCAGCCTAAAAGACAAAGCCCAGAAGGTGACCCCTGGAGCCCACTGGGCCATGGCTGGGCTTTGTCCCCAGCCCTGTCCCTGCAGGCACGGCTCACCTAGGCATCCAGAGAGGCAGCCAGGCGCTTCTGCCGCAGGAGAGCCCGCAGCTCTTCAGCCACAGGGGGCTGGGGACAAAGGCAGCGTTAGAGACACACTGGGGGCACTGGGCTGCACTGGGAGGCAGGGGAGAGCAGGGGCGCCTTGGGGAAGGGGCTGTGGGAGCAATGGGGTGCAGGAGCTGCTGTGCTGCTGCCCAGAAGCACTGGGCTCCTGGCCAAGAGGCACAGCTGGGGCAGGGGCTGCATGGGACATGGGGAAGTGGGCACCTGTTCCCAGGCAGCCACTCAGAGCTAATTGGGGTAACAGAGGTGCCCTGAGAGGAGGAGGGGTGTTGGTGCCCTGCCAGCCTCTCTGACAAGCCCTGTTTACCCAGGCCCTGAGGCACCAGGAGCACATTCAGACATCTTGGGCTTCCAGGAAGGAAAATCCACAGTGAAGTGGTTCCTGAGAGCTGTCCATGGCTGTGATTCCTGTTGGACATTCCAGGGCATTAGTGAAGGGTTCTGCACATCTTTTTCCCCAGGGACATTGTGCATCCATCAGTGAAGTGTTATGGCCCAGCTGGGAAAACATTTCAGGCCACTGCCTTGATTGTTTGCTCTGGAACTCACCCAAGGAGGTGCAGGGCCCCAGAAGATTTTTCTGTGGAGTGCCCCAGGGCTGAGAGACCAGAGTGTCCCTGTGGGAAATTCTTGACCAGATGGACAAGAGCTGCGATGTCATTGGGTTGCTAAGGACACCTTGGAATGGAATTGAGGATGTGTCCGCAGGGTTCTAATTGCAGAATAATGGCCAAGGAGAGATCCAGACCTCCTTGGAGATCAGTGCCAGTCACGGGGGTGGCGCTGGACAGCCACTGACCACGTGCCAACAGCCCGGGCAGAAGGAGCTGGACGTGCCCAGAGGCTCCCAGTGTGGGCAGATTGGCCCTGCAGCCTCAGGGACCCCATGGGAATGTCCCTGCCGCCCTCGGGGCTGTGCATGAGCTGTGCAGAATCTCTCCCTCCAGCTCTCAGCAGCATTTCAGCAATGAGCTATTTCCCCTCTTTGACTGACCGGTGCTTTTGCACAAACAATTTACATCAGGGTCCTCGGCACAGGAAAGGCTCAGACTTCATGGAGCAGCTCCAGAGGAGGCTGAGATGCTCCAAAGTGTTGGAGCACCTCTGTGACAGAGACAGGCTGGGGGCACTGGGGTGGTTCAGCCTAAAGCAGAAAAGGCTGTGGGGAGACCCCATTGTGACCTTGCAGCACTTCAAGGAACCTCACAGGAAATGTGGGGAGAAATGTTTTAGTAGGCCTGTCTCAATTGGAGAAGGGGAAATGGTTTTAAAGCAGAAGAGAATAAGTTCAGACTGGAGATAAGGAGGAAATATTTGATGCTGTGGCGGTGAAACACTGGCATAGGTTTCCTGGACACCTGGTGGATGCTCCATCTTTGGAAATATTCCTGGTTGGATGGGCTCTGAGCAGCAGGATGGAGGAAAAGATGTCTCTGCTCCCACCCCACAGGAGGCCCTGTGGTGTCAGCTACCAGAGGGGTCAGTGTCTCTTGCAGGATTCAATTCCCCCGGAGAGCAGAGGGAACACACAGCAGCACAGATGGCAGGAACGTCCTCCCGTGGAGATGGGAATATTCTGGATCAACAGGCTCAGGCTGCCCAGTTTTGTGTCTTTGTAGATGGACACCAGTGTCAGAAGAGACTGAGAACCAGGAGCCCCCCCCAGTGTCTCTGAGTGCCCTTGGTTCCAGGAGGCCCCACAGAATCCCAGGGTGTGGCAGTAAGTTCCTTTGTTCTGAAACTGTGGTGTTATAAGCAAAAGTAGTTTGCTCCAGTTGTCTCCCATGCATGTTGGTTTGCCCTGGGGATGTACCTTCCCATCCCCCTGTCCATCTACCTCAAGACCTCCTGCTAATTCCAGATCCTTCCCTGCCACTCAGGGAAACCCTGCCCGCCTCCCTTGTCCATTACAGAAACCCCACCTTTCTCTCTAGAAACTTCTGGGTCCATCTTGTATCCCTCGAATACCCATTGGTGTGCTCAGTCCACTCTCCTCCCCTGTTGTTGCCCACTGGTTGCCATAATGTGTGCCCTGCCCTGTGCTCCTCCCCAGGTTTCTGCCATTGGTCCTTGTTTGTATCCTCCCCATGTTCCCTGTCCCGTACTGAAGCTGTTGTAACCCTGCATTTGCTGTCACTTGTCCCTGCACCCTCTTGGAGAGTAAAACCTGTTGGGAGCATGCAGAAGTGATCCCTCTCTTTGCTTGGCTCTGGATTCCTCATCTCGGGACAACATCAGTAGCTGCACAGAGCAGCTTGCTGCTTCTGGGAGACAAGCAGCCCTGCTTGTACCACCAGCCAAACCGGCCCCAAGGGCAGGCAGGGAGTGGCCACTCCTGGCACGGGCCAGGAGACAGGGCTGGCTGCAGACATCTGCGAGTGGCCACCGTGTCACCAGGGCCCCTTTGGCTCCAAGAGGCCCCAGAGAATCCCAGGGCCCCTTTGGCTCCATGAGGCCCCACAGAATCCCAGGGCCCCTTTGGCCCCATGAGGCCCCAGAGAATCCCGGGGCCCTTTTGGCTCCATGAGGCCCCACAGAATCCCAGGGCCCCTTTGGCTCCATGAGGCCCCAGAGAATCCCAGGGCCCCTTTGGCTCCATGAGGCCCCACAGAATCCCAGGGCCCCTTTGGCTCCAAGAGGCCCCACAATGTCACAAGGACCCCTGGACACCACAAGGCCCTGAGGTATCCCAATGGATCCTTGGTTCCAACCGGCCGCGCTGTGTCACAAGGGCCTCTGGATTCCCTGAGACCCCCCAGTGTCACAGTGTCCCCTTGTTTCCACAAGCCACAGGGTCACAATGGTCCCTGAGCATCTTTAGGCACCAGAGTGTCACAGCATCCCCTCAGTTCCATGAACTCCACAATGTCACAATGTCCCCTTGGCTCCATTTAGTCCTGCAGTGTCACAATGGTTCCTGGGATCCATGAGGCCCTGAGGGATCACAGTGGATGGTTCCATGAAGCCCCACAGGTTGGCAGTCTCCTCTTGGTTCCATTCTACAAGAACCCAGAGTGTCACAGAGCCCCTGTGATCCCATGAGTCCCTGCAGTGTCACCATGTCCCCATGAGTCCCTGCAGTGTCACAGTGTCCCCAGGAGGCCCTTGCAGTGTCACAGAGGAGCAGCACTGGAGTGGGCACAGCACCAGGGGAGGTTTGGCAGTGTTCCCCTCTCTGTGACACCACAGCAGTGGCAGCTACAATGTTCCCCTCTCTGTGACACTACAGGTGTGGCAGTACCATGTCCCCTTCTCTGTGACACCACAAGGGTGGCAGCCCCAAAATTCCACTCTTTATGACCCCACAGCAATGGCTGCTCCAACGTTCCCTTCTCTGTCACACCAGAGCAATAGCAGCACCAACATTTCCCTCTGTGTGATACCACAGTGGTGGCAATCCTGATCTTCCCCTCTGTGTGACACCACAGTGGTGGCAATCCTGACCTTCCCCTCTGTGTGTCACTGCAGCTATGGCAGCCCTAAGTCCCTTTTCTGTGACACCACAGCAGTGACAGCCCCAACGTTGCCCTCTCTGTGACACCACAGCTGTGACACCCTAATCTCCCTCTCTGTGACACCAGAGGTGGCAGCCCCAGCGTTCCCCTCTGTCTGACACCAACACAGTGGCAAACCTAAGATTCCCTTCTCTATGAGGAAACAGTGGTGGCAGCCCCAGCGTTCCAATCTCTGTGACACTGCAGCAGTGCAGCCCCAACGTTCCCCTCTCTGTGACACCACAGCAATGGCAGCCCCAGTGTCCCACTGTCTGTGACACCACAGCATCACAACCTCAACTTTCCCTCCTTGTGACACTGCAGCTGTGGCAGCCCAGAAGTTCTCTCAGTGACACCATTGCTATGGCAGCCCCAGTGTCCCCCCCTCTGTGGCACCGCAGCAGTGGAAGCCCCAAAGTTCCCCTCTCTCTGTCACTCTAGGGGTGGCTGTCTAAAGTTCTACTCTCTATGACAGCAGCACAGTGGCAGTTGCAACATTCCCCTCTCTGTGACACCTCAACATTTGCAGCCCCAGTGTTCCCCTGTCAGTGACACCACAGTGGTTGCAACCGCAGTGTTCCCCTCTCTGTGACATGACAGCGGTGGCAAAACCAATGTTCCCTTGTCTATGACACCAAAGCGATTGCAAGCCCTGTGTTCCCCTGTCTGTGACACCACAGAGGTGGCACCCCCAGTGTTCTCCTGTCTATGACAGCATTGCAGGGCCAGCCCCAACATTCCCCTCTCTGTGACCCCTCAGCCCTGGCAGCCGCTGTGACAGCACAGCTGTGGCAGTCCCATTGTCCTGGTCTCTGTGACGGCACAGCTGTGGCAGCCGCTGTGTTCCCCTCTCTGTGACAGCACAGCTGTGGCAGTCCCATTGTCCTGGTCTCTGTGACGGCACAGCTGTGGCAGCCGCTGTGTTCCCCTCTCTGTGACACCACCGTCCTGGCATCCCCAGCGTTCCCCTCTCTGTGACAGCACAGCTGTGGCAGTCCCAGTGTTCATCTCTCTGTGACAGCACAGCTGTGGCAGTCCCAGTGTTCATCTCTCTGTGACAGCACAGCTGTGGCAGTCCCGTTGTCCTGGTCTCTGTGACACCACAGTGGTTGCTGCCCGAACGTTCCCCTCTCTGTGACAGCACAGCCCTGGCAGCAGCACTTGAACAGAAGCAGCAGCTGTGGAACAACAGGGGAGCAGGGGAGGAGCAGAGACGGAACTCTGGAAGAGCAGGAGATGAGCAGTGCTGGAGCAGTGTTGGAGCGATGTTGGACAAGCAGAGGAACTGTGCGGGAGCATCCCCAGAGCAGCAGTGGAGCAGCTTTTGAGCAGCAGTGGAGTAACCATGGAAAAGGTGGAACAGTGGTGGCACAGGAACCACAGCCATGAACAGTGGTGGCACATTGGTGGCACATTGGAGGCATTTTGGTGGCATGTTGGTGGCACGTTGGTGGCACATTGGTGGCATATTGGTGGCACGTTGGTGGCATGTTGGTGGCACATTGGAGGCACGTTGGTGGGACCGTGGTAGCACATAGGTGGCACATTGGTGGCACGTTGGTGGCATGTTGGTGGCACGTTGGTGGAACGTTAGTGGCACATTGGTGGCACATTGGAGGCACTTTGGTAGCACGTTGCTGGCACATTGGTGGCACATTGGAGGCACGTTGGTGGCATGTTGATGCCACGTTGGTGGCACAGTGGTAGCACATAGGTGGCATATTGGTGGCATGTTGGTGGCACATTGCTGGCACATTGGTGGCACATTGGTGGCACATTGGAGGCACATTAGAGGCACGTTGGTGGCACGTTGGTGGCTCAGGCCCCACAGCTGTGGAGCAGCGCCAGAGATGCCGAAGCTGCGGGACACAGAGCGGCTCCGAGCGCTGTGTCCTGCAGGAGCCGGCCCCGCACACCAGAGCGATCCCGTCAGGCTGACCCAGAGCAGGGGCAGCAGCAGGAATTGCTGCTGGGCTCTGGAAGGCGCGGATGGAGAACATTTAATGGTGACCTGGGGGTTTGATCCTGCTCATTGTGGTCGCTTCTGGCGTGCCGGGACAGTCCCAGTCCATCTGAAGTCATGAACTCAGGAGATACTGAGGGCAACAGCAATCAAATTGCCTTCTTTACTGCAGGGAAACACAGCTTGGGAGAAGTTTCATGATTTCTGATTTAGGAACCAAACTGGGTCAGTTACTGGCCTGTGCTTTGTTCTAGTCCAAGAAGAAATTTCCAAAGTGCTGCGGTTTGGAGTTACAAACGAGCAACGTGCCTCATCACCTGGATATTGCACTTGGAGTACAGAGCTATTTGTGGTCGTTATGATCAAGAAAACCACTGGAATTCTTTTCCCGATTTCACTCTTTATTCCTCTCTCTGGGATGAAGCCTCCAGGACTCCCTGCAGGTCTGCTTTCCAGAATTTGCTCCTCTGGAGTTGGGATTGGACAAATGAGCAGTGGGAAGAGGGAGGAAAATGGACTGTTCAAACTGCAAACTCTGTTTTTGTAGCCTCTGGATTTCCAGTGTTTAGAAATTGTCATGTTTTCAACTATCTGCCCAAATCCCACATTTCTCACTTTTGCCCTGGCAGAAAACCTTCCTTTGGCCCCATTTAGGAACTGACCCTCAGAAACACCTCAGTGCAGATGCTTTTTGGTTGGTTTTGCTAACAGATGACAAGAAAATCAGTGCAAGGGGAGGCATGAGGGAGAGGGCAGAAACAATTCCTTTCTTTTGTCTTCCTGGTAGAAAATCTCCTGCAGAGGTTGTGCTGCAGCAGGAGACTTGGTGGGCCAAGGGCTGAGGGAAGCGATTCAGCTGAGGCAGCTGAGACATCTCCTCCCTGGTTTGCAGCCCTGGGGCTGGCAGGGGACACAGCTGCCCCCCGTGCACCCCACAGCCCCTGGAATGGGGGATTCTTCCCGCCTCTGCCAGATGCTCCTTCTCCATCCCTGGCCTGGGTGCTCCTGCTCTGAGCTCCCTGCCGTGGTCATTGCTGGCGGTGGGGAGCAGGAGGGAGGAGTTCAGCGCCAACCTGGGAGGTGCCAGTGGGGCAGAGATGTGTGGAGGTGACAGTGACAGAGCGACAGGATGTGCAGATGGACACAGGGACAAGACAACACCTCTGGGGGAAACCTCTTTGAGATTCAGAGACATTTCCTTTGGAACACACACACGGACACAGACACACAGACACAGAGTGTAGCTTTGCTGAAAGGGTTTATTTCTCATTTGAGGAAAAAGGCCCAGGGCTCACAGGGGATCAGGTGATTTCTCCAGAGGTGATCATCTCCTCATGCCACTGGAGGGGGACAGGACATGATTTTCACCAAGCGTTCCAGTGCTAAAAGACAGAGCCCAAAATGTGATGCCCTGTGTCCCCTGGACAGGAGAGGGGCCTCGTGCCCACCTCTCTTTCATGAGGGTGAAAAGAATTGAGGTTCTGGATAAACCCAGGACAGGATTTGGCCCCTCAGATCCACAGCGTCCCCAAACCCCCTAAGCCCTGGGATGCTCCAAAACTGGCCTGAGAACCTCCCTGCCCCCAGGGGGACTGTGGGGTTCCCAGAGCTCCCCAAGTGCAAGGAAAGACTTGGGGCTGCTCTATGCAGCCACCTTGGGAAACAGATCAGTGAAAGCTCCTTTCTGTCCCTCTGCTGGCCCCAAACTCTGCCCACCCAGAACACCCCAGGGTCCCCCATGAACCTCCCAACATCACGTGGGGGTCAGGGGAGCACCAAGTGCTGCTCACCTATCCATGGAGAGCGGCAGCCAGGCGCTTCTGCCGCAGAACAGCCACCAGCTTTTCAGCCACAGGGGGCTGGGGACAAAGGCAGCGTTAGAGACACACTGGGGGCACTGGGCTGCACTGGGAGGCAGGGGAGAGCAGGGGCGCCTTGGGGAAGGGGCTGTGGGAGCAATGGGGTGCAGGAGCTGCTGTGCTGCTGCCCAGAAGCACTGGGCTCCTGGCCAAGAGGCACAGCTGGGGCAGGGGCTGCGTCCTGGCTCATCCAGGGGCTCCTGGGCTGACAGGGATGGGAATGCAGCAGGGCCCTGGGCAAAGGCTTCCCTGGGGAGCAGCCCTGGGCCAGGGCATTGTCTGGGCTGTCAGGAGGGGTGCACTGGGCTCTGCTGGGACAGACTGGGATGGCCTGGGCTGTGGTGGCCAGGCAAGGGGAGGCTCTGACAGCAGCAGAACTCGTGGTACCCACCAGAGGCGTCTCCAGGACCGCGACATTGTCTAAATCCAACTGCAGAGAGACCAGGAGACCTCGCTGGTCACTGGGATGTCCCCGGTGCCAGCAAGGGATGGGGGGACACCACTGCCCCCCAATGCCCTGAGGGGATGCCCTCCCATGCCAGCAGCCCACTCACCTCCCGCAGATCATCTTGGGTTCCTTCCAGGAGTGCCTGGAAAGGAGAACAAAGGCTGGGTCTGGACTGGACCTTGTGGGGCTGGGGGGCACACGGGTGCAGGGAGCAGGGCGCAGGCAGAGGGATGGGAATTCAGGGCCTCCAAGGAGATCTGTTTGAGGTGGGGGGAGACCCAAAGACACTGATCTGGGGTCACTTGAGGGCCCAGGGGACAGGGCTGGGGGTGTGGAAGGAGCAGGGTGTGAGGTACAGGGGAGGAAAAAGGAATTGAGGTGTAGGGACATGGGAGGGCAAGGGAGGGACTTGGCAGGGACAGAAGAACGAGGACAGGTGGGGACAAAACCAACGGGACTGGGAGATCATTGGAGTATGGGGAGCGAGTCAGGGAATTCTATAGGAGGACCCTGCTGCAGTGGCCAGGAAGAAAGGCAAAGGATTGAGGGGGGACATGGAAGGAAAGGCCTCAGGACTGGTCAGTGGGAGGGAGTTTGGGGACCCTGAATGGGACACAGAGGAGAGACCAAAAGAGTGGGAAGGGAGGCCAGAAAGGGCAGGATGTGGGGACAGCGTTTGGCTGGTGCCTCACCTTGGCCTGTGCCGGGGGGCACAGCAGGATGGAGAAGAGCAGGGCCACGCTGAGCACAGCCACCTTCATCTTCCTCTGGCTCTGGGCAGCGCTGCCTGAGGCTGCAGCAGGTGAGGAGCACCTTTATCCCTGCCGGGACTCCTCCCTGCACCCTCCCTGCCAGCCCCCAGGCCAAAGC